>NW_026898778.1:0-599757 GCF_033153095.1 Gastrolobium bilobum | reverse complement strand
GGCATAGGGGGTGGTTCATTATTGTCTTGACCCATTGCTTGTTCCGTAATTGCATCTTGAATGATAACAATATTAGGAAGAGAAATATAATTTTCTTCCTCATCAAAGACAACATTCCTTATTTTATCTTCACCCCAAACTCAACATCCTCAAGGAATCTGGCATTTCCCATCTCAAAAAAGGATCTTGTAGTGGGATTATAAAACTTAAAGCCCCGAGAGCGTTCAACATATCCAACAAAATAGCAGCTGATTTTTCTTGAGTCCAACTTTCTTTCATTTGGCCTATAAGGCCTTGCATCTGCTGGACAACCCCAAATGTGTAAATGCCTTATGCTAGGTTTCTTTCCATTCCATAGCTCATAAGGGGTTTTTGTCGCTGCTTTGCTGGGAACCCTATTAAGGATATAAACTGCAGTGTTTAGTGCTTCTCCCCAAAGTGATTCTGGCAATGAAGAATGATTAAGCATACTCCTTACCATGTCTTTAAGAGTCCGGTTTCGCCTTTCTGCAACACCATTCATGCTAGGTTTACCTGGCATTGTGTATTGCGGGACGATTCCACACTCCTTTAGGAAGATCGCAAAGGGCCTTGGACGTTGTTCACCTGATCCATCAGATCTACCATAGTATTCACCACCACGATCAGATCTAATGGCCTTAATTTTCTTTCCTAATTGAAGTTCAACTTCAGGTTTAAATTCTTTGAACACATCCAATGATTGTGACTTCTCTCTAATCAAATATAGGTATCCAAATCTTGAATAGTCGTCTATGAATGTGATAAAGTATTGTTGACCATTCCAAGAGGCTATAGGAAATGGTCCACAAATATCCGTATGAATCAATTCTAAGACGTCTGAAGCTCTGTTGGAACCTATTTTCCTTATGTTTGTCTGTTTTCCCTTTATGCATTCAATGCACACCTCAAAATCATCCAGATCAAGGGGTTCAAGAAATCCATCAGTCACAAGCCTCTGAATCTCTGTTTAGAGATATGACCTAAACGATTGTGCCACAGAACCAGTACCAACAAACTAAAGTGAGAGTCATACTCTTCTTTTCGCGCCATGCCTTGTATTTGGAACACTTTTTCTTCCTGTGTCCAGATTTCTTACAAAAGAAGCAGGTGAATTCCTGGTCCTGTTTCTTTTGCTTCTTTGGCAAAGCATCCGCATTATCCTTAGCTCTCTTTCTTTTCTTGTCTTGAGAGGTTGATGCCAAGTGAGCACTATCAGTCTTTTCTCGCTGTAACCTCCCTTCCTCTTGCACGCAGTGAGAAATGAGCTCATTAAGAGTCCATTTTTCTTTTTGAGTGTTATAACTCACCACAAATTGACCGTATTGTGCAGGAAGAGAGATAATAAATAAGTACATGAGCAACTCAAAGGGCATCTCTAACTTTAATGCCTTTAGTTTTCCAGCAAGATTAGACATTTCCCTAATGTACTCCCTTATGTTTCTCTTTCCTTTATACCACATGTTTATGAGTTTGGACAAGGTTTGACCAATTTCAGCCTTTTCATTTCGAGCAAAGTATTGCACGAGTTCCTTTAGAAACAACTTGGCATCAGTAGTCTCAACAATCGAGCCCCTAAACGCCTCCGGAACGCAACGTTTCATGATCATCAGACACATGCGATTTGAGCGTTCCAACTTCTCAATTTTATCTGTGTTTGGATTTTCCTGAGTGGAAGTGGGTTTCTCAGTCCTTAGCGCATTGTCGAGATCCATGCAGTCGAGAACAATTTCCACATTCTCTTTCCACAGCTTGAAATTTGCCTCATTAAGCATTGGAAGCATATTCATTTGAGCAACATAATTGGCAGCGGTAGCATAAACTATACAGAGAACAAAAAAGATAACATACAAATAATCCAAAATAAAATCAGTTTATTATAAGATACCTAGCACAACATTAATATTTAGTCTGTGGACAAAAATATCAACTTGTAAGTGATACTCTTAATGTATTAATCAAACATTGACAACAAGTCCTGTCAAATCATAGCCTTCCTGTGGGCCGACTATGAATTACATGGAGAATTCTTGATAATTGTCACATATTTTTTTTTTTTATAACAATTGTCACATATTTATTACCATAGTATGTTTGTTACTTGGCCAAAAAATAACCTTTCTGTGGGTCGATCACTATCTGCATAAGCAATAAACACACACTTGATCACACAACATATGTTATTTGGCCAAACAATAACCTTCCTGTGGGTCGATTATTATTTGCATAAATAAAATATATTTATATGACCAACCTATTTGAAATTAAATTAACCTTTATAAATTTGGCCACTTTGGCGGCTAACAAATCTATCATATTCAATTTCAAATAGAAACCTTTAGGGATAATAAACACATTTAAAAATAAAATAACAATAAAGAAAATTATTCTTTATCAATCCTTAATGTATATACATACATACTATATCATTATACCATTAACAATAAATACTTTTTCATTATAAGGCTTAAAAAATGATGCACAAACAACGCACATGTAAGCCTTTTCAAATGAAAGCTTGAAAATGATGCATACAATAAATACCTTTTCATTATAAGGCTTAAAAATTAATGCATAATCGACGCACATGTAAGCCTTTTCAAATGAAAGCTTGAAAATGATGCATAATACCCAAAAAAAAAAATATTTAGCTTTTAACAAAGAATATCAAATATAAGGAAAACCCCAAAATCAAAGACCTTAAAAATTTGATTTCTTTCAAACCGTAAGTCCAAAATTTTCTAAGAGAATTCATTGTTTATTCAAAAAATTCAAACAACAAAATCTCATCGATTATAAAGCCAAAATTCTTCCAAACATTCCATCTAGTCACAGATTCAAAATTTAAATAATAAACCCTTATTAAACTGTGAATCCTAGTTTTTTCTAAAAAATGTAGCTTTTGTTCCAAAACCAAAAAATCACCGTCAGGGAACAACAATAACACTACATAGCTAATACAAAATACATAAGATGGAACTCACGTTCAAAAAATAATAAACTTTATGTCAAAAGACAATAAAGCAAAAATTTTCATGATTAATCATATATAAAAATCACAAAACTTAATTCCCTCATAATTCAATATGATGATGGCTCTGATACCAATTGTTGGAATTTTTAATTCCTCTAAACCTTTTGGTGATAACTATCTCCTACAAGCCAAGATCCATCATACCAAATCATAAAGAAAAATAAGAACAACATAAAGGTGGAGGCATACCTGTCTCCATTGCAGCGGAATAACTAAAGAAAAATAAGGACAACATAAAGGTGGAGGCATACCTGCCTCCATTGCAGCGGAATAACTTTTATCTTGTCTCTTGGGGTTTGTAGTCTTCCTCAGTCAAATCACCCTAAAACCTTATTCCTTAGTGTGTTGTCTCTCTCTTGATGGGGAAGAGAAACTAGGGTTGTTATTTGACCTCTTGGGGACAATAACTCTTATAGTGTTTTTATCTTCATTGTTGGGCCAATAAGCTCCCATTATACCTAGTTGGCGCAACACCGGTATCCACTCATTCAGCCCATACTCACTTAGGAATCTATTTGGGAATATTTAACTGATCACTTTGATTTACCCAATATATATAAATAGCACAATATAATTATTAATATAATATGTAACCCACAATGATTATTAGAAAATATAATTTCCTAACAATCTCCCACTTGGGTCACATATTAACTTGAGATAATTATATCATATATCTTTAGTGCGCAACTGTATGCTACTTTTCTTTAGATTCCTCCTTAGATACAATCTGGTCCACCTCCTATATCAATATAAGATCATGGCGGCTTTTGTCACTTTCAAGCGTAACTAAACCTTCCATGGTCATCGCACCAATATATTCAATGACATAGATCAAGTATGGATGAGTGGCATGGAAATTACATCAATGTGATCTTACCATGCCTATTTCCAACTGGTCCTACTTTAATCTTTATGAGATCAATTCTAAATTTTCTGCATACACAAAGCAGAAACGCAAGCACAAAATTTAATACATTCAGAGGAAAAATAACATTGAATTCTTTATTCTGCAGAAAACAAACATAAGAATATTTCATTTATTTATTTACATAGAACACCTACATAAAGAACTCCTACTAAACCGTAGTGTCATCCAACAAAACAACACCCATATGAGCAGTATGCTCGTGAAAGACCTTAGGTAGTAAGCCTTTAGTAAGCGGATCCGCAAGCATGGAGTTCGTCCCTATGTGTTCTATGGAAATCTGACCACTCTGAACTCTTTCTTTAACAACCAGAAACTTTATATCGATGTGCTTCAATTTTGAAGAGCTTCTGTTGTTGTTGGAGTACAACACTGCTGACCTGTTGTCACAATAAATCTTCGGTGGCCTTTCAACACCACTTACTATATGCAGCCCTGTGACAAAGTTTTGCTGCCATACCCCATGGTTGGATGCCTCAAAACAAGCCACAAATTCAGCGGCCATAGTAGAGGAAGCTACGAGTGCCTGTTTAACACTTTTCCAAGAAATAGCTCCTCCAGCCAACATGTAGACATAACCTGACGTGGATCTTTTACTATCTTGGCATCCAGCAAAATCAGAGTCAGTATATCTGACGATCTCTAATTCATCTGACCTCCGATATGTAAGCATATAATCTTTTGTTCTCTTTAAATACCACATAACCCTCTTGGCTGCTTTCCAATGATCCATTCCTGGATTGCTCAAGTATCTTCCTAACACTCCCACTATAAATGCTATATCAGGGCGAGTACAAACCTGGGCATACATAAGGCTTCCTACTGCCGAAGCATAAGGTACCTTTGTCATTTCTATCATCTCAAGTTTACCTTTAGGGCATTGGGCGAGACTAAACTTGTATCCCTTAGATATGGGCGTATCTCCTGACAACAATCCTTCATGCCAAATCTATCCAAGAAAAATAAGAACAACATAAAGGTGGAGGCATACCTGTCTCCATTGCAGCGGAATAACTTTTATCTTGTCTCTTGGGGTTTGTAGTCTTCATCAGTCAAATCACCCTAAAACCTTATTCCTTAATTAGTGTGTTGTGTCTCTCTTGATGGGGAAGAGAAACTAGGGTTGTTATTTGACCTCTTGGGGACCATAACCCTTATAGTGTTTTTATCTTTATTGTTGGGCCAATAAGCTCCCATTATACCTAGTTGGCCCAATACCGGTATCCACTCATTCAGCCCATATCTACACCAGAATATAGAATTACTGCTATGAATTGCAATGATACGAAGCTAACAAATATATCTACACCAGAATAATTGTTTCTAAAGAAACATAAAAATTCATTTCTAGAAAACAAAGTAAAAATCAATTTGATTACCTGCATATTCATATAAGGAGGGACACTGGGCCACAACAGATTATAAGTCTCCCTGATCTCCACACATAGAACAAGCATCATCATTTTGGTTAGCAGCAATTTCTTTTGGCACATGCAAAAACATACACCGGCATTTTCATTCCCCAGCATACTACCAAGCAGCAATTTGGCAACCCCGGGGGCATGTGCTTTTCTAAGGAGGTAATATGTTCAGAAGGTTGTCTAAGATCACTTCTAGCATGCTTCTCAAAGGTCCACACTGAAGTTTTCCTCTGGCAACAACAGCAGAGAATTCCACCCCTGGTAATTCTTCCTGCCATAGCTGTACTTTCCTTTGTGTTATCCATCTAGCATACTTGTTCGTCTTCTTCGATAAGCTTACTATCTATCAACCATGACAAAATGGCTTTTCTTACCTGACCGTACGAAGTATATATGCTATGTTGATACTGCACAAATAGATTGAAAACTGAACATTAATAGAAGGACCATAATGTTTTTCCATCATAATTTATCACAGGCGAAAAACATTGAAAGTGTTACTTTTTGCATCATATGTAATTGACAAAATGTTGCTTGAACAATAAATATGCTTCTTCAAATATAAGTGTCTGGACTAGTGAAAATGATTTAATTATTTTTCATCTAAATGCTAAGCAATCAGACATTTAAAAGTCATGAAACATGTATCCATAATGAACGGAAACTACAAAAAGGTCACGTTTTTCATGAATTTCCAATCTATCTAGACTTTTCACAAATATATTTCTCTCTTGGGATATCGAGTATTATCACCCAAATTAAGTTATGAATCTATCAGAGGTAAACAATAACCAACTGATCCGTGTTTATTCTCAGAAAACTTCCATCTATTAGCTTGACAAAAACTGGCTATGGAAATTAACAAATACCAATGAACATTTATTCTTACTTCAAGTGACTTACAAAATTATTTTGAAGAGGAAACAATTCATGAACAGAAGAAATAAAATAAAGTAATAGGGAAAGAAAAAAAGAATTTTTTTTAAAGAAATAATTTTTTTAAAGTACACGAATAAGCGATCCACTTTAATTATATAGCAGTTTGTTCAAATGAAAATCAAATAGATTATGCGAGCGCGATCTATAATGAGCATAAAATTTAGACTCAAGTGACTTCAATCGAAGAGATCTGAACACACCCAACAAGGAAAGTGGAATCATCTGCCACATAAAATCTCAACGGTAGCATAAATTGCTATTGAGGAATTTTATAGATTCTTTGCCCTCTAGATTCTTGATAGGCAGATTTTTATAGATTCCCTTGAAGTTTGAGCATTGATCATTGCAAAAGCAAGTGATCTATATATAAATCTATGAAATGCCTGCATAACTTACAATTGTTAAAACAGAAACACAGAAGATTAACAAAAACCAAATTTAATCTCAAACATTTAACGGATTAAAAAAATTCTAGAAGTTAAACAGCTTTACCATTTAACATTGTCGTTTGGTTCCACAACCTTGGTTGCTGGGCGTGATGTTCGAAGGTTCCACCGCCTTGGTTCAATAGCAAGTTTTCAAGCCCATATACCAATATTCTCAATTGGTACCCATGGTTTATAATTTTCCCTCTCCGGATCATTTCCTGTCTATGTTCATCAATTACCCCGAAAAAAAGGATTGATTGCATATTTCAAATGGGGGTTTCTCATATTCATTAGCCAGCATGTGAAACCCTACAAGGACTCTTTGAAGAAGGTCATGTAAAAACACCCATGGTTGATAGATTGTAAACTTATGGAGGAAGATGAGCAAGTATGCTATATGGATGGCACAAAAGGAAGTGCAGCTTTGACAGCAAGAAGTACCGGTGGTGGAATTCTTTGCCGTTGTTCCCAGAGCAAAACATCAGTGTCGACCTTTGAAAAGCATGCGGGAAGTGATCTTAAACAACCTTATGAACATATTCAATTCCTCAGAAAAGGAACATGCTCCCGAGACTGCTTGATTACTGATTGATAAAATGCTAGCGAAAGAAAATCACCGGTGTATGTTTTCATATGCGCCAAAAGAAACTATTATAGACCAAAATGATGATGCTTGTTCAATGTGATGAGCAAAGAGCTGAAGAAAGAAATATCCTCCTATAATGTTTTGATGTTTCCTCATGCTTCATGATTGTAGAAATTTTTTTTGACAAGCATAGCATGTGAATCTCTCTCTTATCAAAATGGTCATGATGTGGATGGCAATGAAGACAATCAATTTAACAATCAGAATGACCCAGAACCACAACCGAAGCAGGAAGAGATACCATTTCTAGACTTGAATGTTACCTCTGATTCGAAATGAGCCCAGAGTCAATAGCCATAGCAATTAGGCTGTTGTTGCGGCTGCGTTGGAACCCTAATGTAGGGACCGACATGTTTTCTTTTTGGTGTTTGTCTCTTATAGGGTTAAATTAGGGTTTGGCTTGGACCAAAATATTTTTTTTAATCTAAACATTCTTACTTAAAAGCGAAGTTTTCTAAATCTAGTGATACTATAGTGTCTACCATACATGTTAACACGTTATCTTTTCTTTTTGTGCCAGCACTTTGACACGTTGGCATACGATAGATAGCTATCACAACATGAAGTAAACTAAGTAATAATTAAATCCTAAACTTGTTTAAATTTTGTATTAAATTTTAAACAGAAGAAAAACAATTTCACTTGCATAAATTATAATTGTTCTTAAAAACATGTTTAATTTAATTTAATTAAAAAAATAAAATGAGAGTGAGTTGCTACAGCATTGAGAACACTTTTCCAATGATATTCCATCTTCATTTAATTATCCTTTATTTCGAGTGAAGAAAAATTGAAAAAAAAAATTAATGAATTCATAAAATTTAGAATTATTTTATTTTGGTAGTTAGAAATATTTGTCGCTTCCTTTGTTATTTCAGATTTTCGTATAATACTTATTATTATACTATTCATAAATGATTTCAAGATCACCAAATTTCACGAAATTAGAGAATAAATGGTATCCTATATTTAACTTTGATTATTTTTTAAGGTAATAAACTTGTTTTTTCATTTGAATTCCCTTTTTTTATTTTAATATAAAATAATTATGGACAAATAACGTTGGCTGAAACTCTGTGTCAAATATAACGCCTTACATTTGATATCAGCAATTTAATGAAATTGACTGACATGTGATATCACCTCTTCTTTGTTGGATATTTGTTATTATACCCCAATTGTTTAATTGATTTAAAATATGTTTTGATGATTACAATCAATTTAATGTTAATTTAATTGATAATATTTTATTATCTAAAAATTTCTAATGAGCTGATTGTTTGAGATTTGAGAATAATATTTATTCTGATTTGAATTAGTATTCAAGATAATTGAAGATTGCGTGAAGATTTGATAAGATATGGAAGATGTCATGAAGAGAGAAAAAACATGAAATCAAGTAAAGATTCAGATAGATTTTATCTTTTTAGATTTCATGTAAGAAAAATAAAATATTCTTTGCCAAAGATTTAGATTAGAATTGCATTACATAATAGATTAAGATATTTAAAGTTTACATATTTTTTATTTGAAAAAAGAGGAAGGTTATACTTACAACCTTTTTTTTTTACAACCTCTTACAATCATATCTTAACACCGTTGATTTCCGCCAATCAACGGTTATCATTTATTGTGAATTAATAATTAATTAATGAGTTTAATTTGCGAAAACCATAACCGTTGATTGACAAAAATTAACGGTGTTAAGATATGGTTGTAAAAAAAAAAAGGTTGTAAGTATAACCTACCTTTTGAAAAAAAATCAGAAATCTTATTTTCGAAAATTGCATTTAAGGGTAAAAGATTTCTGGTTAGATTTTGGAAAAGATTTCAAATTTAAATATTATACCTTTTGGCTTTTAGGAGATAGAAAATGTTATTATATAAAAAGGGCTCATTGCATATTATTTCATAGAGGAGAAAATACAAAAAGAGAGAGGAGAGAAGAATATTATAAAAAGGAAAGAGAGAGTTAGGGTGTGTTTGAATGTGTTTTTGTTTTTTTGTTTTTAAAAAATGTTTTGAGGATAAATTTTAAAAACTGATTTTGAGAGTAAAAAAATAATAAAACTTGTTTGAATATAGTTAGTTTTAAAGTTATAAATAAGTTGTAGTTATTTCCAAAAATGCCATTAATAAATTCTCATATTTACAAGATTGCCACCGCAAAGTAATTTAAAATAAAAATAGAAATTGATTTAATTACAAAAATGCCATTAATGAATCATTGTATTTACAAAAATGCCACCGCAAAAACAAGAAAACAAGAAAACAAGGCTCTGTTTGATTGTTGTTTTTAAAAACAGTTTTTTAGTTTTCAAAACAAAAGAACTAAAAAACTCGTTTGGTAAGGCCTATTTTGTAAAAAATGTTTTGAAAACTATAACTGTTTTTTTGTTTTTAGAATCAAATTTAGAGAACATTTCTGAGTTGCTTTTGTTTTCTGTTTTGGTTTTTAACTTTCAAAAATTAAAAAAATATAGAAAACAACTATTTCCATAACTATTTTACAAAACAGTTTTAAGAACAAAAAAACTAAAACACAATCAAACAGACCCTTGAAAATGCCTCATTGTATTTGCAAAAATGCCACTGTAAAAACAAGAAAACAACTTTTGAAAACATCCCTCAGTTGTTTTTCTTTTTTGGTTTTTAAAACAAAAACACATAGGCTGTTTTGAAAACAGATAACATGAAAACACCTTTTCCAAACAACTTTTTTGTTTTATTGTTTTTAAAATTTAAAAACTGTTCTAAAGAACAGAAATCAAACAGAGCCTTAGATTTTCAAGATTAGTATTCTTTCTTGTGCATCAATTGAAGAGTTTTCTCAAGAACAATCATTCATACATTCATCCATTGGCTAAGTGAATATTTTTCCATAGGAATTCAGATTACCTATATGCTTGAGGAAAAGAAGCACTGAGGTAAATCATTTAATTGTAAATTTGTTCATGACCTTTTTAAAGGTCTGTACTGGGAAACTTGGATACCAGTTCTTGTACTGGGATACCAGCATGTCTCTTTTTCTTGAAAATTGAGAGTAACTTGAGAACCCTTGTGCGATAGGGTTTCGGAATTCTAAAGGGTTAGGATTTCGTACTAGGAAACTAGGATTGTAACACCCTGTAGTACTCCGGTTGTTAACATACATGATATTTGGCATACACAGCGAAAGACTTTATTTTAAAAGAATAATAAAACGTTTTACAAAAATACGAGTAAACTTTTTTCAAAACCTTTTATGAAAATATTTCTAAAAACGTTCACGTGAGATACTGCGAAAGCGTAAATCTAAACATACATCTACTAATCAATCCCATGAGCCAGTATTAGTGGCCATTTACCATCAAGATATGACATCAAGTGTCAATCCTGACGGAGTCTCACGGACAACATAACAGTTGTATTTCGAATAACTGGGAACATGGTCCTACACATACAGATAACCTAATTGATACAATAATTTAAACAGATAGCTTGCAAGTCCCACACGGACTGCAATCTCCTCAATGGGTCAATACAAACAATAAGGCTCCATGCCCAAATTAACTGAATGCATACATCAAGTCTATATTAATTCTAAAACATAACATCAGTAAATCATCCATGGCTCTAAGGATACAATCATGAGCCTAAACAAATCCATAAAATAATCTCAATACAATAATTAAGCATGTTAACAAATCAACATGTCGTCATAAGTCTAAACATAATATAAAATATTAGTTGCATCATCAACTACTCCAATGTGGGAGCCTTGCCCCTAGAAGCATCACCACTGCTCTGGGTACTTGAAATGATGTCCCCAAACGGGTGAGATAATAACATCTTAGTAAGCTTAAGGTTCATAGAGAATCCTCTAACTCCTGAGCCCACTTCCTGTATAACAAGTCAGATATAAAGCATATAATACAGACATACAACATAAGCATAGCATAGCATAGCATCATCATATCATCCTTGTGTAGCCCCAGGGTCAAAGCCATAGACGGTTACACATGTGTGACTTCCAAGGTCAAGCCATAAACAATCAATACAACCTCAGTATGAAATAGCTCCCAGAGTCAAGTCATAGGCAGCCTACATACCACGATCGTTGGCCAGGATCCTCATATACATATATCATCAGTGCATCATCATAACATCAAGATCATATAACTTCTATATGAATGTGAATGAATGCACATATACATCATACCATATACTTTCATACAATACAACCATAATGCCCACCATCATGGTGGGGCCACAAGAGAGGAGTCAACTAGATCTAGGAGCTTACCTCACTGAGCTTATCAACAGCCCACTCCAAGCTCTCTAGGCAAACCTAGAGAGGGAGTCATTTACATTATTAATACTCAATCACTTAATGATTTCACATTACATTCTTACATGCCAATAATATGTCCATCACAAGTCTAGACCAATTATTACTTATTATTTATTTTAGTGCATTATTATAAGCCACTACATTCCTTAATCACTTACATAACTTAGAATCCTCTTCTAGGCTCACCTAGGTAACTTAGATTATTTTCAACTCATCCAAGCCATATAATTACTTATTATAAGTTACTAAGAGTTCTCATAAGCCCACTTAGCTTAAATATCTCTTTTACAGTTTTCTCATAACTATACATGCTTTTGTTTTCTAGTCACTGAGCGCAACTCACTTGTTATAAAATTCTCATATTTTATTATGTTAATCTAGACTCAATTACATTTACAACAAGGTATCACATGCCTAATTTGGAGTTTCCTATCTCCGGTTATCATCATTTGAAGTTGGACAAACAAAGCTATTTGCCAACTCCGAACAGAACCCTAAACATCCTTTACCATTTCTGCGATTCTGGACAATCTAATAAACCAATTGCTCTCAAATTTTTATTCAGACAATTAGATACATTTAGATTTAATTAGACATATTATGAGCCTAATTTGAGTAAGAATTTAGGGAGAAACAATTCGTGAAAGTTTCAGCCATGTACAGCCCCTGCACATGGCCTCCCTGGGCAGTCCTCACTCAAACGAACATACAGAATGGAATACATCTTCAATTGGTACCAAATTTTGACACCACATAGCTAACATGTCAAGCTTCAATTTGGTATAAGGCACAGCCCATGTGACCTCTGTGGAGGAAGATATGCCCTCCCCAATTTTGCCTAAAAATTGGTTATTTAGCCCTAAATGTGTTTACTTAACAATCTTTAATTACTTTTGATTATAAATCTTAATTCGCTTTAATTCTTGAATTTTTCTATTATTAAGTCACATAATGAAATCTCCTTAGTCTCAGTATGTCATGATACTTAAATTTTACTAATTACTTAATTATTGTACGTAAACCCTACTTTAATCCAATTTTAGAGTTAAATCCTTAATTAGTGTATTATGACAAGTCCACTTCACTTAACCCCTAATTTAATGTCCTAATTATGTCTTAATATTAATTTTAACATAGTGACCCTATCTTAAGCATACATGGCTGAATTATTAGTGTGCTAATTAGGGTTTTTAGGCTTATTTCCCTATCCTTAATTAATCCACTACTTCATCATCTCCTTAATTTTAACACAACTAAACCCTCATATACTTAAGGGGGAAGATTTGATTATTTAAGCTAATTGGGGTTTTTAGCCATTATTAATCATGATTAGTGAGTTTTACTTAGAGTTAACCCACCTAGTTAATCTTTCTAATCATTTTTTCACACTTAACAACTTAATCACATTTTTTTGTCATCAAACCCTATCCTTACATGATATGGCTAAAATGTTCATGGTCCATTTTAGGGTTCATAGTCATCTTTTTACATGAACATCACTCAAAGGTTCAAAGGTGGCACCTTTAGCCATCCAATCCATCATTCCATGGTTCAAAACACACCCACACTTAAGGATCATCATTAAACCATGACATAACAATTTTTTAAACAATTTTCCCTCAAGAACACAACCAAAACCGAGGCAAAAAGGGAAGGCTTTTTTAGTTATTTTTCTCAATGGAAGCTTAAATCTTCAAGGTTCCTCCTTTAGCTCAAGGCTCCACATTTTTCCACCAAGAACCCTCCTTTAAGCAAGAACAAACCTTCATGAACATGCTCATGAGTTAGGCTCAAGAACACAAGAAGAAAAGATGAGGTTTTTTCATGAAACAATCAAGAGAACTTACCCACAAATCACAAGAACCAAGCAAACAAGTATGGTTCTTCAAGAGAGTTTAAGAACACAATACCAAAGCCTTCAACTTCAACAAAACAGTGGATGTTTGTGAGGTGAGGGACACAAATTTTTTGATTCACACCATGAAAATGGTATGGTTGTGAAGAGGAGAGTGAGGGGAACAAGTTTGATGAAGGTAGTTTAGTGATTTGGAGGTGTTTAGGTGATGGAATCTTAGAGAGAAGTGAGAGATTTTTCAAAATTTGAAATTTAGAGAGAGGAAGGGGAAGGGGGCGCCTGCACATCTGACTAGAAATGGAGGGGGTGGTTCCTTAATGAGGGGTGTCATGTCACTTAATTAAGAGGTATTCGTCATTTAGTGAGAACCGTCGTCAAATTTTTACCCGGAAACCTCCAAGACTCTAACTTTAAGTACTTAACATTAAATTTGTCTAATTATCATGTTCATAGCTTAAAAATTTGATTAGTAGATCACAGATCCACTAACAGTTGTTTAATTGCACTATAGTTTTTATCGATGTTCTTAACTGTACCCGGATTTCATAATCTTCTTAACTTTAACATTTTTGATCTAATTATGACTTGTTAGGCATATATTGGTATTTATTTCTATTTTCTCATCTTTTTCCTGTTCTGGAATTCTACCGGCTGCTGCTACAGCAGTACAAAATACCCAGCAGAAGTGACTTTTCAAAAATACCCTAATATGGGTATCAATCTTCATCAAATCATATCCTAACATCATTCATGATGTTTATATCATTAGATTAGCTCTCTAACTATAATTTGCTCACTTGAAGCTATTCTACTGACTGTTACTATGTCAGCAGTCAAAATTAACAGATGTAAATTCATCTGTGCATAATACCCTCAATATGGGTATCAAAATTCTTAGAATTTTATCCTCATTTCATTTATCACCATAAGGTCCTCATCATAACCCTCTAATTTAAAAATCATATAATTATGGTTATTATAAGGATACCATGTGGGAATTTGTGTAAGGGGTAGACTAGAAAACCAGGATACTAGAGAACTTTTTGTACACAGTTTCATAGTGGAGTTTCCCGTCAAATTTTAGTATTCGATTTTAGGGCCCGTGGTTTTTCTTCTGTTTTGGGTTTTCCACGTAAAAACTATTATGTTAATATCTCTCAATCATTATCTTGATTTATTGCTTCGAGTTAATTTATAATTAGCAAATTATTTTTATAAACTCAATTCACCCTCTTTTGAGTTCATCCGGGACCAACATTATTGTTTTTAATGGACAACTTATATTGTCTCATTAACCATTACTTTTTATACATGTCAACATCACCCATGTATGTTTTCATATGCGCCAAAAGAAACTATTACAGACCAAAATGATGATGCTTGTTCATTGTGAAAGCCCAGGTACAGCTTCAATGAGATGAGCAAAGAGCTGAAGAAAGAAATATCCTCCTATAATGTTTTGATGTTTCCTCATGCTTCATGATTGTACAAGAATTTTTTGACAAGCGTAGCATATGAATCTCTCTCTTATCAAACTGGGTATGATGTGGATGACAATGAAGATAATCAATTTAACAATCAGAATGACCCAGAACCACAATTGAAGCAAGAAGAGAGACCATTTCTAGACTTGAATGTTACCTCTGATTCGAAATGAGCCATAGCAATTAGGTTGTTGTTGCGGCTGCGGTGGAACCCTAATGTAGGGACAGACATGTTTTCTTTTTGGTGTTTGTCTCTTATAGGGTTAAATTAAGGTTTGGCTTGGACCAAAAATCATAACCGTTGATTGGCGAAAATCAACGGTGTTAAGATATGGTTGTAAGAGGTTGTAAAAAAAAGGTTGTAAGTATAACCTACCTCTTGAAAAAAAAATCAGAAATCTTATTTTTGAAAATTGCATTTAAGGGTAAAAGATTTCTAGTTTGATTTTGGAAAAGATTTCAAATTTAAATATTTTACCTTTTGGCTTTTAGGAGAGAGAAAATGTTATTATTATAAATAGGGCTCATTGCATATTATTTCATAGAGGAGAAAATACAAAAGAGAGAGGAGAGAAGAATATTATAGAAAGGAAAGAGAGAATTAGTTAGGGTGTGTTTGAATGTGTTTTTGCTTTTTTGTTTTTAAAAACTGTTTTGAGGATAAATTTTGAAAACTGATTTTGAGAGTAAAAAAATAATAAAACTTGTTTGAATATAGTTATTTTAAAGTTATAAATAAGTTGTAGTTATTTCCAAAAATGCCATTAATAAATCCTCATATTTACAAGATTGCCACCGCAAAGTAATTTAAAATAAAAATAATAATCGATTTAACTACAAAAATGCCATTAATGAATCATTGTATTTACAAAAATGCCACCGCAAAAACAAGAAAACAAGAAAACAAGAAAACAAGGCTCTGTTTGATTGTTGTTTTTAAAAACAGTTTTTTAATTTTCAGAACAAAAGAACTAAACAACTCGTTTGGTAAGGCCTATTTTGTAAAAAATATTTTGAAAACTATAATTGTTTTTTTGTTTTTAGAATCAAATTTGGAGAACATTTCTGAGTTGCTTTTGTTTTCTGTTTTGATTTTTAACTTTCAAAAATTAAAAAAATATAGAAAACAACTATTTCCATAACTATTTTACAAAACAGTTTTAAGAACAAAAAAACCAAAACACAATCAAACAGACCCTTGAAAATGCCTCATTGTATTTACAAAAATGCCACCGTAAAAAAAAGAAAACAAGAAAACAACTTTTGAAAACATCCCTCAGTTGTTTTGCTTTTTTGGTTTTTTTTAAAAAAAACGCAGAGGCTGTTTTGAAAACAGATAACATGAAAACACCTTTTCCAAACAACTTTTTTTGTTTTATTGCTTTTAAAATTTAAAAATTGTTCTAAAGAACAGAAGTTAAACAGAGCCTTAGATTTTCAAGATTAGAATTCTTTCTTGTGCATCAATTGAAGAGTTTTCTCAAGAACAATCATTCATACATTCATCCTTTGGCTAAGTGAATATTTTTCCATAGGAATTCAGATTACCTATATGCTTGAGGAAAAGAAGCACTGAGGTAAATCATTTAATTGTAAATTTGTTTATGACCTTTTTGAAGGTCTGTACTGAGAAACTTGGATACCAGTTCTTGTATTGGGATACCAGCATGTCTCTTTTTCTTGAAAATTGAGAGTAACTTGAGAACCCTTGTGCGACAGGGTTTCGGAATTCTAAAGGGTTAGGATTTCGTACTAGGAAACTAGGATTGTAACACCCCGTAGTACTCCGGTTGTTAACATACATGATATTTGGCATACACAGCGAAAGACTTTATTTTAAAATAATAATAAAATATTTTACAAAAATACGAGTAAACGTTTTTTAAAACCTTTTATGAAAACATTTCTAAAAACGTTCACGTGAGATACTGCGAAAGCGTAAATCTAAACATACATCTACTAATCAATCCCATGAGCCAGTATTAGTGGCCATTTACCTCCAAGATATGACATCACGTGTCAATCCTGACGGAGTCTCACGGACAACATAACGGTTGTATTTCGGATAACTGGGAACATGGTCCTACATATACAGATAACCTAATTGATACAATAATTTAAACAGATAGCTTGCAAGTCCCACACGGACTGCAATCTCCTCAATGGGTCAATACAAAAAATAAAGCTCCATGACCAAATTAACTGAATGCATACATTAAGTCTATATTAATTCTAAAACATAACATCAGTAAATCATCCATGGCTCTAAGGATACAATCATGAGCCTAAACAAATCCATAACATAATCTCAATACAATAATTAAGCATGTTAACAAATCTACATGCCGTCATAAGTCTAAACATAATATAAAATATCAGTTGCATCATCAACTACTCCAATGCGGGAGCCTTGCCCCTAGAAGTATCACCACTGCTCTGGGTACCTGAAATGATGTCCCCAAACGGGTGAGATAATACCAAGCATCATACCAAGCATCAATTTGGCAACCCTGGGGGCATGTGACTTTTCTAAAGAGGTAATATGTTCAAAAGGTTGTCTAAGATCACTTCTAGCAAGCTTCTCAAAGGCCCACATTGATGTTTTCCTCTGGCAACAACAACAGAGAATTCCACCCTTGGTAATTCTCCCTACCATAGCTGCACTTTCCTTTGTGCCTTCCTCTAGCATACTTGTTCGTCTTCCTCGATATCATATCCTTATATTTCACGACATAATGCAGATTCTACATTTCGCAAATATATCCATCCAAGGTTGTGTTTTTAACACATAACATCGTCCAAGCATGCATCTTTAGACCCATTTAGACTAGTGATCACGTTGGTTACTTCATTTTACCATGTTACATGCCAATACTTGATTTTTAACAAAGAAACACATGATCAAAGGTGATGAAACTTACCCAAGGCATCAAAACAGAATCACAAATGCTCTTGGAGCTCTCAAATCAGCTCCAAAGATTCAGCCTACAAGGGACACGAAAATGCATCCACTAGATATGGTGTTTTGGTGAAGGAACAATGATCAAAGGTGATCACTTTGAGGTTTCTAAGGAGAAGATGAAGGTGGCAAGGTGAGGGGAAGGTGGCAGGAGCCAAGGTTCAGTACAACTCACGTATAGCAATAATAAATCTTACCTAGGATCATGTGTCATGGCTATTTATACTTGTATTAAAATTGATCACATTGTATTAGAACTAATAGCTACGCTTATTATTTTAATCCCAAACTTTGGATTCTGAACCTAGCCATTTTTCTAATATTTTTCATATTTTTATTTCATTTTCGCAGTACTTTTCCGGTACGCGCTTTTACTTAGCCTGTATCAGTTATGACACCAGTTCTCATTATTTTGACCTAAAACTTGTTATGCTAGGGCTATATATTATTCTAGTGACATATATATACTTTTCATAATTTTTCGGGATACTTCATCGGTACGCATTTATACTGTGAGGCAGAACCGGTATCTGCATTTTTCGTCAGAAAAGCGATTTCCAACGTTATTTAACACTTACTATAATTATTTAAGGCTTATCATAATTCTTATGGTCAATTATGGAATTATCTCATAGATCTCATAATTAATTAATTAAATTCCTAAATTAACGGTGCGGGTTCTTACAAAGGCTAAACTGGGGGCAATATTGGCAACTTATGCCGATCATACAAAAATTAGCGGGAGACATTCTTTTGGGTAAAGCCTGTACTTGGCAAGGGGGATGTACCTTTTTTTTGTTGACTCTAGAAGTGGGGCTAGTCAGATTGAGCTGTATTGGTCGAAGAGACATTATGAGGTTCCCGCCAGTCATTATTATTTTGGCTACGACACTTTGTCACGAGAGGAGGAATGAGTGGCCAAATGGTTTGAAGATCTTAAGATGCCTTTGGGGCGATGGCCTACAAAGAAAGTGTTAGACTATGGAGGTGTGATGGTCGTTCGCGGTGTTTAGGCCGTTATTTTCTCGCTTCCCTACTTTCCAATTTGGCTAATGTTTCTTTGTTTATTTTCAGTTGAGAGTTTGCCGATGGATGCGTTGAAGATAGCACGCGAGGCGGCTGCTCGTATCCGGGCTGTAGGTGGCGGGGTTCCTTCTCTTGCTCCTCCTCCCGCCAAGAAGGATAAGAACCTTGATAAGGGAAAAGGAAAGCTCCTCCTCCGCAGAAAAAGAAGGTTCAGTCAGACGCCGATATTCCTGCCGATGAGCTGGCGAAAAGAACTAAAGGACTTATCATCAAAGAGGTGCAAGACCGGGGTGAGAATTTGTCTGTTGAGAAGTCTTCTCCCAGGTCTTCCGCGTCTGACCATGCTTATTCTGAGCAGAAGAGACTTGCAGATGAGGTGGTGCTTTCTCCACGGAATTCAAAAATGGCAAGGGCTGAGCCCGTAGTGTCTGGTCAGTCAAGGGGAGTGACAGTATTGTAATGGATGGCTTCACTGAGGATCTTCATGCTGACGATGCGGTGGTGGCCATTGATATATCTGAGGGCAGGGCTATTACAGTGGGCGCCAATGAGTCCTCTTCTTCTACTGTTGTTTCGCTGAATCGAGCCCTAAGGTTATATGAGAGGGATCTCGATTCGAGCTTTCCAAAGCCAGTGTTGAATGTGGAGGTGCTTGAACAGATTAACTACCAGACGGTTCTTGAATGCACGCAGGTAATTATTGTCCGTGCTTTGGCAGTCCAAGAGGTGGCTCTTGCTGGTGGTCGTTACTGTTCTGAGCAGGGTGATCGCCTTGCCCAATTGAGGCACAAGGTTGAAGATTTGACCGTCGAGGTTGGTCGGCTTGGTAAGGAGGTTTACGACTATATCAGGTCAATGAAACTCTGTCAAATTCTTTGGACGAGCTTATCGTGGCGAAAGGTAACCTCCAATTTGAAAGGAACGGGTTAACCACCAAGTTGGCGACTGCTCAGGAGGCTCTGCAAGCTGCTTTGTTGAACAAGAAAGATCTGGAGCGGACAGCTGGGAGGGAGAAGGAATTGGAAACTTCCCTAGGCCAATTACAGTCTTCCTTGGACCAGTCTCAGTCTGCCTTGGCTCAAGTTTTCTATGAGCCTTTCAACAACGCTCTCCGCCAAATCTTGTTTCGTTTCCCCGGGTTAGATGTTGATGGCCTTAGTTTTGATTATGTGGTGGAAAATGATCGTTTGGTTCATCGTATCTCGGACGATGAGATGGTGGTAATTTAGGAGGCTCCAGGGTCAGAGGAGGAAGGTGGTAACACAGAGGGAGGACCAGCTCCCGGGAATCGATTGTGAGGTTCCTGATTATATGACTACACAAGGTCTTCCTGGGTTGCTACCTGGTGCCACTGTGGCGGCCGAAGGGGTATAAGGTACTGGTGAAGCTGTTGCTGCTGAAGGTATGGTTGAATCAAGACCCTCAGCTGAAGAAGAGGTCATCTCTTTGGGCGATAGTCGAGTTTAGTTTAGCTCTGTTGTTTACCTTTTCGCTTTTTCCTCTAGTTGAGACGTCAACCATTATCTTGTACTGCACCTCTGGAATAAATAAAAATGTCTTTAAATTTTCCTTTATGTCTTGTCTCATTTTGTGAATATTGTGCTTCGTAACTTGGCGTTCTTATGAGCTGATTGGGGGTGGAAACCTTCCCATTCAACGTTTGGTGGGGATGGGGACCATAACCGTCCTAGTTTAACTCTTGGCGGGGGTGAGGACCATCCCACAACTTGCGAGTTGACTGGGGGTGAGAACTTTCCCAGTTCAACGTTTGGCGAGGATGAAGACCATCTCGTAACTGGTGAGTTGATTGGAGGTGAGAACCTTCCCCGTCAACGTTTGGCGGGGATGAGGATCATCCCGTAACTTGCGAGTTGACTGGGGGTGAGAACCTTCCCAGCTTAACGTTCGGCGGGGGTGAGGACCATCACGTAACTTGTGAGTTGACTGAGGGTGAGAACCCTCTCAGTTCAACATTTTGGCGGGGTGAAGACCATCACGTAACTGATTAGTTGACTGGGAGTGAGAACCTTCCCAGTTTAACGTTTGGCAGGGGTGAGGACCATCTCATAACTTATGAGTTGACTGGGGGTGAAAACCTTCCCAGTTCAACGTTCGGCGGGGGTGAGGACCATCCCATAACTGGTGAGTTGATTGGGGGTGAGAACCGTCCTAGTTTAACATTTGCCAGGGCTGAAGACCATCTCGTAACTGGCGAGTTGACTGGGGTGGAAACCTTCCCAGCCAACGTTTGGCGGGGGTGAGGATCATCCCGTAACTTGCGAGTTAACTTGGGTGAGAACCTTCCCAGCTCAACATTCGGCGGGGGTGAGGACCATCCCGTAACTTGTGAGTTGACTGGGGGTGAAAACCCTCCCAGTTCAACGTTTGGCGAGGGTGAAGACCATCTCGTAACTGGTTAGTTGACTGGGGATGAGAACCTTCCTAGGTCAACGTTCGACGGGGGTGAGGATCATCTCGTAGCTGGTGAGTTGACTGGGGGTGAGGACCGTCCCAGTTTAACGTTTGGCGGGGGTGAAGACCATCCTGCATAAGATTAAATCGTATAAGTAAGATCCAAAACTTCGATGATGGGGAAAGGTGCAAATGTTTATTGATCAGAAATGGTGTTCTGCCTCGTTAAAAACCTTTCCAAGAAAATCCCATTGGGACAAAATCTTGGTAAAGGAAAAGAGTACAGTTATTGGTTACATTTGTGACTTTCCCTAATTCACGATGTCAGTTGTAATATCTTTTAAGTTTGTCTGCATTCCATCCTCTATGGATTGCTTTCCCGTCTAAGTTCTCCAAAGAATAGGCCCCACCTCCTAGCTTATTGGCTATTCGGTAAGGCCCCTCCTAGTTTGGAGCGAGCTTTCCATCACGGACGTTCTTGTTACCTATATCTGCCCGCCTGAGGACAAGGTCTCTTTCTTCGAATTTCTTGGGGATGACTTTCTTATTGTAACGGGCAGCTGACCTTTCTTTGGAATGGCGTTCAGATTGTGCGGCCTATTCCCGGAGCTCGCCCAGAAGGTCGAGTGCTTCTTTGAGGTTTTGGCTATTGGTCACCTCAGTCACGTGATCTTTCCTCTAGGACGGTTCGCCGACTTCAATTGGGATCATGGCTTCTGCGCCGTAAGTTAGTTTGAAAGGCGTTTCTCTAGTGTTGGATTAGGCGGTTGAATGAATGTTGAATAATATGAAATCACTATCGATTTTATATATTATGATATAATATGTACCATAGGAGTCTATAGGCCTAATATGTTCCCTTGCGGGATAAGAGTCTCTATATGGATTATACCTCTAGCACAGGTAGTGACCAAGCTAGGAAGTATTGTCCCAAGTATGAATGACACTAACAGACCAAATGAGGGGGAATATGTGTGTGTGACTCTAGAATAACAATACATAAGATGCCATAAGATTCCCTCTCTATTGTCTTGAGGGGGTATTTATAGGATAATGAGGTATCAACCTGGAATGGGTAGGTGTAGAGGGTCAACCCTCTTCGGGGAGTGCCAAGGGTGGCTGACACTGTATCGGTAGCACTGGGGAAGCTTCTGCATCATAGGTGGAAGCATCTGATGCTGCCCCTACAGAAAGGGGGTTACTATTTATGGTACCTGGGACGGTCTCTTGCAGGGTTGATATCCCAAGGTGAGACACTTTGGTGGCTCACCTGGGGGGCGTGATCGCTAGGGGACAGAAAGGGAAGAGGGTTGGTAATGACTGGTTTGCAGGGCTGACATGGAAAGAGTAAGGGGGGTTTAGGCCGTCCAGATGCGGGTCATCTGGAACATAATCCAAACTACATATCGCTAACTTTTTTGTTTGTTTGTTAAATTGACAGCCAAAAGGTCCTCATAGCGCTAATTCTTATTCATATTAATATTAAATTCTAATTAAATTAAGAAATCAATCATGGAATATAAAAAGAAAAAAGAAAATTTTCCTAAGAAATGACAAAATATAGTAAATTATTTTAAAATAAAATCAAGATATCATAAAAAAGATTTATATATGAATCAAGATCATGATGCCGAAAGTGCATAAAAAAGTGACTAAGCAAAAAGTTAGGATACGACAAAAGTGTAACGTTCTTAATTTCTATTAACAAAATTCAACTCCTAGGGTTATAAGCACCATTTTATAGACTAATTACAAATTGATCAAAATTTAAAATTTAAAATACTAAAAACAAGGGAAATTCTTAAAATAAATTTAGCGGTAATTAACTCCTAAAAATAAATAAACAATTACAATTAAATCATTAAAAACATGTCCTAAATCTTAGATATCAAATCATGCTAAATGCGTGTTTTTCTTTTCTTGTCAAACAAATCACAATCATATATGATGTTTCATTTGAACTTGAATTTGATCGTAATTTATTATTTTTAAATTAATGCTTCTTTTAACAATTGAATCATATTTATTTGGCCATAAATGTAATTGACTTTGGGCTTCTTGAATTAATGGTTAAACCATATGCAATAGGCAAACTGTAAGTGCATCAGATCATTTTACAATTGGTATAAGCTATATTCTAAATCTTAAATGTTAATCCTATTTATATTTTAACAGTTCTAACTTTTTAATTATATATGTTAGCCATTTTGTGCAAGTAAATCGAAGTTCAAGAATAAATGTAACATTTTTTTATTTTTACACCGTTGTATAAGTAATCTGCCCTATATATTCTAACATAACTTAATTACAGCATAGTTCTCTTATGCATTCTGGGTCTTTGTTTTAGTTAATCGGCCCAATCAGTTTGTGAATTCTGATTAACAACTCGTAGGACCAAATATAATTTTTCAATAGGTACGGAAATGTGGGGTTGGAAACTGGCAAAAGCTATAAGAATGCATATAATATTAATGTTTTCAAGAATTATGTCGTCTTTTCTTCCTATATTTTGCTTGAATGTAGGTTCTCATTTTTGCATTTGCTATCATCATTATTATTTTTTAGAAATATTCAAATCCATTCGTCGCTTCGCGACTAGTCCGATTTAGGGCGAATTTAGGATTAAGATTTTAAACTTATTTCAAAGGTGGTATTGGGAAGGATCAAAGACATATTCTCACTCCACCTATTCAGCTTCACCAACTAAGCTATCACTATTTGGTCTATCATTATTGTTATTATTATTTGAAATATCATTACAACGCATATTGTATTAATGTTTTCAAGCTACGTGATTGAAATTTAGGGGTCTCCTTACACCATTCTTTCTTATTGAATCATGTATCTTGTTTAACAAATTTAGATTACAACAATACATTGAATTTATTAAAAAATAAGTTAAGGATAAGGATTTCAAAATAGAATAAAATGAAGAAATATGAGTAACAATTTTGAAAAAGAAATTGTTTGTATTTCACAATGTATAAAATTTTATGAGGGCATTTTTAAGACGACACTTTGGTACCCTAAAGGCTAATCATGTCCTAAATGTGAGATAAAAGTATATATAATCCAGTTATATAAAAAGCTTAGTTGTATATTAGTGTAAGTCATGTATTATGTAATTGAAATAATTATATTTTCTGACGCATCACTTCAGAACACGGATATTACTTAGTAATATTGCAAAATTTCCCAATAGAAATGCTCACTACTACTGTTGTCGTTCTTACATTCTGTTGTCTTAGTTCTGGAGAATCTAAGGTTGCCTTTGATACATGATAAGTGTTGGGAAATCAGTTCCCTCAAGCTCGTTGATACAATACGCGAAATTGTATCTGACCAGAGAGAGAGAATTAACAGGAAACAGAAAACAATTCTTTATTCATGATGGCCATTGTGTGTACAGTCATTGTATTATATAGTGGTCAATACCCACTTGAATGAAACACTATACATCAGGTTATGCTAACTAACAGTATACAATAGAATCAACTATTAAAATGGACCTTTCACTAACTCTATACAACATAGTCTTTTGTCCATATAGGTTCCTTTCTCTTCCTTATAGGCCTGCTATCTTCACATGTAACAACAGCCCCATCTTCAAAAGTAACCTTGTCCTCAAGGTGTAGGGAAGGGTAAACTTTTTGAAGCTCTCTCACGGATTCCCATGATGCATCTTCAGGAACTGTTTGAGACCACTGGACCAAGACTTGCTGCTGATTTCTGCCTCTGATGGGTACTGTTTGAGAATTCAATATTGCAATGGGAACTTGGACAGGTTTGTTCTCCATGCTCTCAAAAGGCAGAGGTGAGGCACTAAGAGTTGATGAACCATGAAAAGGTTTCAAGCTTGAAATGTGGAAGGTAGGATGGATTTGACTACCTTCCGGTAACTTCAGCTGATAAGCAACAGAGACAATGACTTTCTGAATTGGAAAGGGGCCAAAATATCTCTTAGCAAGCTTGTGGTTTGCTCTCCTTGCAACTGATAATTGTCTATAGGGCTGAAGACGCACTAGAACCAGATCACCTACTTGAAAAGTGTGATCTCTACGGTGCCTATATGCTTGAAGCTTCATGCGATGTTGAGCACGTTGCAAGTTGAGCTTGAGACTTGCTAATACTTCATCTCTCTTCTGAAGTAAAGAGTCCAAAGCCTCTATTTTGATCAAGCCTCTTGGATACATAGGGAACATCACTGGTGTTCTCCCATACAGAGCCTGAAATGGTGAAGTATTAATGGAAGAGTGAAAAGAGGTATTATAATGCAACTCTGCCCAGCAAAGATAGGAAGACCAAACATGATTCTGTTCTGAACAAAAAGCTCTAAGGTACTGTTCAATATATATGTTGGTCACCTCAGTTTGGCCGTCTGATTGAGGATGATAAGCTGAGGTTGCATGGAGTTTTGTACCACTCAACTGAAATAATTTCCTCCAAAAATTGCTCAAAAATACTGGATCACGATCAGAAACTAAGGATCTAGGAAATCCATGAAGTTTCACAATCATGTTACAAAACAGATGAGCCACTGTTGCAGCAGTGTAAGAAGTAGGTAATGGACCAAAATGTCCATATTTCGTGAGTCTATCAACCACAACTAAAATGGTGGTAAATCCTTGTGACTTTGGTAAGGCCGTAATAAAATCCAAAGTTAAATCATCAAAGAGAGCTTCGGGAATGGGCAATGGATTTAACAATCCCAATGGAGCTTGGGTAGAAGTCTTCACCTGTTGACAAATGGTGCATAAAGTGATGAAATCCTGGACTTCCTTGCGCATGTTCTTCCAAAAGAAGGAAGCTGAGAGTCGAAGGAAAGTCCTCAAGACACCTGCATGGCCTCCCAATGGTGTGCAATGGGCTTCAGTAATGAGAATGGCCTTAAGTTGGGATTGTGTACCCAACATGAATCTGTCCTTGTGAAACAGAATGCCATCTTTACATGTGATGAAGGGGTCCTTGTTTGTACCATTAACCAATGACTGATGTATAGTCAATAGGTCTTGGTCTGACAAATTTTCGGACTTAATTTGATTAATTAAATCAAATTTTGGTTCAGATACCAAAGCTAGAACCGTACCTTGCACCATGTCATCATGTTGTCTTGATAAAGAGTCTGCCACCACATTGGAAAGTCCTGTTTTATACTCAATGCTGAAACTATAACCAAGAAGCTTAGACATGTACTTTTGTTGTTCAGGAGTCTGAATTGTTTGGGTGAGCAATTGTCTCAAGCTTTGATGATCTGTCCTTATCACAAAATGAGAACCTAGGAGGTAATGTCTCCACCTCTTGACAACCTCAGTTAGTGCATATAACTCTCGGACATAGGTAGAAGCTACTGCCATTTTCACCCCCAATTTCTTACTAAAAAATGAAATAGGCTTTCCCTTTTGTAACAAAACAGCCCCTACTCCAGAATTTGATGCATCCGACTCAATGACAAAAGAAGAACTAAAATCTGGAAGATTTAAAACAGGTGTGGTGGACATGGCCACTTTCAACTTTTGGAAGGATACATCAGCTTCAGGAGTCCATGAAAATTTGTCCTGTTTCAACAGTTCAGTTAGTGAATGGGCTATTGAAGCATAATGTTGTACAAACCTCCTATAATATCCTGTTAAACCAAGAAAAGCCCTTAGTTGCTTGATGGAATGAGGTATAGGCCAGTCTGTTATTGCAGATAGCTTCCTTGGATCAGCCTTCACACCAGAAACAGTCACTACATGGCCCAGATAGGCTATCTCCTGCACACCAAACTCACATTTACTGAGTTTAACAAAAAAAGAATGTTGTAATAAGCACCTCAGGGTAATTTCCAAATGTTGGACATGTGCATCCATGGAAGAGCTGTAGATCAACACATCATCAAAGAAAACCACTATAAATTTGCGCAAATAAGGTTTGAAAATTTTGTTCATTGCCGCTTAAAAAGTAGCCGGTGCATTTGTTAATCCAAATGGCATGACAGAAAATTCGTAGTGACCTTCGTGTGTTCTAAAAGCGGTCTTGTGAATATCTTCAGATTTCATGCGGATTTGATGATAACCCGATCTCAAATCCAATTTGCTAAAAACTGAAGCTCCAAATAGTTCATCCAACAACTCATCTATGGTTGGAATTGGGAAAACATCCTTGACTGTTATGGAATTAAGAGCACGGTAATCTATACACATGCGCCAACTATTATCCTGTTTTCTCACCAATAAAACTGGTGAAGAAAAAGAACTATGGCTGTATTGGATGAATCCCGAGGCTAACAAGTCATTGACCTGTTTCTCAATCTCCTCTTTTTGATGATGAGGATATCTATATGGCTTAACAGCAACAGCTTTCGAATTTTCCACTAGTTGAATAGCATGATTCATGTCTCTGTATGGTGGCAATGAATTTGGAATGGAAAATACTATGCTGCAATTGATTAAAACTGACCATAAAGCAGGATTAATCTTTTCCTTTAAAGCATGTAATTCTGACATTACCTTTGCTTGAGCCTCCTCAATCGGTTGCAGTGATAGAGTATGACAATCACCTTGCATCCTTGCTGTTAATGACTCTTCTCCTTGTTGTTGACAGCCACTCAATTCGATTGGTATGCCCTGCCATATGAATTCCATAGACAAATTATTGTAGTCATGTGTGACCTTGCCTAGCTGAGTTAACCAATGCATTCCTAGAATTACATTCAGGTCACTCAACTCAATAACCCACAAGTTAGTGATGAATCCATGGCCTTGAATTTGGAGTTTGACATTAGGACACTTTCTGTCACAAAGAAGAAATTCTCCACTTCCCATAAAGACTCTCATCTTGGAAGACTTGGTCATAGGCAATTGAAGTTCCTCAGCAAGCTTTCTTCTAATGAAGTTATGAGAGCTTCCAGAGTCTACTAACACATTAACTACTTGATTCGCAATACTGGCCTTCAACTGTATTGATCTCGGGTTATTACTCCCTGACAGAGAATGCAAGGTTGCATCAATTCTGGTTCCCTTGGTTTCTTCCAAACCCCAAACTATCTCTTCTTCTTGCTCTTCACCCGAATCTTCTACTTCACCTATAAGAAGCATCATCTTGGCCTTGCATCGATGTTTAGCTGTCCACTTTTCATCACATGTGAAGCATATACCCAGTTCTCTTTTCTGTCGAATTTCCTCAGGGGACAGCTTTCGAACAAGTACTGTAGGTGGTGCTGGTAAAGCAAGTGTGCGGGATGATTGAATAGCTAAAGGAGTAGGTTTGTCAATTTTAATTGGTGAGTGGGGACGATGAAATGGTTTCTTGGTATGATTTGTATGATTTGTGAACGATGAACGAAGCTCAGAATGATGGGTATCATAAGCTAATGCTAATTGCATAGCTTGATGCAAACTAGTGGGCCAATGCAACTGAATTGCTCCCTGGAGATCAGGTTGCAATCCCGAAATGAAAAGAACCATTAAAAGGTTATCACTGAGATCATGAACCTGATTCAGCAATCGTTGAAATTCACGCATATAATCTGCCAAGGAACCATTTTGGGTCAATTTGGCAAGAACTCCTCGGACATCTCTGTAATGTGACGAACCAAAGCGTTGTCGCACAGCCGTAGTGAACTCCTCCCATGTCTGTACAGTACCGCTATTAAAGATCCATTGAAACCAATCTCCGGCAGCGCTGTTCATCTTCAACCCTACGATCTGAACCTTGAGATGATCCGGAGTCTGTTGGAGACGAAAAAACAATTCGGATTTGAAGATCCAATTGTTAGGGTCTTGACCCTCAAAGGAAGGGATCTCCATCTTCATAAAACGCAGAGATCCTCGATCATCAGAACCCATTGGTGACTGGTGGTGGTTGAACTGCGATTGGGGATTTGTGGGTTGTGTTTGAGGAAAACGAGACATAAATTCTCTGAGTTGTGTCTCCATTGAAGCAAATCGCATTTCAATCGACTCATTCACCTGATCTAACCGCTGATGAACCTGATCCCGGTGAGTGTTGAATTCTTCGGCCAAGTCTTGAACCCTCATGATGGATGGGTCAAAATGGAAGCACCAGTTGATACAATACGCGAAATTGTATCTGACCAGAGAGAGAGAATTAACAGGAAACAGAAAACAATTCTTTATTCATGATGGCCATTGTGTGTACAGTCATTGTATTATATAGTGGTCAATACTCACTTGAATGAAACACTATACATTAGGTTATGCTAACTAACAGTATACAATAGAATCAACTATTAAAATGGACCTTTCACTAACTCTATACAACATAGTCTTTTGTCCATATAGGTTCCTTTCTCTTCCTTATAGGCATGCTATCTTCACATGTAACACTCAGCTTCACAACTTTTACGGAAGTCAGTGAATAAGATTCTGGATCTCGGATCTCGACAATTACCTCGCCCTGAACTTCACCAGGTCGGGCAGCGCAGCGGAAAAATGAAATATAAAGAGGAGAGAGAAAGAGAGAGAAGGAGAACACAAATAGTTTTAACGTGGGAAAACTTTCTCCAATGAAAAAGTAAAAATCCACGGGACCTAGTCCAGTTCAAACATCCACTATGAAAATAATGGGTACAAAGAATCAAGATTCACCAAAGTGGTGGTTAACTCAACCTCTCCAACAATGGTGATAATCAAACTTTTCTAAAGATGTTTCACTCAAACTCTCTCTAGAGATCTCTCAAAATACAAAGCTCAAAGCTTTGCTCACAAATCTCTCAAATAAAATTCTTTCTCATTCTAACCTAGCCTCCACCCTCAACTAATGAATATATAAAGGAGGTGGAATCTAGGGTTTAGGGTTTTTAGGAAACCCCTCAATGGGCTTGGACTTAGCATTGAAGGAGGAAACCCAACAAATCCCCCCCTCCAACTTCAATGTGTCGGCTTCAGCATCAACCCGGCTCCTTCACAGCAGTCTTCAAACTTTCTTGTTGGAACCGACTTCGTCATCATGTCGGAACAATTTTGGTCAGTGTGCAATTTGACGAGTTCGAGCTCTCCACCTTCCACCACATCCCGGATCCAGTGATACCTCACATCAATGTGCTTACTGCGGGAGTGATAAGTCAAATTCTTGGCAAGATGGATTGCGCTTTGATTGTTACAACCCAGCTCGTACTTGTCTTGATCATGGCCGAGTTCCATGAGGAACTTCTTCATCTACAACATATCTTTGCTTGCCTCAGTCGCGGTAATATACTCAGCCTCGATTGTCGATAGTGCAACACATTTATGAAGTCTTGATTGCCAAGAGACAGCTCCTCCAGAAAATCTCATCATGTATCCCGTCGTCGACTTCCTCGAGTCAGAATCTCCTCCCAAATCAGAATCCGAGTAGCCTTGCAACTCGGCTTTGCCTTCTCCAAATCGGAGAAATAAGTTGGTTGTACCTCGGAGGTACTTGAAGATCCACTTCATTGCTTCTCAGTGCTCTTTGCCGGGGTTTGACAGATACTGGCTCACCATTACAACAACATATGCCATGTCAGGTCTAGTGCAAACCATTGCATACATCAAGCTTCCGATGGCGGATTGGTACGGGATCTTCAGCATCTCGTCTTTGTCTTGATCAGATCTCGGACATTGCTTCTGGTTCAGCTTTATGTGTTCGTCTAGGGGGTGCTCACTGTTTTGGCTTTGTCCATGCTGAATCTCTTCAGAATCTTCTCAATATACTTCTCTTGACTCAGCCACAATAGCTTCTTTTGTCTATCTCGGATAATCTTGATTCTGAGAATCAGCTTTGCAGGGCCGAGGTCCTTCATTCCAAAGGACGAGCTCAACGCCTTCTTCAGGGCGGCTATTCTCGATTTTTCTTTCCCTACAATAAGCATGTCATCAATATATAACAACAAAATCAAAAAATCTCTGCTCTCATACCTTTTCACAAATATGCAGTGGTCGGCTTCTGTCTTTTTAAACTTGTGATCAGTCATGAATGATTCAAACTTCTTGTTCCAATGCCGAGGTGCTTGCTTTAAGCCATAGAGGCTCTTTTTCAACTGATATACCATTTCTTCTTGGTCTGGAGCTCGGAACCCCTCAGGTTGTTCCATATATATCTCTTCTTCTAAATCACCGTGAAGAAATGCCGTCTTCACATCCATTTGATCTACCTCGAGGTCCATCGAAGCCGCCATGGCTAACACGGTTCGGACCGAGTTCATTTCCACCACATGTCCATTCTCTTCGTTCTTAATCTTGTAGACCCATTTATTTTTCAAAGCTCGTCTTCTTTTAGGCAACTTGGTCAGCTCATAAGTATGATTTTCGTGCAGAGACTTCATCTTGTCTTGCATTGCCTTTTCCCATTCTTCTTTTTCTGAGCTCGTCACAGCCTCATCATAACTCTGAGGCTCACTGTCTTAAGCTACAACGGTGTATTCATCAGATGAGTATCTTGTAGACAGTCTTCTTTCTCGAGTTGGATATCTCGGTTGTTCTTCATCTTGAGAACCCGGTTCATCATTCTCATCCTGAATCTAATCATCAACTCAGACTTTAGTGTCTTGGTCATCATCAGCTTGTTGTTGGTCATCAATTTCTTCATTTTCTTGATCTTCTTCCCCTGCTTCAGCTCATACAGGAGGGATGGGTTCTTCACGTCTGACAGTAACGCAGACTTTGGGCTTCGAGATGTCATGAATGGTCTCATCTTCATGAAAGATCACATCTCAGCTTCTCACTATCTTCTTATTGATTGGATCCCAAAGTCGGAACCCGAGCTCACATCTCGGCCAATCAAGATAAATGTATTCTTTAGTCTTCTCATTGAGTTTTCCCTTTTATCTTTAGGGATATGCACGAAAGCTCGGCATCCAAACACCTTCAATTGATTATAGGCCGCTTTCCGATCTGTCCAGACTTCTTCTGGAATCTCTCCTTCAAGTGGCCGTGATGGTGAGAGGTTGATCAAGTCAACAGCAGTTCTGAGGGCTTCTCCCCAGAATGATTTCGGCAATCCGGCATTGGATAGCATACTTCAGACCTTCTCTTCAATAGTCAGGTTCATCCTCTTAGCAAGTCCATTCCATTGTGGAGTCTTTGGGGGCGTCTTCTCAAGTCGAATCTCGGACACTCTGCAGTATGCATCAAAAGGGTCGCAATACTCACCACCATTGTCAGATCAGACCACCTTCAATTTCTTGTCAATCTCCTTTTCAACCATAGCATGAAACTCTTTAAAGAATTGGAGTACCTGGTCTTTAGATTTCAAATAATAAACCCCCACTTTGCGGGAGTGGTCATCAATAAATGAAACAAAGTACTGAGCTCCTCCAAGGGATCTTTTCAACATGGAGCAAACATCAGTATGGACGAGGTCAAGAATATACCTGCGTCTTCTGGGTTGATCTGATTTCACAAAAGAAACCCGGTGCTGCTTTCCAGCTAGGCAGTGCATGTAACTCTCCAACGCTTGGCCTTTCAACCCGATTAATAATCCTTTCTTGTGCAGGATTTGGAGCCCTTTCACACTCATGTGGCCGAGGCGCTTGTGCCATAACTCCAAGCTAGGTCCATCTCGGACAGAATTGGCTTCTCCGCCATTGATCTTTCCTTGCATCACGTACAAGGAGCCTTCCTTCTTACCTCGGGCAACAACCAAGTTTTCCTTGGCTAGCTTCCATTTAACACTCCCAAAGTAGTTCACTAACCCGGCGTCATCAAGCTTGCCTACCGAGATTAGGTTCAATCGTGCGTCAAGAACATGCCTTACATCTTTCAACACAAGTCGGCACCCAATATCCGTGGTCAGGGTCACATCACCAACACTAACAGTCTTGCTGGTCACTTGATTTTCCATCTTCACGACTCCAAAATCACCACCTAGGTAAGAGGAGAAAAAACCTTTGTGTGGAGTAACGTGGAAGGAGGTACCAGAGTCAACAATCCAGGTGCAGTCATCATATGCAACATTCAAATAATTATCCTCACCTAGGAGGAAAATCTCGGCATCCGAGTTGGCAGCCACAACAGTGGTGCTCTTGTCTTCCTTTTTCTTGTGAATAATCTGATCCGGCTTCAAGAGCCGTTCTTCTCATCATTCTGCAGGGTCTAGCAGGCTGGCTTCTTATGACCTGTCTTTCCACAGTAGAAGCACTTCAAATTATATTTCGGCTTTAACCAACCTCTGGACTTTCCTCTTCTATCACGATCTCGACCCCAGCTCTTGCTTCTGCCTCGGGAGTCGGATTTCCCCTTGTTCTTAGCAACGTTGGCCTCAGACGTGCTCGAAACACCTCGTTCTCTTCTCCTGGCTTCTTCGTTCAGGAGGCTGGCTGTCACGACATCCATCTTCAATTTTCCATCTGGAGTCGAATTACTCAAGGTCACCATCAGAGTATCTCAACTTTCTGGCAGCGAGCTCAACAGCAGCAAAGCCTGCATCTCGTCATCAATTTTCATCTCAGCCTTTGACAGCTGATTCACAATACCTTTGTAGGTGTTGAGGTGTTATATCATGCTCATGCTGCCCTTGTATTCCAGCTTCACAAGTCGGCGAACCAGGTGTGCTTTGTTCCTGGGAGTCTTCTTTTGAATCATGGACTCCAGCTTCGTCCACAACTCGTACGCGTTCGTGAACTCGGACACGTGCTCAAAGAGACTTTTGTCAATGTATTTTCTAATTGTAGCGACCGCCTTACGACTCTGGATCTCTCACTCCTTATCGGTCTTGCCAGCCGGTCTCTAATCAAGGATAATGGGCTCATGTAAATCTTTACAGTAGAGATGATCTTCCATCATCGGTCTCCAATACATGAAATTGTCTGCTGTCAGCTTGAACATATGCCACTGGTCTCCATCTCGTCTCCCTCAGAACCCGTCGAACTCGGGCTCTGATATCACTGTTGGGAAATCGGTTCCCTCAAGCTCGGCTTCACAGCCTTTATGGAAGTCAGTCAACAAGATCCTGGATCTCGGATCTCGGCAATTACCTCGGCTTGAACTTCACCAGATCGGGCAGCGCGGTGGAAAAACGAAAATATAAAAAGGAGAGAGGGAGAAAGAGAACACAAACAGTTTTAACGTGAGAAAATCTTCTCCAATGAAGAAGTAAAAACCCACGGGACCTACTCCAGTTCAAACATCCACTATGAACATAATGGGTACAAAGAATCAAGATTCACCAAAGTGGTGGTTAACTCAACCTCTCCAACAATGGTGATAATCAAACTTCCCTAGAGATGTTTCACTCAAACTCTCTCTAGAGATCTCTCAAAATACAAAGCTCAAAGCTTTGCTCACAAATCTCTCAAATAAATTTCTCTCTCATTCTAACCTACCTCCACCCTCAACTAATGAATATATAGAGGAGGTGGAATCTAGGGTTTAGGATTTTTAGGAAACCCCTCAATGGGCTTGAGCTTAACATTGAAGGAGGAAGCCCAACAATAAGGACATTATAAATAGAATAATACAACACAAATAATTAAGTTATATGATAGTTTGTGAACAAAGAAACTTATAATATCTATTGATAGAATAATTACTATTATTATTTTTTAAATATCACTTTTTTTGCATATTGTTTTGCGTGCAATAAGGTTAAGATAATGAAGGAGAAGCTTTTTTTTTTGTCTTTTTCTACTTTTGTTGTGTGAGTTTGTGACCAAGGTTGTTGAATCGTAATATGTATTGTATATCATTAAGCCAATTTTTTGTATTGTGTATCATGAATTGTATCGAATAGTAAGATATAAAAAATAATGAAAAAGAATTAAAAAATATATAATATTATATAAACCTAAATTCTAAAAAGAATTCAATCAACAAAATACATAAGTAACTAAAATTCAAATAAGTTATTCTCCTACTCATCAATTATTAGGACTAATATTATCACTATGGGCATCTATTGGTGACATAACTAATACTAATTTTTGCTGATTGATTTTTGAATTTAAATTACAAATCAAATCTTTATTTTCTTTTTCTTATTAATAATGATTTTTCAAGTTTTTTTTTAGAGTAAACACTATTTTTGGTCTCTGGCAATATCTACGAAATCCTTTTTAGTCCCTGGCAATAAAAAAGGACCAAATTGGTCCCTAACAGTATGTAAAAAGGGCCACGTTAGTGACGGAGGAGTTGACATAAGGACTAATGTGGCCCTTTTTTCATAATTTTAGGGACCAATTTGGTCCTTTTTTATTGCCAGGGACTAAAAAGGATTTCGTAGATATTGCCAGGGACCAAAAAGAATGTTTACTCTTTTTTTTAATTAGAATCACAAATTACATCTTTATATACTTTTCCCAAGTAATAGACTTTAAAAAAAAATTCATATGAAAATTGTCAATTTTGATTTGATTTTCATATCGTAAAATACACGATTCGATACTGTATTGTGCAATGTAACGACACACAATCTGATACAACCAACCAATATATATCGCGGAGATATGAATCGTATCGTATCACATTATACGTATGGTTGGTATGGTTGCGACTGATATTTTGTAACCTATTTTAGCAAGTAACCAAAATTTAAAGATTTATGTTTTCTCCTTAAATTACTATTTGTTGTGCAGTCGTTACTTATTCTTTAACATATCAAACACACCCTAAGTCTTCGATTGGTTCAATTCTACAGAATAATAAATGTAACAAGGTGCAAGCTTTATGGAATAAGGTGTTGAATCATATTTCGTCATTTTACTTTTGTCACTCTCATATTTCCAGTCTGTGTGGTCATAATAATAACTCAAGTCGTGAACAAACTCGGACCAAAAACATATCAAGGGACGGGGAAAATAATAATTAAGGGGGTATTTGGTAGAGGAAATTCCGAGAATATGGCGAAAAAATGAGTTTTTTGGTAATGTTATCAAAGTTGTTTGGTAGACCAAAATATTACCGGGATTTTTATCAGAATTTTCATATCTAATTTTCAATTTTCCTGGGAAAGTGCGTGGTATTTTTGGGTGGTTTATATTTTACACATAAAATAAAATTCAGAGAAAATCACATTTTTAAATTATTATTTTTTAAGAGATCTTCTATCAAATATAGATAAATTAGGTTACCACCCTCACCTTCCCGGCAATCTGAAAATAAACTCTCTACCAAACACTCTTTAAGGAAAATCAAAGAAAACACAGAGTGAATGGAATTTTTTTTTTTTTTTGGTATAACAACCCTAACTACCTTTTTAGAAGAGTTAGCCGCCCGACTCGAAATTAATCTCATTACCAGCTTAAAAACTTGAAACTTGGAGATACCCAGGTAAGTGAAAATTTAAATGAACAATAATAATTTATAGTATAATTAATGAACTTAAAAATGACATTGGAAAAACGCTTAATTTGTTTAAACTACTTTAGTTTTTAATTAAAACAACATTTATAAATTAATATTTAACTTAATTGCTTTTTGAAACTGTTTTCTCAATGCTCTAGCAACTCACAACATGAAGGCTTTATACTCTCTTTTTATTTTATCTTTTACTATAAAATTAAGCACATTTTTTAAAACAATGATAAATATGCAAATTAAATCGTTTTTCCTTCTTCTATTTGAAATTTATTACAAAACTTGGACATATTTAGGACTTAGTTATTACTTCTTAACTTTCAAGTTCTGGAACAATCAGGAAGGACAACGCGTTGACGATAGACGATAGTATCATATCAAAGTCAGTGATATATAGCATTTAATAAATAATGATTAGACTAAACAAAATAAATCTTGGTCCGAAACCAGGCCAAATTTAGCAATCTGAGATAAACACTTCCAAATGTCTATACCAAAAGAAAAACATATAGAAAGCTCTAGCTGCTACATCAGGATTGAATATCAGGCAGCATTCAGCATGCAGCAGTAACTATAATGGTAGTTGACATTAGGCTCGTCACTTTGGAATGCCAACTCTTCTGACCTTACTGGGTTTGGAAAGAGACTCTTGAGGGTTGTAGTTTTAATCCAGTCAGCCACAGAGATAAACCTATCATTCACCATCTGTATGGATCCTAAGATTCTTGTACTTCTAATAGTCTTCCTCATGAAGGGCAACATTCAAGTCAAAAAGGGGTCTCCCTCCCTGCTCTGTCTGTGGTTCCAAGTCATTCTGATTGTCTCTATTATTGTCACCATCTGTAGAAGGGGAACGTGAGTAAAGAAAGAGAAAACTCCACACAGGAGAGAAAGAGAGATTTACCTGCTATGCTTGTGGTAAAGTTTTTGTACAGTCTTAAAGCATCAGGTAACATCAAAATATTGTAGGACAATACGTCTCTCTTCAACTCTTGGCACATCTCTTTAAAGCCGTACTTGCGCTTCCACATCTCAGTAGTCTTCCGAAAAGATGGAAAGATCAAGTTTTCAACTTTAAGACTGCACAGGAACTGGAAAAGGAAGGCCTGACCATTAGAAATTGTCTAGGTATATAGAATATTGTTATGAATGGCATTGATAGCAAACTAACTAGGGGGAAATTGGGGAGTTGTTTTAAGATCCTTCTATAATCTCTACATAGATTATACACGACTGAATGAATATTCGATAAGAGATCATGGGACTTTGATAACCACTTACCGATTCAATTACAGTCAGTAATGCCCGGGAAATTCCTTGGCGCCTGTATGCCTCTTCTGTGGCAATAAAAGGCATTTCTGCAATCCTCCTACCATGAAATCTATAGAGGCAGGAAGTAACAATTGAATAACAGTATGTATCACAGTCTTCGTTAACACAAAACAAAATTATAAATCTTTATTTCAAGGGCAGAGAGCATCTGAGCACGAGGAGCATTGCAAAGTTACAGTCTTACAGGAGTGTTCACAAACTCAATAACCAAAAAAGTTGGAAAGATTAACAAACAAAAAAAGGATACCTTACACAAGCTGCTGCGATGATCTCGTCATCTTTCTCCAGGATAAATGTATAAAATCGGCTAAAATTAATCCTGGATAAGTTTGATCTGAATAGTAAATGACAGCAATTGATCAAATGGTTGTATTCTTGATACTTATATGAAAAGTAGAAGACTATTAGCGTAATTAGAAAGTTTTGAATGGAAATACAAATTAATGGCAGCAGCAGTAACGAGTTACATGCTTTAAGACAGGGAAAACTAAGCTTTGCAACAATGTGGAATTATACCATCAATGTGCTTACCCTCGACTGTAAACTATACTTTCAACCAGATTGATGCCTGTGTGCCGGTCAATTATTGTGTTAAAAGCTTCATTCATTAACATCCAAGTAGCTGCAACCTTTGAATTATTTTCTATATGTGAGTTCCTAGCAGCAGAGACCACCTTGGGGGTCATATCCATTTGGCGGATAACTCTCCAAGAGTATCTTGCAAAGACATCATTTCTGGTTCCAAGTGAGCTTTCCAATTTCTCATAGATCTTTCAGAAAGCACATAGTCAAAATTCTAAATGTCATGCAAAAAACACAAAAATAATATCTTCCAAAAATAATATTTGATGCACAAATCATAGAGAAAGAATATGTACCTCTCTGCAACCTGGCCCACAATATAATCTTGAACAGTTAAGGTCCAGCGTTTCTTTTGAGAATTCTTTTTCAAATTCTTTAAAGCACCCCCAGTGAACTACAAAAGCATGAAAAATGCTTTTTCAGCAACATCAATGGATTATGTCATATAAATTGGGGTAGGGAAAAAAAAATGAAAGGGGGGGGGGGGGGGGGGGGGGGGGGGGGGGGGGGGGAGCTGTGATATGCCAGTATGGAAAGCTTTAACCCACCACCCAGAATAGGAGACAAAAAACGAGATCGAAAGAAAAAGCTACATGGACCATGAGAGAAATCTTACACTTCTTGTCGCACTGAGAGCATGTGATGAATTCCTTACTATCCCCGCCAATTCCACAGTATTTGCATATGCAGTATGGACATAACCAATTGTTATGGGGAACCCTCTGTAATTAAAAAGGAAGAAATTGACAATAATTATGTAGACCATCAAATATATCTACACCAGAGTAACTGTTTCTATAGAAACATATGAAGACCATTTCCAGAAAAGAAAAAAAAAAATGATTACCTCCATATTCATACAAGATGGATGATATGTGGAGGGACACTGGTCACAACAGATTAATTCTCCCCCATCTCCGCAGATTGAACAAGCATCATCATTTTGGTCTGCAACACTTCCTTTTAGCACATACGAAAACCGACACCGGCGTTTTCGTTCCCTGGCATCCTGCCAAGCAGCAATCAGGCAGTCTTGGAGACATGTGCCTTTCTGGAGGAGATAAATATGTTCATATGGTTGTTTAAGATCACTTCCAGCATGCTTCTCAAAGGTCCACACTGATGTTTCCCTCTGGCAACAGCTGCAAAGTATTCCACCTCTAGTAATTCTTCCTCTCAAAGCTGCATATTCCTTTGTGCCATCCATATAGCACACTTGTTCATCTTCGTCGATTAGCTTATAATCTATCAACCATGACAAAATGGTTTTTTTACTCAACCTTACTGGTACAGGTGCAAGTGAATCTTTTTTCATACTTGCAACTAGTCTTTCAGGTGATGATGGACCTTTTTCCATTATTGAACTTGGTACCGGAATATTATTTTCCTTGTTTTTCTCTCCCTTTACCGCCCTCTTTTTGGAAATGCAACTCCGTATACCCTGTATGCCCCACTTTATAGACTCTACACTTTCCTTTTTTTGCTCTCCATTAGTCGCCCTCTTTTTGGATACACAACTCCGTGTACCCTGTATGCCCCATTTTATAGGCTCCACACTTTCCTTGTTTTGCTCTCCCTTTGCCACCCTCTTTTTGGAAAAGCAACTCCGTGTACCCAGTATGCCCCATTTTATAGCCTCTGCACTTTCCCTGTTTAGCTCTCCCTTTGCCTCCCCCTTTTTGGAAATGCAACTCTGTGTACCCTTTACGCCCCATCTTATAGGCTCTACTTCCTGTCCATCACCATGTCCACCTCTTGCAACGAAACCCACACTTGAGTCCATCATTTCTGTCTCCAATACTCTTGGACTGCATAAGGTTGTTTTTCTTCTTGTTGTTAGTCTAGTAGGGCTGCACCTTGAATTCTCTGGATCAGAACTGAACGAGTCACTTCCAGGATCACTTATTTCTATATAGTTTACTCTTTGATTGCGATGCCTAAGGGTGTCGGTCATGTTGTTGGTTCTAGTCATTGAAAGTTCTGTTCTGACCATGTCAATTGAATGTGCCAAAATATCTGTTACAGAATTAGTAAACAACTTAAGTGATCCCAAAGACTTGTTATGGCGATTAACAAATACCAATGAACATTTATGAACTGAAGAAATAAAAAAGAATAATAGGGAAAGAAATGGTCAAGAAAAAAGAAAATTCAAGCAAACATCATACTCAATACACAAATAAGCGATCCACTTTAATTAAATAGAAGTTGGTTCATTTGAAAACCAAATAGGTTATGATGGCGCAATCTATGCCAGAACAGATCTTAAAATTTGTACATCAATCAACAAATTCAAATAATGAACCTTCCTGCATACATAAATGAAGTCCGCGTTAAGTAGACTTCAATCAAGGAGATCTGAACACCTTGCCTAACAGGGGAAGTCGAATCATCTGCCACATAAAATCTCAACCATACCATAAATTGTTTCAGAGGAGAAAACATACCTTCAATTTGGAAATAAGATCTTTGCCCTAGATTCTTGATGCGAAAATTTTTATAGATTCCTTTGAAGTTTGAGCATTGGTCATTGCAGAAGTAAGTAACCAGTAAATCTATGAAATGCCTGAACAACTTGAAATTGCTAAAAGAAATTTTAGTTAATATCTCAACTCAATGAAGGAATTCAATTTATATATGGTAACAAGAATGGGAAAATCGATACCAGAGGAGACCGAGAAAGCGCTCTTCTCTTCGAGTGCTTTGAAAAATGATACAAATATGTCACGTTGTGAAGCAAGACACTGGGAAACAAATTCAGACTGCACACAGTCTTCTCCAGCTAGGTGTTTAGTGCTAACAGTGACTAAAACTTGAAAATTGTCTGAAAGTGGATTCTCTAAGGCAATTGTCCTAGGAAGGATACACTGTCAATGTTTTTATATAGAAGAGGACTTTCTCTTTCCTGTTAAATTAGATTTCTCAAAAATAATTGCAATTAAACTAGAATGTAGCACCAAATTGTATTGGAAAAATCCACAAAAGCATATAGTATTGCAAATCAGATAAAAAGTACAAATCCAATCAAAATGTCAACTGCAATTTATTTGGCCCTTGTTTGTGCTGACTCAACCCTTGTCAAATGCGTTTCCTGCATTCATTGTCTAGTTCATTATTAATTGTAAGCTTCACTGTGTCGATATATTATTAGATGCATTTTTGTTGCCTGGTCTTAGATAAGAATAAGATGGGAAACTTGTGTGATTTTTTGTATCCTATTATGCCATGTAAAAAGAGTATTTGTACCGTTGCATTCCTCTTTCTGCCATGTTAGACGGGCTTACAGAATTTGTGAAATGCAGTTTCTTATGTTCTACTATATTATAATGCAAACATAAGCACAAGGAGAACTTGTGGTTAAGTATTTTAAATCTTATTCAGAGCTTTGCCATTTCATCTGATAAAGTACAACCTGAGTAACACTAATTACACTTTGATTAGAATATGGCCCTTATGTATTGATAAAGGATAGAAAATAGAGGAAATCTTTTCAGACACTTTTTTTTTTACATATACAAAACTTTTTTGTATTGACTATATATATACAGGGTAAAGGATTCTCCAGTCAATGGAGATAAGTTATCTCCAGTGAGCACAAAACAACGTCGTTTTGGGACGGAAATCAGGATGTTTTTATAATTTTAATATATTGCAGGGTTATATTAGTCTTTATCATTATAATTTTTTAATTTTATAATCTCAAAACGACGTCGAGTTCACTGGATATAATTTTATCTTCGGTGACTGGAGAAATACTTTTTCCATATATATATTAATGAAGGATAGAAAAAAGAGGAATTCCTTTCAGACACATTTTCTACATATAATTTTGGTCATATCTCATATCTTCAAGGATATGTAGCTGCCCAAAGCTGTTTTGGACTGAGCAAGTACAAGAAGTCAAGAACTACTACAAAAAATTGCCTCCAAGTTAGTAACTCACCTTAATGGCATCCAAGGACTTTCCAACAAACTATAAAGCTACTGCTTCTTGCATTGATTATGTCATTGAAAATTGTTTAGTAACTGATTATTTCTTGAGGAAACTAGCTGAATAAACACCAATGTAAATTTTCATTGGTGAAGGAATGAAAATGATGGATGGGAGAGGGGATTGTGAAATGAGTAACTAGTTACACTAAGAGAAATTAGACATTGCTTTAAATCAACCATATATAATTAGTCGTTAATTAATTTAAAAAATTTGACAGAGTAAAAGAATTCGGTAAGTTATATAGCTTTACCATTTCACGCTGTTGTTTGGTTCCGTCGCCTTGGTTGTTGGATGTAATGTTGGAAGCATGTTGATGGATTCAATCGCAAGCTTTTACTGACAGGTACCAATTTTCCCAATTCGTACCAGTGGTTTGTGATTTTCCCCATCTGCATTAGGTTTTGAGATTCACCAAATAACATGAAACAGAGGAATTGATTGCGAATTTCAACTTGGGGTTTCTCAATGTCTTTGTATTTAACCAGCAACCCCAAACTCAAAATGGAAACCCGTGCACAGATAGCAACCCCAAACGCAGAATAGAAAAGCATCTTGATTCGAATCTCAATTTCGAAGAATCTGCTTCCCTTGTTGTTGAAGATGATATGCAAAATGAAGAACTGTTCTCGGCCAAGGTTAAGGCTTGAAGCTAAATCAACTTCTCAAGTTCTCAAATTTGGATTGGACAAACATAAAGCGAATTCAGCTTAACTGTTATGGTTTCCAGTGTAATTTTCATGTTATGATAATTAGATTGAGAAACGGAATTTTTTTTTATTTAATTTTGAGTCCTTTTTTTTTCTTTTTCATGTTATGATGATAATTCTTTCTCCCACTAATAATATATTGAATTGTGTGTCACAAATTTTATTTTTATTTAATGAATAATGGGGCCGTCACATCTTATGTTTATATTAAGATTTTTTTTACTATGATATTAGAATTATTTTCCCTTAAATTTTATATCTGACTTTATTTTATTTTTTTATTTATTTATAGAGATAGGTTATTTGTCTATTTATATTTTGCCTACTTTTACTTATTTTTTTCAATATTGTTAAATTATAATTTTGTTTAACGATAAAGATTTATAAGATAAAATCAATTATTTCATCCCTTTCTCCTTCTCATTATCTTTCATCGTTTCTCTCTCCTCGACTTCAGCAATCATCATAATCCTGAAACAATTTTGCGGTTTCTCTTTTTTGGCTTATCCAAATGAAAGTGATAATCGAAAGCCAAAAAGCTTTTTTTTCGTGTCAATCACAGGTAAAAGAAACGTAAGATACTAATCAATTAAACAAACAATCAAACTATCCTTGAAATTTTAATCATCTTTGCTTTTTCTTTTTTTGGTTACAATCTTTGCTATTTCTTTAATTTATTAGAGAAAAAAAAATCAAAATTCAAACTTTATCTGCCGGTGAGAGAAACTGGAAATTTACTACAAAGACTCACCACAGTCGATGATTTTATTATTATTTTCGATCTTGTTGCAGAAGAAAAGAAAAAAAAAGAGTGCGAGAGAAAGTGAGGAAAAAGAAGAAAAAAATTTATTTTATATTATAAATATTGATATTAGATAAGATTGTAATCCAACCATATTTAAAAAAGAAGACAAAATAATTTATTCCGAAATAAAATGCCATGCTGACATGTCCAAGAAGTAACGGTTGATGAGATAATATTAATTGTCGATAAAAAAAGCGGGGGTGATATCACCTCAGGAAAGTTCCTTAAATTGCGTATATAACATGTAGGCGTTATATTTGACAATGGTTAATGCAAATAATTATTTACGGTGAACCCAAAACGATATCGTTTTGAGACAGAAATTAAGGTATTTTTATAATTATAATTTATTTCAGGGTTACAATAGTCTTTTTTATTATAATTTTTTAATTTTTCAATTTAAAATGACGTCGTTTTGCGAGCGAATATAGATAATTTATCTACGTTCACTTTAGAAATATTAAAGTCATCATTTATATGTAGTAAAGAGGAAAAAAGATGAGAGAAAAATCATAAATATGATAGACCCACTTCATTTTTTTTTTTTTGAGACAGACAAAAAAAAATTTCCTTTGAAGCAAAAATCGGCCTTGTTTGAAATCAGTTTTTAAAATTCATTTTTGATTTTCAGAACAAAAAATAAAATAAAAAATTGTTTGATAAAGCCTGTTTTGTAAAAAAATTAATTAAAAAACTGTACTATTCTTTATTTTTAGAATTAAATTTAGACAACATGTATGAGTTATTTTTTTTTTGTTTTTAACTTTGAAAAATAAAAAATACCTATTTTCATAACTATACTACAAAACATTTTTAGAAAAAAAAAATCAGAACACAATCAAATAGGCCCGATATTTCCTACAATAAAAATATAATCTCTCAATGAAAAGTGAAAATAAAATAAATTCGAAAGATAAAGGAATACATTTATTTTTGGGTTCGTTTTTTCTGCAGTTACTGCATATAAGTTATCTGCAGTAAACCCAATATGACGTCATTTTGGGGCAGAAATCATGGTGTTTTTGTAATTTTAATTTGTTTTAGGGTTATTATAGTCTTTATAATTATAATTTTTTAATCTTTCAATCCCAAAACGTCGTCGTTTTGGAAGTAAATGCAGATAACTTATCTGCACTAACTGCAGAAATATTTTTCTGTTTATTTTTTTATAAAATAATCAAGATTAGTATTAAATATAAATTACTCTTTCTTCATTTTTGTTTTATTATTCCCTTATTTTATTAAATTTTGTGATATTGAATTTATTTATGAATCGAAAAATAATAAGTATTGTATTAAATAACATGTTTAAAATTTCCATTTTGAATATGAATTTTTGGTAATAATAAATCTTATCATTTTCAAAATATCTTTATCACTTTTGAATTAATAAAAAAATTCAAAATCAAAATTTTAAAGTTTTTGTCCAACAACGTTGTACAAAATAGATTTTCAAATAAAATCTTAAACTTTTTAAAAATAAATTATTCCTATTCAATAAATATCTAAATTAATGTTTTTTTATAGATTACTATCTAAAGAATGTTTAAGAAATTTTAGTTTTTAATTAAACTTTTATTTATAATCTAATAACTTAATGGGAAATGATTGTCTTCTGTTACATAAATGTTTTCTTTTCTCCTATACAGACATCGGACCTCACGCTTTGCTTTTATTTTTATTTTTTTAAAAAAACTTGTGAGACCCGTTTATATGTCTCATTAGGAAAAAAAACATATCACCTGTGAAATAAGAAAATGCAATCCCTAACTTAATTGCTTTTGAAAAGTGTTAGCTCTTGCCACTCACAACATGAAAGATTGTGTCTCCTGTCACTCTCTTTTTATTTTTATTTTAATTAATTTGAATTAAACATATTTTTAAGAACAGTTATAAATTATGCAAATGAAATTATTTTCTTCTATTTAAAATTTAATACAAAATATAAACGAATTTATTATTTACTTATTACATGGTTTACTTTTGTGGCATAGCCATCCATCATATGCCAACATGTCAAAGTGCTAGCATAAACAAAAAACACTTGTTAAGATGATAGGCAATAGTATTACAGAAAGTTTATACTTATAATCTATTTTCATTTACAACATCTTATAATCATATCTTAATCGTTGATTTCTGTCAATCAACGGTTATGATTGATTGCAAATTAAATTAATAATTAATAAACGAGTTTAATTTGCGAAAATAATAACCGTTGATCAAAGTTAAGATATGATTTAAGAGATTATAAATAAAAATAGGTTGTAAATATAACATTCTTCGTAGTATTATATTAGAGTTAGAGAAACATATCTTTTAATTAATAATGATTAGATAACACAAAACAAATTTTGGCCCAAAACAAACCCTAATTTAGCCCTATAAAAGAGACAAGCACTCCTCAAACGTCTACATCACTACATTAGGGTTCTACACCAACCGCAGCTAATAGCTGTAATTACAATGGCTGATGATTTTATTCAATCACAATTTGCAAGGAGCTAGCTTCTGATCCGAAGTAACATTTAAATCTGGGAGTGGTCTCTCTGCATGCTCTGTCATTGTGGTTCTGGCCACTCTTGACTACTAGTTTGATTGTCTTCGGTGGATAGAAGGAGAAGAAAGAGAAAATGTTGATTCAATTGCTATACTTGTCAAAAAGTCCTTGTACAATCTTGAGGCATGAGGGAAGACTTTTTGGCAAGCATAGCAGGTGAATCATCTCTCTCATGTTCTTGCTTTGAGTTTTCTCTTTCTTCATTCTCATAGACAATCAAACTGAAAGTCAGAATGGAACCACAAACATAGCAGGCAAATACCACTTCTAGATTTGAATGTTGCTCTGATTAGGAAGATATGTAGAAGTACAAGAATCTCAGGATCCTTACCTACAACTGTCTCTTTTCAAACCCAGAATCAAAAGAGTTGGCATTCAAAGTCATCAGCCTATGTCAAACACTATTGTAGTTTTTATTATTTGTTGAGTTCTGCATGGTATTCAACCTTGATAATGACGAGAGTTTTCTCTGTCTTTCTTTAATCTGGAGAATATTTATGGCTTAGTTTTGAACCAAGATTAAGTTTATTAATATATGTTGTTAAGGGAGGTTTCATTTACATGTTTTTTCAATGATGAGATGTCGTATATATACAGAGACCGATTTTATTTTATTTTCAAAAAAGAGAATATTATGCCAACACTTACGGAAGGATCATCAATTGTGTTCTGTTCTTGGGATAGAGATGTCCAACCCAGTAGGCTGGTATGTTTCACTTAGATCTAGTGCCCTCTCCAAAGTATCTATGAATGAGATACCCTTGAGTCAAGCAGATCACTATGCACAGAATACTATAACGGCGTTAGCCAATGGGGTAACAGCGTGAGAGTGCGCACAATGACAACACAACAGTAAAAGATAGTGTAACGTACCTTTAGGGTTTACCTTGTATTTATAGAGGTTACCTATGGGTAGCGTGGATGGGCCTTTGGTGCCTCTGGTGAAGGCACATGCCTGCTTGCTATGCTGTCGTATTAGGATTAGTATCCTTAATGGATATATATCCCTTGTTAATATCAATCCGTATCTTAGATTTCCCTTTGTTGGGCTTACCACTTAATAGGCCCATCTTGGTCTCACTTTCTTATTGTACTTTGTCGCTGTTTGTTGTTTAGTCATCATATTCCGGCAGTGAGCTGTAACCTTAGCTTCGTCCACAAGATCTAACTCTTCAGTAAGTATTTTATTGTTTTGTTGTTCGCCTTGTTCAAGACTATTCAGTCTTCTCCAAGAGGGTTCTTCAACCTCCACTGGAATCATGGCTTCACATCCATACGTTAGTATGTAAGGGGTTTCCCCTGTTGCAGTTTGGGTACTTGTTCTGTAACCCCAAAGGACAAAGTACAGCTGTTGAACCCAGCTTTCTTCAGCATCAAACATCCGCTTTTTGAGACCGTTCACAATCACTTTGTTGGCTGCTTCGGCTTGCCCATTCGACTATGGGTGTTCCACAGATGCGAAGCGATGTGTGACTTGCAGGTCTTTCATTAGCTGCTGGAATTTCTTATCAGCAAACTGTGTTCCATTATCAGTGACCACCTCGGCTGGGATTCCGAATCTGGAAACAATGTTCCGTTCAAAGAACCTTTGTACTCTAGCCGAGGTGATTGTGGTGACTGGTTCTGCTTCTATCCACTTTGTGAAATAATCCACGGCCACGATCAGCCACTTAAGTTTCCCCTCAGCGATTTTGAAGGGTCCCAGTAAGCGATTTTGGTGCTTGCTAACTTTGACAAGATGTCAGCTCGGCTATTCTCCCCTCGAGGGATGTGAGCGACTCGCACCTCATCAAAGTCGGCCATCATGTCCTGCACTCTACTCAGGTAATAACTTACAAGATCACAATTCAGAGGTTAGGGTTATTATATGTTACAAATAGTACCTTTTTTTGTAGACACAAATAGTACCTTTAATATCGTCTACAAGGAAGTATTTCAAACATTAGTTTAGCTGAATTGGTTTTGTTTAGACACATTGGTTCTACTCTAAGCAATAAATCTCACTCATAGATATGGGGGTGGTCATCAACATTTAAAGTTCTTTCAGTAATTGTTTGACAGTGATCAAGACTTAAAGATCAACAGTTTGTGTTTCAATTTCATCAATTCAATTTTTTGTCTATTTCTGTGAAGTAATATACGACTTCAAATCTCCTTTATAGAATCTTGAAAGTTAACGCAACTTTGAAATAACTAGAAAGAGATAACATTGTTGTTTGATAGAGATAAAAACAGCCAAAAATAGCAAGAGAGTCATTTTTTATTTCAGAGATTTCTCAAGTAAAAGGGCTGCATTTTTAATTTATGTTCCTTCATGTTTGTACCTCCACACTGTACCATTCATGGCTTCATAGCAAAATGAAGTTCTTGATTTCTTTTACAGCTTAACCAACCGCCGACAAAATTTTTGATTTTTCCCTGTGCAATGTATAGGTATTACACTATTATTCTTAAAGAATACAATCTTCAAACATAATACCAATCTCAGTGGCGGAGCCACGTTGTCTTCAACTAGTGCCAAGGAACTGGCTACTTTTTATGTTATATTATTGGAGGAGATAATAGTTTGGAAAGTGAATGTGAAGGACTTTGATAATAGTTTATAGATTTGTAGCTTGGCACTGGCCACAACTTTATATATATTATTGGAGGAGATCTAAAGTTGTGATAGCTTGGCATGGGCTAAAGTTTTTCCTGGCTACGTCACTGGCCAATCTAACGCAGTAAGTGCCTGTTTGGATCCTCTCTTTTTTAGCTTCTCTTCTTCTTACAAGCAGAAGCTAGGCCAAACAGGCTTTTACAAAAGCTCTTATAATAAAAAAGTTTTTTTATAATGAAGAAAAAAATCAAAAGCTCCTAGGAGAAGCTTTTTTAAGCTCTTATTAGTTTTTCTTGAAATATGTGCTTTTTTTGCAATGTACAGCTTTTAAGTAATTTTTAAGCTAAAAATTTTATATAATCATCAAACAACTTTTATCTTTTGCTTTTTAGCTTTAGCTTAAAAGTAACTTTTATCTTAAAAAAGAAAGGATCTAAACAGGTTCTAAGTCTCACACTCCACCCATTCAGTACTGTCATACTATGATGCATTGACACTTCAAAAAATCTGATGTGTCATATCTGACGCTCTCCGACACTTCGACACTCCAACACGCGTTGTAGAAACTCAAAAAAAAGGTTCGAAGGTTGCGTTGCGTTTTTAGTTTCAACTATTATATTCATTGGATTACGATAACTGTAACACCCCGTGTATACCCGATAATGTTATCATACTATCGTATTAAGTTGCGCTTAATTAAAAAATTAATGCGGAATATCTTTTTCTTTTCCAATTATGACGTCATTATACTTAGCCAAGTTGATTACTTAATCAATTTCATAAAATATCGCATGTATGTAAATTGCAATAAGACATCTATTGAAATACCTCAATATATAAATATAAAGTGAGTATCTAAGTCACGACATTACATCACGTAATCCGGACAATATCCTGATACATTAATACAACTCTAATTGAAACAAGACATAACAAGTCTACGTGGCATGGACAATCCCCATGCTCACAAAATCAACAGCATAAACGGCCAAGCCTCAACATAATAATCCAAAGTCATAAAGAAGCTAAAAGCATAAAAGCAGCATGCATATCCAGCATCCAACAAGTCAGCATATAATATCATCGATATCTAACTCAGCTCCGGCCTCCTGCCGCCTGGGGTCTCAACCCCCACATTACCTGATCCTGAAATAAGCATTCTCCAAACGTGGGGTAAGATCTCTAAACTAGAAATCTCAGTAAGACAAAGGGTCCTCAAGGATCTTCCACCCCAAGCTCACTTACATATGCAATATAAGTTCTAAAAGCATTTATATCAATATTAGTTCCAAAACTATGCAGTGCAACAGATTTCATGCCATGTGTATTTAAACTATTCTACTGGCCAGAGAAATGCAGGAATACGTCTATCACCCACATGTAGTACAAGGAACACCGCTTGCACCTCACCCACAGCCTCACCATGTTGTATGTACCACATACTCAGGCTTACCGTATAGGTGGAGCACCACATGCATATCATAAAGGCACTAGCATATACAGCTCAATAGCATTTCCAAAACATCAAAAGCATGTGACACAGCATGCATATAACCATACCCCCATGGGACATGGTGGAACCACAACATGGCTAAACCGAGAACACGAAAGCTTATCTTGCAAGCTAGCTATCCAAGCCAAGAGTCCACAATCTCAAAGTCCAAACACAGCAGATTCACAATCTGTTATGGACCAATAATATATCAATAAACATGCACCGCAAGCATACAATATTAAGACAACGCCTTTCCTTTACGTTTTACGTCTTAAGGCTTCTAACAAAGCCACAAGCCCTTAATCACATGATTCTGACTTAGTTCATTAATTACAGAAGTTCAACTTCATCACTCTAGGGTCCACAAACCCTCAATAGCCTACTGTCCTCACAGCACAGCTACTGTTCTTCGAAATCCCAGAATATCCGGATATTCCACGGGGAGATATCCGGATATCCAATATCCGGATATCTCTCTGGAAATATCCGGATATCAATATCCGGATGTCCAGATCCCCATATCCGGATATCAATACCCGGATATCTATATCCGGATATCTCACGGGAAAATATCTGGATATTTCGCGACAGAATGTAGTTTCTGCATTTTCGCGAAGATATCCTTCCAAGGTTGGGTTTTTACTGATTTTAGACACTTAAGCAGGCATTTCTAAGTGTGTCAAGCATTTCCCAACATTAAGTTATCATCTTTTAACCTTTACATGCATCAAGGTTCCATTTTTAAGCAAAGAACTCAAGTTAAAGGGTGATGATCATACCACAAGCTCAAAACAGAGAATGGAGATGCTCTTGGAGCTCTCTCAACTGCTCCAAAACTCAGACCTTCAAAGACCACGAAAATGAGAAGCAAACAAAGCTCTTCCTCACTAAAGGTGACTCCTTGGACCTCCAAATGAGAAACACAAGGTTCACTCACTCTCCAACCCAAAGTCAGCACCCAACACTCCCTCAAACTGACCTCCTTACACAGAAAAGAAGCCACTTTCCCACTCACAAGGATGATTATCACTCACACCAAGTGTATAGATGAAGAGAAGTGGAAGAGGAAGCTTCAAAGCTCACCAAATGGAGCACAAGGCAATGGAACATTGCACACACACAAGCTGACCAGCCGCTCTCACGTAGGAATGAAGGAGTCTAGGGTTTTGTGCCCATAATAAGAGTATTTATAGCTCACTCACACTTAAACACGTAGTATTAACTTTAATTGCTACGCATAGCATTTTAATCCCAAACTTTGGATTCTTAACCTACTCAATTTTACAAGAATTATCATATTTTTCTTATAATTTTCGGAGCACTCTTCTGGTACGCGCTTTTCATAGCCAGTATCATTTTCTGGCACCAGTTCTTATTATTTTGACTTGAAACTCGTTTTACAAGTCCTACATATTATTCTAGTAATTATCATGCACTTATTATAATTTTTCGGGATACTTTTTCGGTACGCATTTATACCGACTAGCAGAACCGGTATCTGCACTTTTCTTCCGAAAAGCGACTTTCAGCATTCTTAATCATTTAACATAATTATTAAAGCCTCTTAATAATTATTAGGGTCAATTATGGAATCATTTCCTAATTTAACATAATTAATTACTTAATTTCCTTAATTAACGGTGAGGGTTCTTACAATAACTATTTTATTGAATTTAATATAAATGTTTGGGATATCTTATGTTTCTTTACAAAATTGATGGGTATTATAAATTTAGATTTATTTTTTTATTAAATTATTGAATATTAAATATAATATATAGTACATAAATTGAAATTATTATTTAATATCAAAATATGTCATAACGTGTCAAAATCTAACATTTTTTAAATTTAACGTGTCGGAATATCGTGTCATATCATATCTCGTGTTCCGTATCGGTGTCAATATAACATGGATCTAGATCCTCTCATGTGAAAAAATGATCATGTAATCATGTTATTTGATCACAATCACTTAATGAAAAGATAACAGAAAAAAAAGTGTATAATTATTAAATAAGTGATTGTATCAAATAATATAACCATATGACTACTTTCTACATGAGAGAATCCAAATTCATACAATATAAGTGTCATATGTTGCATATTTGAAAAGAAATTCTGATTTCAAAGCAATCCCGCACGGGGAGCGTGTGCACTAGTCTTACGAAATAAGCCCCGATTAAATTATGGATAATTTTATTCAAAATGAACCTCCAGCCTTACCGGTGAGACACGTGGCAGCATGCAAGACTTACTGCATTGGATTAATATTCTATGTAAAAATTGCATTATTGAAGAACTTTTTTAAAAGAAATCATTAAAAAGGGCGTTTACCCTTAACTTATTTTTTTTGTCGAAAGTACAATTTTTATTCTATTGTGTAATCTCATATGTTTTAGTCCTTTTTTTTGTTTCTCTCTCTAATTATTTCAGCCAGGTCACAAAATAATTTCCTTGAGCTCCTATTATGTGAACGGACTCGAACCAAAAAGTATCAAGAGACACTAGTTCAAGAAAAAAAAATGAAAGGAGAAGAGTGCAGAAAGTGTCGAAAGTTGTTTATGACATATCATTTTTGGTCCTCAGAAAATTTCATGATGCCCGCTTTAGTCCCTAGCAAATAAAAAGGTCCCATCGTGGTCCCTATAAAATTCAAAATAGACCCATTTTAGTCATTTTAGGAACTAATATGGGTATTTTTTGAATTTGTGAGGAATCAAGATTTTAACTAAATGGATCCATTTTGAATTTCTTAGAGACCACAATGGGACTTTTTATTTGTTAGGGACTAAAGAGGGCATCGTGAAATTTGCTGAGAACCAAAAAGGATATTTACTCTTAAGTTTTTAATCAAAATTACATTCATAACCTAATAACTTAATGGGTTCGCTTTTTCTGCAGTAAGCCTAATACGATGTCGTTTTGAGGCGGAAATTATGGTGTTTTTGTAATTTTAATTTGTTTCAGGATTATTATAGTCTTTATAATTATAATTTTTTAATATTTCAATCTTACGACATTGTTTTGAGGCAGAAATCATGGTGTTTTTGTAATTTTAATTTGTTTCAGAGTTATTATAGTCTTTATAATTATAATTTTTTAATATTTCAATCCCAAAACGACGTTATTTTAGAAGTAAATGTAGATAAATTATCTTCAGTACCTGCAGAAACATTTTTCCTTAACTTAATTGCTTTTGGGAAAGTGTTCTCAATTCTCTAGCAACTTATATCATGACGTGTGTCTCATGTGTGACTCTCTTGTGATTATTATTTTTTCTAATAACATATCCAAAAATAAATATTTTTTCTAATTAAATTGAATTAAACACATTTCTATAAACAGTGATTGATTATGCAAGTGAAATTGTTTCTCCTTCTATTTGAAATTTAATGCAAAACATAAACCCGTTTAGGATTTACTGATTACTTGTTAACTTCTCGTTGAAGCATTATTATCCATCATATGCCAACTTGTCCGGTGCTGGCACAAAGGAAGGACAACGTGTTTGAGATGATACAAAATACTATTCATACTAGAGTTGGAGAAATATAGCTTTAAATTAAGGGAAATATAATAATCATGTTGCAGGAATGGCACTGTTTATTCCTGCAACAAGGATACGGCGTCGTATCCTGACTTTGGTCTGACTTTTTTTTTTTAAGCGTGGGACCCACACTTGATTTATGTGTGTAGGAAAGTGCTCTTGTCATGTCAAATGACAAAAAGGGAACCCTTAAATTAATGATGATTAGATTAAACGAAATAAATCTTGGTTCAAAACTAGGCCTAACTTAGCAATCTAAGAGATATATACACACTTCAAATGTCTACACCAAAAGAAAAAATATAGAAACCTCAGTACAATCCATCAAGGTTGAATATCAGGAAACACTCAGACAACATAAACTACAATGGCCGGTTGACTTGAGGCTGTTATAGTTTTCATTCAGTCAGCCACAATGATTATCGACCTATCATTCACCATCTGTAATTCTACTTATCTTCCCGATCAGGGGAGACATTCAAATCTAGGAGCGGTCTCTCTGTCCGCTCCATTTGTTGTTCCGGTGTTCTATCCACATGCTCCGTCTGTGGATCCGGCCTATTCTGACTGTCAGTTTGATTGTCTTCATGGTCATTGCCACCATCAGTAAAAGGGAGAGAAAAAAATGAGAAAGATAGAACTCCATGCACGAGAGAAAGATAATGAGAAAGAGAGATTCACCTGCTATTCTTGTTGATGATAAGTCCTTGTAAAGTCTTAAAGCATCCGCCACCATCAAAATATTATTGGATGATATTTCTTTCATCAACTCTTTGCTGACCTCTTTGAAGTTGAACTTGCACTTCCACATCCCAGAAGTCTCCGGAGCAGATGGAATGATCAAGTATTCAACTTTAAGATTGCATAGGAACTGCAATAGGTAGTTATGACCATGAGAAATTATCAAGGTATATTGAATATTGTTATGAATGGCAACGATAGGAAATTAACTAGGGGAAAATTTTGAGTTGTTGTTTTAAGATCCTTCTCTAATCTCCCACATGATTGTACATTGTTGAATGGACACTCCACAAGAGATCATGGGAATTTGTTAACTACTTACCGATTCAATTACCCTCATTAATTCCTGACAAATTCCTTGGCCCCTGTATGCCTCTTCTATGGCAATAAAAGGCATTTCTGCAATCCTCCTCCCATGAAATCTATAGAGCCATGAAGTAACAATTCAATAACAGTATGTATCACAATCTTTGTTAACACAACAGAATTATAAATCTGTATGTCAAGGGCAGAGAGCATCTGAGCACGAGGGTCATTGCCAAAGTTACAGAAGAAACTCAACAACAACAAAAAGTTGAAAAGATTATTAACAAACGAACAAAGGATACCTAATAGAAGCTGCAGCGATGATCTCGTCATCTTTCTCCAGGACAAATGTATAAAAACGGCTAAAATTAATCCTGGTTAAGTTTGATCTGAACATTAAATGACAGCAATTGATCAAAAGGTTGTATTCTTGATGCTTATATGAAAAGTAGAAGAATATTAGAGTAATTTGAAAGTTTTGAATGAAAAAAAAAATGATGACAGCAGCAGTAGTGAGTTACATGCTTTAAGATGGAGAAAACTATGTTCTGCAACAATGTGCAATAATAATACCATCAATGTGCTTACCCACAACTGTAAACTACACTTTGAACCACATTGATGCCCGTGTGTCGGTCAGTTATTGTTTTAACAGCTTCCTTCATTAACATCCAAGTAACTGCAACCTTAGAATTATTTTCTAAATGCAGGTTCCTAGAAGCAGAAGCCACCTTGGGGTTCATATCCATGTGGCGGATAACTCTCCAAGAGTAGCTCGCAAAGACATCATTTTTTATTCCAAGTGAGCCTTCCATTTTCTCATAGATCTTTCACAAAGCACACATAGTCAAAATTCTAAATGTGACAAAAAAACACAAAAATAATATCTTCCAAAATATAATATTTGATTTTCATGTTTGAAGCACAAATCATCGAGAAAGAATATGTACCTCTCTGCAACCAGGCCCACAATATAATCTTGAACAGTTAAGGTCTAGGGTTGCTTTCGAGAATTCTTTTTCAAATTCTTTAAAGCATCCCCAATGAACTACAAAAGCATGAACAAGGCTCTTTCAGCAATATCAATGGATAATGTCATACAAATCGGGGTTGGGTTGGGTTGGGGGGAGCTGTAACATGCCAGTTTGTAAAGCTTTAACCCACCCCCAAGATTAGGAAGAGACAAAAAAAACAAAAATGGCTAAACGGATCCCGAGAGAAGTCTTACACTTTTTGTCGCATTGAGAGCAAGTGATGAATTCCTTAATCTCTCCACCAAGCCCACAGTATTTGCATATGCAATATGGACATAACCAATCCCTCCGGGGAACTCTCTACAGTTTAAAAGGAAGGAATTCACAATAATTATGTAGACCATCAGATATATTTACACCAGAATATCTGCTTCTATAGAAACATAAAAAAACCCAAGTAAAAGTCTATTTCATTACCTCCATATTCATACACAATGGATGATATACGGAGGGACACTTGTCACAACATATTAAGTCTCCCCCATTTCCGCAAATTGAACAAGCATCATCATCGTGGTCTGCAACAGTTTCTTTTGGCACATATGAATAGATACAGCGGCGTTTTCGTTCGTTGGCATCTTCCCAAGCAGCAATCTGGCAGTCCTGGAGGGATGTACCTTTGCTAAGGAGGTAAATATGCTGGTAAGGTTGTCCTAGATTACTTCCAGCATGCTTTTCAAAGGTCCACACAGATGTTTCCCTCTGGCAACAGCTGCAGAGAATTCTACCCCTGGTAATTCTTCCTGTCATAAGTGCACTTTCCTTTGTGCAACCCATATAGCATACTTCCTCATCTTCATCAATAAGTTGACAATCTATCAACCATGACAAAATGGTTTTTCTACATGACCGTTTGGGTTGAGGTGAATCTCTTTTCATGGATGTGGCCGGTGATGATGGACCTTTTTCCATTATTGAACTGGGTCCAGGATGACTACTTTCCTTTTTTTGTTCTACATTTGTTGCCGTCTTCTGAGAAAGGCAACTCCGTGTACCCTGTCCACCCCCTCCACCTCGTCCACCACCACGTCCACGACCCCTTCCACCTCGTCCACGACCTTGTAGACGTCCTGCATCGAAATCCACACTTGAGTCCGCTATTTCGGTCTCAATTGCATTTTGGGAACTCAATCTTGTTTTAACACCTTGTCCATGGCCCCGTCCACCTCTTGCAAATAAATCCACACTTTTTACCATTTCTGTCTCCAATTCTCTTGAACTGCATAATGTTGTTTTTCTTCTTGTTGATGGTCTAGAAGGACTGGACCTTGAATTATCTGAATCAGAACTTAATGAGTCACCTTCAGGATCGCTTAATTCTCGGTAGCTTACTTTTTCATCATGATTCCTAAGTGAGTAGGTCTTTTTTTTGGTTCTAGCCATTGAAAGTTCTGTTCTGATAGTGTCAATTCAATGTGCCAAAATATCTGGGACAGAATTAGTAAACAGCTTAGAAAGAACTTCCATACTCATAAACCAGCAAAACCATCATGTTTGCATAAAAAACAATTTCACACACTTTCATTACCATTTTGAAACTAGGTTTTATTGAGACTTATAATGTTCATGCAGAGGCCCAACAAAATTCCTGGTGTTGATTATGAGGAAGCAACAGCTTGCCTTTGCTAAAGTTTTTGAAAAGTTTCAGCACCTAGTATGTTAATTAGAACAGTTAATCTTTACTTCATGATTTATCCTCCATTTCTAAGGAAGTATAAGAGGAATTTTATGTCATAAAATCATATCTGATGAATATGTAGTTGTTTGTAGTGTAGTCCTCTATATAAAATTTACAAAGGACCATAATGTTTTTTCCAAATAGTCAATTAAAAGAATCTAAATATTGCCAATATTCCAAAATTGAACTAATCCAAAACATCTCAAAAAGGATTGTTCCAAAACAAACAGGAATCACTAGGTATCAGGCATATGTGTGAGCAGTACAATCTGGTCATAAGCTACCTAAGAAGGGTGTATATCAAACAAAGATAATAACTGTCATAAATAACTCTTTGTGAAACATTTTTTAAAAGGCAGAGATAGCAGAAGTAACAGAGAGAGAGGCAGATAGCTTAAAAGGCAGAGAGTCTATAACACAAAGAAATATTTATTAAAAAAAAGAAAAAGAGGCCAAAGGGCTTACCTGCAAACAAGAGAGAGAGAGAGAGAGAGAGAGAGAGAGAGAGAGAGAGAGAGCGCAAGGCAGAGCAAAGAGCGAGCAAGGTAGAGAGCAAGGCACAAAGCACAATGCAATAGAGGATGAGCAGAGAGGAAAGGTCAGACGCCCGAGAGAAAAAGAGGAAAGGGAGAGATGTTTCGTGCGACAACAAAAGAGGGAGTGAGGGAGAGGGTTAGGGTAAAACTCGAAATAGACTAAAATACCCTTAAAATTTTTCTGTTATTTTAAAATAAGGGCAAAATCATATTTTGCCCTGTGACCGCAATTAGGCCACAATTTTGCCACAATGGCCACTATTGCATTCCAGCGCGGCGTGGCTTCTTGCAGGAAGGCACTGCAACTCGCATACGGCGCGGCTCGCGGCGCAATTAACTAGTATGTGCAGAAGCAAGTGATCTATAAATCTATGAAATGCCAGCACAGCTTGAAATAGATACAAAAATAATTTTGAATAGAAAATAATTTATGAACTGAAGAAACAAAAAAGAGTAATAGGGAAATAAATGGTCAAGAGAGAAGATTGCCTCCCGTGGAGGATACCTATGGTTTATCCAAAAAAAAAAAAAGAGTAATAGGGAAATAAATGGTCAAGAGAGGAGAAAATTCAAGTAAACATCACACCCAATACACAAATAAGCAAGCAATCAACTTTAATTAAACAAAAGTTTGCAAATTTGAAAATCGAATAGGTTTTGACAGCACAATCTATACCAGAACAGCTCTTAAATTTTGTGCATCAATCAAACAAAACAAATCATGAACCTTCCTGCATACATAAATGAAGTTTCTGTTCAGGCGACTTAACACTTCGCCCAACAGGGGAAGTAGAATCATCAAACACATAAAATCTCAACCGTAGCATAAATTGCTTTTGAGGAGAAAACATACCTTCAATTTGGGAATAAGATCTTTTCCCTAGGTTCTTGATGTGCAGATTTATATAGATCCTTTGAAGTTTGAGCAGTGGTAAATACAGAAGCAAGTGATCTATAAATATATGAAATGCCAACACAGCTTGAAATAGTTAAAATGATTTGCAGTGAATATCTGAACTCAACGAAAGAATTCATGTTATATTTGCTAATAAGAATGGGAAAATCAATACCATAGGAGACCGAGAAGGTGCTCTTCTCTTCTAGCGCTTTTAAAAATGAAACAAATATGTTGCGGCGTCAAGCAACACTGGGCAACAAGTTTAGACTAGTCTTCTCTGGCAAGGTGTTTAGTGCTAGCAGTGACTGAAATCTGAAATTTGTCGAAAGCGGATTCCCTAAGGCAATTGTACTACGAAATGGTAGGCCTTCAGTGTCTTTATATAGAAGAGGGCTTCTTCTTTCATGTTAAATAAGATTTCTCTAGAATGATTGCAAATTGTATTGGGAAAATCCATAAAAGCATATAGTGTTATAAAAAGTATGAATCCAGTCAAAATGACAACTGCAATTTATTTGGCCTTAATTTGTGCTGACTCAACACTCGTCAATTGTGTTTCACTCGTACATTGTTTAATGCATCATTAATTGTAAGCTTCCTTGTGTACATATACTATTATATGTATATTTATTGCCCGGTCTAAGATAAGAGTAAAATAATAACTTGTGTGATTATTTGTAAACTATTACGCCATGTAAAAAGAGCATTTTGCTCTGCTGCATTCCCTGCTATGTTAGATAGGCTTACAGAATTTGTGAAATGCAATTTCTTATGTTCTACTATATGATAATGCAACGGGTATGCACAACAAGAAGTTGTGGTTAAGTATTTTAAATCTTATGCAGAGTTTTAGCACTTCATCTGATAAAGTACAAACTGAGTAACACTAATTACAGTTTGAATAGAATATGGCCCTTATTTATTGATAAGGGATAGAAAATAGAGGAAATATTTTCAGACACTTTTTTTAACATATACTATATTTAGTAGTAGTGCCTACAACACAAATTACGATTTGATTGGAATGCATCCCCATTTTAAACTTACCACCATGTTTGCCAAAAACAAGTATATATATTAATGAAGGACAGAAAAAAGAGGAATTCCTTTCAGACACATTTTCTACATATAATTTTGGTCATATCTCATATCTCATATCTTCTAGCATATCTAGCTGCCCAAAGTTGTTTTGGATTGAGCAAGTACAAGAACTGCTACAAAAATTGCCTAGAAGTTAGTAACTCGCCTTAATGGCATCCAAAAACTTTCCAATAAACTATAAAGCTACTGCTTCTTGCATTGATTATGTCATTGAAAATTGTTTAGTAACTGATTATTTCTTGAGGAAACTAGCTGAATAAACACCAATGTAATCTTTTATTGGAAAAGGAATGAAAATGATGGATGGGAGAGGGGATTGTGAAATGAGTATCTAGTTAAACTAAGAGAAACTAGACATTGCTTTAAATCAACCATATATAATTTGTCCAAATTTAATTTCAAAAATTTGAGTTACAGTAAAAAAAAAAAAATTCCGAAAGTGAAACAGCTTTACCATTTCACGTTGTTGTTTGGTTCCGTCGCCTTGGTTGTTGGATGTAATGTTGGAAGCATGTTGATGGATTCAATAGCAAGCTTTCATTGCCAGGTACCAATTTTCCCAATTCGTACCAGTGGTTTGTGATTTTCCCCATATGCATTAGGTTTTCAGATTCACCAAATAACATGAAACAAAGGAATTGATTGCGAATTTCAAACTGGGGTTTCTCAAAGTCATTGTCTTTAACCAGCAACCCCAAACTCAAAATGGAAACCCATGCATAGATAGCAAACCCAAACACAAACCCAAAGTAGAAACCCATTTGGATTCGAATCTCAATTTCGAAGAATCTGCTTCCCTTGTTATTGAAGATGATATGCAAAATGAAGAACTGTTCTCGGCTTGAAGTGAAGCTTCTCAAGTTCTCAATTTTGGATTCGACAAAGAGAATGCAAATTCAGCTTATTGGTTATGCTTTCGATAAGTGTATTTCAAAGTTAGCCTCGCTCGGCAATTAGAATGAGAAATGGAAAAAAAGAATTAAATTTTATATCTCAATTTATTTATTTATTTTGGTTGTTTTTCTTTTTCTTTTTTCTTTTTTACAGAGTTTTCAACTTTTCAGCCTGTGAGCTTGTGTTGGCTTCGCACACAGGTGTGCCTTTGGAGTTTGTTTCACCGATATTTGCTATTTCGGGCTGCAAAGAAAAACACTAACTAGTTTTGAATTAAAATAATGTATAAACCCAACTAGTATAGAATTGAAGTAATGTAAAATATTGTTAACGTCAATTAATTTGGGATTAAAATATTGTTGATGATTTTTTTCCAATAGCTAAGAATTGTTTTAGTGTTCCAATTTATGATCATAATACAGACATCATAAACTGGTTCTCTGCCAAAAATTAGTGGAGCAGCTCCAAGCAACCAAACCATTTTTCACAATCACAGGTTAGAACTTGAGATTCTCTAATTAAACTCTTTTATAAGAGAATCTGGATTAGAGACCTTAATATCTTTAGTTAGAAATGCCTTTTAATTTCTTTATTTTAATACATATAAACTAAAGATTGATATCTTTTTTTCCAAATAATATTGTACTCATATGAGATTAATTTTTCTCGTGACTTAGAGTAAGAAATTTGTTTTGCCAAATTAATAATTTATTTCAAGAAAAACTTAAGGACTTGATAAATACTTGTAAATTTCAAATTTTATAAATAATGAAAATATTATTTAATGAGAAACTAATTACAATTTATTAAAGAAATTAATTCATGGAATTAATATTTCTCCTACATATGAAAAATACCATTTTTGGTCCCTAACAAAAAATACGGTCCTCACTTTAGTCCCTTACAAAAATAAATTAGTCAGTTAGTCCCTAACAAATTCAAAGTAGACCCATTTAGTTAAAATTGTGGTCCCTCACAAATTTAAAAAAGACTCATATTAGTCCCTCAAAAGGACTAAAATGAGTCCACTTTAAATTTGTTTGGGACTAACTGACTAATTTATTTTTGTAAGGGACTAAAGTGGGGACCGTGTTTTTTATTAGGGACCCAAAAGGGTATTTACTCAAGAATCTAATATAATCAAAGGATAATATCAATTAAAGATATTAATCCTAATACGACAGGTCGACAAAATCAAACATGGGTTTGGGCTACTAGAAGAGACGCAAAAGGTCCATAATTCCAATACCCGCAGGTAAACTCTATAAATAAGAGGTAAAACCTACAGGTATGATTCATTCTCTCTTATTGTTATGTTGTCATTGTGTACACACAACACCCATTTGACGAAAGTTGTTTTCCTATTATTTATGCACAGTGATCTGTTATACTCAAAGATATCTTATTCATAGATATCTTAGCGAGAGCACCTAGATCCAAAAGAAACTCACTAGTCCATTGGGCTAGACATCTCTGTCTTTAGGATAGTACATTGGCGCCATCTGTGGCAATCGAATCCACAACCACATGATTTGACAAGAGGAATAGTACAAGGTAAGGTTAAATATGCACAAAAACGTTCAAAAGCTTTGACAAAACCCCAACTATTAGGGTGAAGTTGAGTAGGAGCAATATGGAGGTGATTCATAAGGTTAATTTGAAACTCATGTAGTGGAAATCGAAGACTGATTTTCGTAATGAAATCTCGGTAGAAGAAGAGAAAAAGAGGTTCATCTGATTTACTCCCAGAGCAAACTAGCTCATTCTCGCTGGAAGGAATAATAGCATAATCTTCTAAGTTGCTGACAGAAAGCTCGGCTATGTCCTAGACACTCAACTTGGATAAAGTGTTCAAAACTTCATACGTCACCCAAGGGTATTTGGATATTAAAACAACTGGAGGACGTTCAGAATCTGACTCAGCAGAGCGAGATTCCTCAATAATTCAGAATCTGGATCATTTTCAAAATTATGAACTTATATGCACCCCAACAGCCCGAACATCCAGATTGTTTGGCCTGGGGACAACTCTTATGGACTCGTATATGAGGCTCATTTAGTATATGGCCCAATAAAGGGCAACCCAAATAAGAATATAATATAATCAAAGGATAATATCAATTAAAGATAATAATCCTAATATAACAACATCAAACATGAGTTTGGACTGCTAGAAGAGGCACAAAAGGTCCATAATTCCAATACCTACAGGTAAACCCTGTAAATAAGAGATAAAATCTACATATATGATTCATCTCTCTTATTGTTATGTTGTCACTGTGCATACACAACACCCCTTTGGTGAAAGCTATTTTTCCTATTATTTGTACACATCTAGTGAATTACCCGTGCGATGCCCAGGGGAAAAAGAACAAAATATTTATCGTCCGCCGTGGTTGGTTAATCGCACTGCAAACCTTATACTTACAAAAACCTGTGTTGTTATCTTATTCTATATTTCAGGTGGAAAAAATTACAGCATTGACACAGAACTTTGCAAATATCAATCATAAACAAAAATCTGCTATCGAGAGTGATCAATATTATGCAAATCAAATATAGTTATCTACTCGATGAGTTATGTAAAAAATAAATACGCCACAGTAGACTATGTTAAAATGAGGATGGGTAAAAAAAGAAAAATGCATACAACTTATTGCTAACTATAACAGCACTAATAAAATCAAGGTAACAAACAGATCAAGCAAATATGGAATTAAAAGATCAGCTTGTACCTATAATAAGAAAACACTATTAATTCAGTGTCATTCTGGAGCAATCATTGGAGGAATGAGTTCAACACATATCAAACATGTGATTTCCTATGTTTATGCATTACCAGGGACATCCTCTTCTACCATCATATTTATGCCTACGATACAAAGTGCAAATACTCATTAAATAAATTACGCTAATATGTTAACACCCAGAAGTAATAATCTCAGGAAAAAAAATGAGTTATTTTTTTTTAGAACCCAAAAAACGTTGTCTGAAAGGGATTTGAAAGCAAATTAACCAAATAATCATGTATGAGTCATATTTTTTGCTTACATTGGAACAAATGTGTCTAAACAGCATCAAATCAATACACATGCTAAAAACTTGTAACAATATAAAGAACCCACAATGATAAATTTTTAAAAAACAACAACATACTTTTGGGTCCACCAAAGACTTAAAGAATGAGGTGATAATAGCTTCGTTGCTTCAAACACTTGAAATTTAATATCTTGGCTCATTATATGACTCCAAATTATTTTTTTTACGTTGACCTTAAATAACATGGAATTTTCATTAAGAACGTTAAGTTTTCCTGGATAATGTTCCAAATCAGAACCCTACATAAAAAAACTCCTTCAAAATTAAGTATAACTCGTGCGATGCACGGGAAAAAAGAAATCTGTTTGTCTGTCTCGTGAAAGTTAATGTAAATCATAAAAATATATCTCTGCATTTTATTTAAATAAATATTTTTAGCTACCTAACTCCAACTTTTTGTACATATAGAGTTGGCAAATTTTTGAGTTATTATGTTTAATATAAAATAAGAAGAGAAAAATTTTAATTTAATTACAAAAAAATATAGGCGGGTCAGTCCTCCAGACTGACTCCACTTTGCAACCTCTAATTGTCAGCATTATATACCAGCATGTAATAAATTTTTATATTATCCACACGTAAAAGTTCTTATATTTGCATCTAAGTTTTTATATTTTATCTGAGAGATGGACTTTCGTTTATTACAATCAGATTTTAAAAAAATAATAATAATTATTTTTTGCAAGGATTTGTGCCGAATGTATTTGAAATTCTACAAACTTGTATTTACAAAAATTAAAATCACATTTAAGAATTTAATTATAAAAGAAGAAGGATGAAATTTTAATTTAATTATGAAAATATTTGGTAGGCCGGCCCTCCGGGCCGAGCCCAGTTTGCCACCTATAACTATTAGCATGTAATAAATTTTTATACTTATTCACAAAAAAGCTCTTATTCACAAAAAATAATAAACAGATATTTTTTTGTAAGAATTTGTGTCGTTAATATTTGGAATTTTATAAATTTGTATTTACAAAAATTGAAATATGAATTAGGAATTTAATTATAAAAGAAGAATAGTGGAATTTTAATTTAATTATAAAAATGTGTTGGCAGGCAGGGCGGGCAGGCCCTCTGGGCCAAGTCCAGTTTGCAACCTTTAACCATCAGCATTTTATGTAAATAATTGTTTTTTGCAAGGATGATTTGCGTCGTTTGTATTTGAAACTTTACAAATTTGTATTTACGTCGTTTCGCAATTAATTCGATTCGGGACGGGTCCAGGATTAAGGTTTTAAACCCCTCCCAAAAGTGGTACTGGGGAGATTCGAACACATGCTCTTATCCCCACCTGCTTAGCTCCCATGTAGAAAATAAGAGAAATTTAATACAGTTGTCTCTCACTAAAAGATGTTAAATTCTTTTCCCACCTATATCAACTTCAAATTTTGAAATTTCAAAAAAAAGTGGGATATTAATGCATATGTCTGTCACTAATTAATGCTGAACTCTTTTCTTGGGATCTTTTGGTTTTTTTATAAATATGCAAAAAAACATTAAATATTTTTTAAAATGAGAGTTAACAATTCTCATGTAGAAAATAATAGAAATTTAATACAGCTGTCTTTCACTAAAAGATGTTAAACTCTTTCCCCACCTATACAATTTTGAATTTTGAATTCTAAAAAAGAAGTGGGATATTAATGCACCTGTCTACCACTAATTAATGCTGATTTTCGCACTAACTAATTATAAAAACATTATTAATGTTTTTGTTATTAATAATAAAAATGTATTAAATTGAAAAAAGAATACAAACCAAAAGAGCACTAACAATACTTCTCTGCCTGAATCGCAAAATGACATGCATACTTTAAGACTCTTCCTGAATCGCAATAACAACGCCAAGAATATTATAAGTCAATTTTTTTTTGGTAGGCTATTATTGAAAGTTGGAAATGGCCTTGAAGGCCAATGCATGCTGGAGGGAAAAACAAAACTTTTTCATTGCGGAACACACATGCATTCAAGATCATGCTTTAGGAAAGCATGATGTTACCTTGTTCGTGAAAACTCGTGATGATCAAGGTAGGTCTGAACGGTTCAAACCCTCTAACATTGATCCACACCACCCACTGCGTCTAGGTGCAAGAACTCCTTCTTGTGAAACCGTCAAGTGATCACTACAATGAGGCTTGCTAAGCGCACACTGTGTGAAGAGAAAGGCTAGGTAAAAGTGTTTGAAAGAGTGAAAAAGTGGCGCAGGAGAGGAGAAGATAATGGCTTGGTTGGTTTTCTAAAAACCCTAGAAGGAACATATATATAGAGGCGCATAAGAGGAGCCTATTTGTTAAAAACAAATCAGATTTTTAATCAATAAAAATCCCTTCCAAAAGGGCGCTCCATCAAAGAGAGAGAATATGATTTGTTGCAAATCAAATCTCATCAAATCTTGCCAACAACATCTTATCATATCTTTATGATATATTAGGTTCAAAACCTAATCAAATATCTGATCATAAATCATCATATAATCAGTTATATGGTGCGCCCCATATAGCCTAAATAATGACCAGATACATTTGAGTAGTTGAATTCAAACTTGAATCAAATCACTCAAATATTCTCCCAACAGATCGTATCTTCTGAAGCTGATTTTGATGACTAACCAACAGCCAAGTCAGCACCCCAAATCTTCTTAGATTATGTTCAAAAGATTTCCTCTTGATATGTTCCAACAAGATCTCATCTTATCCTTTTGTTATGAAACAACTTTTCATATCCAATTCAAATTCGAATTTCAAACATTTGAATTCAAACTTTCAAACACTTAAATTTTAAATTCAAAATTAAAAATTCAAATTCAAAATTCAAATTTCAAAATTCAAAATTCAAAATTTAAAATTCAAATTTCAAATTTCAAATTCAAAATTCAAAATTCGAATTTCAAAATTCAAATTCAAAATTCAAATTTCAAATTTCAAATTCAAAACTCAAAATTTAAACATTTGATAATTAATTTAACTAATTAAATTAATTAGTAATGTCTTGGACTATCCAAGCTCATTACTTAGATCCATGCGCCCTCCACCCTATCTGTGGAGTTCCAAACTACTTCTTGGGCTAATAACAATTGTTAGGCCCAATACCATTAATGCTATAACATCTAGACAATTAGGTGTTAGTGTGTGACCCATTAGGTCCAACATAGCCACTGACATAAATGATCTTGGGCCTAATAAGCCCACAACCCATCTAATGACAACACAGAGCACTAGCAATGCTTTGTTGCCCCAGAACTAGTTAGATTAGTGACTTGATTATCCTATTGCACATATTTGGTTGCCGTATATATTTCCTTTCGTCTCGGTTACCTTCCCATAAAACCTAGGGTAAGGAAGCGTATCAACCCCTGCGGTTTAGGGTAAGCTTTATTCGAAATAGGGAATCTTCAATTTACAAACTCTAAAGGCAGATCATCTCATGATCTCTTTTACTATGCATAGATTCCCGAGTCCCTATAAATGTCATCCTGATTTCTCCGGTTTACAGATAACCTAATCTCTCACAGAGATTTGACGAATTCCTTCAGCTTCAGCTTATCACCCTAGCCCCGTGTTCTTTCAGGACAAGCCCAACAATATACCTATGAGTCTCCATGTTTCAGGCAGACGAGGTGCACAATCAAAGCATGCCTTCTAGAACACAGTCTAGGTAATAACTTCTGGTCTAAGGAAAAACATACCCAAATATAAAGAGACTACTCTAATGATACTCTCTGTGAGAGTTCCTCATAGAGTCTCTTTGTGGGTCTGTTCAGTGCGAGCTATACCCTTATAGGTCCACCCACGACTTTAGCTAAGACATCTCAATATCTGTAGCTCATGAGGTCTTTACCTTGCATCTGAATACAAGTAGATAAGTCGTGCTAGTCTTACCCGAGATCACTGATCCCCATTCTCAGTGTCTCTAGACTAGGAACATAAAATTAGGAATAAATATCCAGTATCCTTGAATCATCATGATCGTGATCTCATCACAGATACTCAAGAGATACATATTTTATTCCAAGGGGTTTATCCAGTTACTCATATAAAATATTAACAGTAATATTGAGACAAAATATGAAACAGGATAAATAGTGCTTTTATTTATTTGCGACACACATATGTCCTAATCTAATTAAAAGATTGTCTCTAGGACATCCATATACTAACAATTATAAGTCAAATTAAACTTTTTATTAACGTAGACATTTACTTAGTTTTTATTATACGTCAAATGAAAGCTAGATAAAATCATCGGACATTATAAAGCCAAGAATGATTGTGAAATATGATTTATCATTTACGTAGACATTTATTAATGTAGACATTTAATTTCAATAATTTATTCACATTTAATTTCGCTAGAGAAATAAAAAGAAAATAAGAAGGATATACAAAGGATACATAATAAAAGTCATACATAAAATAAAAAATAAAAAAATAAATGAGAAAAGGAAAGAATATATAATAATATATCTTTTTCGTTATTATGGAGCCACAACTGTGTGATGCATATTCAAATAAAAGAAAAAGAAAAAGAAAAAAAAGGGAAGCTTCAAAATTGAAAAATCAAAAGAGGGTAACCCATATCTTCTTCAGTCTTTCACAGCTTACAACAGCAAGTTTAGCTCTTCTTTGAAGATCTGCAAACTCCACATGCGCTTTCAAATAGTATAATAGTTGAAAGTGAACCCACCGTAAGGACGACAATTGTTCACTTGTTTCCTCGCATTGAACATTGAGGACATATGCTTCCAAGCTCGTTTGCTGAACAAATGATCATCAAATCTACTTCCATGACCAACCCGCTCTAACAAAAGATAAACAAAATATCGATCCATCTCAGGTTCAAGATTGATTGCAAGAGATGAATTGGAAGAATCGAAAGAAAAATGAGAGAGAAGTGGGAAAATAAAAAAAACCATAACAGATGTAGATATGTAGATCAGATCTAAGAAAAATATCCTATGATTTTACCTTTTAATTGTTTTCACTTTAAAGCCATAACAGATGCAGATCTATCCACGCAAATCTTTGAACGCAAAGCTTCGAACATTATTCAATAAAAAAAAGTTCAGATTCACAAATCCAAAAGGAACAAAGAACAATGAGATGCAGTGAGAAAATTTTGTTACTATTTAAAAAAAAAATCTTACCGCTGCACTGAGAAAATGAGATGTGGTGGTAGTATTATGATTCCTTCCATCCTGAAAAATGAATAAACCAGTCAGTATAAAATTTATGAAAATAAATTCATAGGGTTTGTTCATAAAGAAACAGAAAATTATACCAATAGAACAATCCTACACACATGAACGAAAAAAAAAATGTAAGCAAGACAAAAAAAGAAGCAACACTTCCCTATTTATAGGCAAATTCGTAATTTATTTATTAAAAAAAAAATTAGCTTGTGGAATGTTATCAAAAAAAAAAAAAAATTAGCTTGTAGAATACACTTCACCATTACCAATGCAAAAAATAGTCGAGGGAACTTAATTGTTAGGTGACTGATTTCAATTTCAATTAATACACTTCCCACCCATTTCAAATTTCAATTTCGAATTTTGAATTGAGAACATCATTAATACAGTTGTTTGCCACCAAGTATTTTATAATGATTTAAAAGAAACTCTCCCTCCTTTGTAGAGTTTTTTTATTTACGAAATAAAAAATATTTCTAAAAGAAGTAGCTTTTCAAACTATCTCCAGTGTGAACACAAAGCTGAGAATTAAGGAGGAAGTGACACGTCAGCAAAGTTTCCAAAGTTTGGTTCTCCTTTCTATATATTAAGATTTGCCACCAAGTATTTTATAATGATTTAAAAGAAACTCTCCCTCCTTTGTAGACTTTTTTTATTTACGAAATAAAAAATATTTCTAAAAGAAGTAACTTTTCAAACTATCTCTAGTGTGAACACAAAGATGAGAATTAAGAAGGAAGTGACACGTCAGCAAAGTTTCCAAAGTTTGGTTCTCCTTTCTATATATTAAGATTATTATTCTCCTTTCTATATATTAAGATGATCTGCTATACTCAAAAATATCTCATTCATTGATATGAGAGCACCTAGATCCAAAATAAACTCACTAGTTCATTAGACTAGACATCTCTGTCTTTAGGACAGAACATCCTCCATACACATGAAAATGAGCGGGACCTACGAGGGAAAGATTAAAAAGGATAACTTTTTTTTACTTAGTTTCACCGGAAATAAAATTATTTATTTTTTACAAAAGAAACATTAAATCTTTTATTATTTTAAAGTATAAAACTAAAAAAATCAAAATAAAAAATACAGCTAGCGAGAAAGTAATTAGAAAAAAATCACACTGCATATCATGTTAAAATAAACCTAATTAATATTAAAATTAGATACAAAGGAATTTATAGATAATTAATATTAATTTATTTATTGAGTTATATCAATTAATTAATTATTGATTTCAAATAAATAATAACAGATAGATGGACAAAAATTAACGGTTAAAATGAGGAATAAGACTTTTAAATTTTACACCGGATTCAAAAAATCCCTATCCTATTTCTCATGTTGTAGGATATAAATTCATCTTATATACATATATATGTATACATACATATATATATATATATATATATATATATATATATATATATATATATATATATACATATATATAGAGAGAGGTAGGATCCTTTGATACCAGTGTCAAATTTAAAGTTTGACACTTTATATAATAGTCGTTAGATAAAAAAATATCAACGATCCTGACTTATAAGTATGTGACACCATTGATGTTTTTTATCTAACGACTCTCAGACGAGGTGTCAAACTTTAAATTTGATATCGATGTCAAAGAATCCTACCCCATATATATATTAGAGGTGGCAAAGCGGGCTGCCCGCCAAAAGCCCGCCAAAAAGCGGGCTGGCCCGCCCCGCCCCGCCATTGAAGGTGGGCTAGATATCTCTGCCCGCCAAGCCCGTCACATTTTACACTAAAATTTTTAAAAAGAAAAAATCAGCCCAGGCGGGCTTGGCGGGTAGCGGGTTTAGAAAACTCAGCCCGCCCCGCCCCGTTTGGCGGGCGGGGCGGGCCGGCCCGGCGGGCTCGACCCATTTTGCCAGCTCTAATATATATATATATATATATATATATATATATATATATATAAGGAAAAACATTTCTCAAGCCGCTTGAGATAATCTTATCTCCGGCTACCTCAAAACTACGTCGTTTTGTTTATATATTTCTTTATATTAATTGATTCATCTTTGAATGGTTATGATTCATTTTTTCTCTCTCTCTCTCCCTTTATCACAATTGATCAATCTTTATACGGTTATGATTTAGTAGCCGGAGATAAGATTATCTCAAGCAGCTTGAAAAACGATAAGCCTATATATATATATATATATATATATATATATATATATATATATATATATATATATATATATATATATATATAGGTCCATGTGAGGAGAAGAGATAAAAATAAAACATAAATCCACATATTCTTTTAACGTATGTATAAAAAATAAAATTTATCTCTTATGAAAACATTAAATCGGATGTAATAAGAATTAACATAATTAATTAATTAAATAAGGATAAAATGTACTCTCATTTAACGGGAAAATTCTCAGTTGTGGAGACAGATTTTTAAAGTGGGTCCATTGCTTAATTAAAAAAGAAAGTAAAGTTATTTTTGAGTGCCTCATAAAAAATATGGTCGATTTTTGATTTATCTATAATTTCAGTTCTTTGAAAATGTAATCCCTCGTAAATTCAATTAAGATCTAATTCACTCTAAAAGAAAGATTAATATAAATATTTTGTTTTTATGAAAGATGAAAGTGAAGACTGTATTTTTTTTTTGTGAGGAAATCAACATCGGCTTTACCGTAAAAAAATAAATAAAAGTAAAACATGTTATAATGGTTTCCATGTATGTGCACTGCAGGAAAAAGAAACATATCCAGTACCCAATGAGTGCAGCTCAGTTGGTAACTTGCGCTGAGTTAGTGGGGTTGAATATGTGTTCGATTCCCGCTGAATGCATTCTTGGGGAGGGGGCTGAACCTTTAGCCATCACTATTCCCCCGCACTCCGGATTAGTCCCATAGCCGGCTCAAAGAGTCGAAGCTCGTGGGGATACTGGAAAGAGCCAACTCGTCTCAAAGAGATAATTAGGGTTGGGTAACTCAAAAAAAAAAAAAACAAACATATCCAGTTATCAAAAAAGAAACATCTCAAGGGGCCGGAGAAAATATAATCCCTTAAATAAGCCAAATAAGAACTCCTCGTGGGATCAAAGAGGTTGAAATTGAAAAGAAGAAAGTCTCTTCTTGTAAGAAGGATAAGAGAAGTGAACTTCAACTCAATCTCAAAATAAAAAAATAAAATAAAAAATGTGCGCTTTGAGAGTGTTGGGTAGGTCTCTGAGGAGCAGCTCTTACGCGAAAAGTTGCAAATCGAATCTCAACTTCATCACAGTGTATCGGCACCAGAGGCGAAGGAATCTTATTCTGGAATCTTCCGCTTCTGAATTCGTCAAGCTTCACAAACTCACTGGCGAAGATTCCGGTAATTTTATTTTATTTTTTTCTATTTTCTGTTTTGGAGTTCGACTCGTAACTGTAATTGATGGAAACGAAAGTGCAGAAGATAAATTATTGTGTGTTTATAGTTGTTTTTTAATTACAAATCCACAGTTAATAAAATGTTTAAACTTTTATTTATAGGTATTTTGGAGGTTAGGTTGGACAAGCCTGGAGCTAAAAATGCTATAGGGAAAGATATGCTACGAGGCTTAAGTCATGTGTTTGAGTTGATTAATCAGAACTCTTATGCTAATGTTGTTATGATCTGCAGTTCAGTTCCCGGTGTATTTTGTGCTGGTGCTGATTTAAAGGTTAATTATTATTAACACAAGATATAGTTTTATCTTGCTGCATCTGTAGTTCCAATTCAGTTACACAATTTGTATTTAGTTACATTGTGGTTACAGCTGTTGTAATTGATTTGTTACAGCTGTTGTACCTGATTGCTGAGTCACTCCCCCTTATGCTCTCATATATTAGAATAGAGCCATGTGTACAGATTCATTCAATTTTCATAATGCTGAAATACTTTCTTCGTTCGTCTCTCTCTCTCTCTCTTTGTTCTTGTTTTTCTCTGTTGCTTTTCGTTCTCTTTGATGGTATCAGAGCCTTCTCGTTGAGGGCCTGATACAGATCCACACCATGACTTCCGCATCGTCTAGAGATTCAATGGCAGAAAACAAAGCTCCACAACTCTTCAATCATCAGATCTCTGTTAAACTAACAGAGAAGAACTATCTTCTTTGGAGTCAAGTTGTAGAACTGGTGATTACATCTCATCAGCTTCATTCTTTTCTTGTTAATCCCAAAATTCCATTGCAGTATGAGTCAGAGCAGAACAGAATCGATCAGATCGTGAATCCAGCTTACATTGACTGGATACGGCAAGATCAAATGCTCCTCTCTTGGCTTCTTTCAACGATTACTGAAGAAATACTCAATGAGATACTAGGAGTTCAACATGCATGTGAAGCATGGGAACAGATCCATAAACTTTTTCATGGAATGATGCGTTCAAAGCTACGCCAACTCAGATCTGAAATTCGAACCATCAAGAAAGGAGGTAGATCAGTAGTGGAGTACCTTCGACATGTAAAAACGATCTATGATGAGCTTAAAGCTATAAAGCATCCAGTTCCATTGGATGAACAAACAGAGATAATTCTGGATGGACTTCCACCTGAATTCAATTCCTTTGTCTCCTCAGTTCGTGCACGTGAAAATCCATATGCTCTAGATGATCTGCGAATAGAGCTCATAGCACACGAGATGATGTTGGCTAAACAAAATGAGGTACTGTTATCTGAATCAATGTGAGTGAATGTTGCTCAAAAGAGTTCAAACTCTAACCATAATGATAACTCCAACAACACTGCTCCTTTGATCTCAACTTCCCTTGGTCAAGCACACAACACTGGATTTAACTTATCAGGAAGAGGTATAGGAAGATTTTTTGGCAGAAACAATCGTGGTAGAGGTCGTGGAGGTCACAACAATCTGCAATGTCAGTTGTGTTACAAATTTGGACATGATGTTCACAATTGTTGGCATAGGTTTGATGAGAACTTTACTCCTACACTGCCAGCACCAGAAGCACCTCAGTTTTTCCGGTCAACTCCCAATTTTTCACATCAGAGGTCATTTCAGTATGTGAGGCCATCCAAACACTGTTCAGTCTCCACAAGTTATGCTCACATCTCTTCCACAACAGCATTCTTCCTCACAGCAAAATACAACAGTTCAACGAGGACTTCTCCCTACTCCTTCACAACTACCAGCACTAGATTGGTATCCTGATTCAGGTGCATCCCATCATGTTACTGCTGAACCTCAAAACCTGCTTCAGAGTACTCAACTTTCAGGTTTTGATCAGATCTTCATAGGCAATGGCCAAGGTCTGCAAGTCCGAGCTACTGGTTCCTCTTATTTTCCCTCTCCTCTCAAACCACACACAAATCTCTATCTTCAAAATTTACTTCTTGTCCCTTCTATTACAAAGAATTTAGTCAGTGTTAGCAAGTTTGCTAGAGACAACAATGTGTTTTTTGAATTTCACCCACTGTCTTGCTGTGTCAAATCACAGGAATCTCATGTTAGAAGGAACATTGGGCAATGATGGATTATACCGTTTCAATGGTGTTCAACTTTCTCATCCTCCAAGACAAACAAGTCAGCAGAGTCATTCCACTTTATCTCCTAATCTTTCCCTGTGTAACTCCATGTGTTCTCCTTATGTGTCTTCTACTCCCAAGTCCACTGATGTATCATTACCTTGTGTAAATAACACTGCTGTCGTAACTAGCAAAGCAATAGGTTCAAATTACTTGTACAATCTGTGGCATTGTCGTTTGGGTTATCCTCATAGTGAGGCTCTCAAAGCTATACTTAGTTCCTGTAATATCTCTATTCCTAATAAAGATGACTTGTTTTTCTGTTCTGCTTGTTGCTTGGGAAAAGCTCACAGATTGCCTTCTACACTTTCTTCCACTAAGTACAACAAGCCTTTCGATCTTATATACAGTGATCTATGGGGTCCAGCCCCAATCAAGTCTACTATGGGATACACTTACTACATCTCATTTGTTGATGCATACAGTCGATTCACTTGGATTTATCCTCTAAAATTAAAATTAGAGGCTCTTCCAATTTTTAAACAATTCACTACTCTTATCTCTAATCAGTTTCAAACATCAATCAAAGCTATCCAAACAGATTGGGGAGGTGAATTTCGATCATTCACTCAACTCCTCCAACAACTAGGAATTGTTCATCGGATTGCCTGTCCACACACTCATCACCAAAATGGTGTAGTTGAACGAAAGCATCGCCATATAGTTGAAACTGGTCTTACACTTCTTGCATATGCCTCTTTACCTTTAAAATTTTGGGATCAAGCATTTATCTCAGCTGTCTACCTCATCAATTGTCTTCCTACTGCCCCATTAAACTTTGAAGTCCCATATACAAAGTTATATAAGGTTGTTCCTGACTACAAGTTCCTTAAAGTCTTTGGGTGTGCCTGTTTCCCCTTTCTTCGGCCCTATAACACACATAAGCTTGAGTTCAGATCCAGTGAATGTATTTTTCTTGGATACTCACCTAATCACAAAGGATACAAGTGTCTTAATTCAGATGGGAGGTTGTTTATTTCTAAGGATGTTCTGTTTAATGAAAGCAAATTCCCTTACAACTCTTGGTTCCAATCTGATTGCTCATCTTCTAACAGCACTCATTCTCCTGTAAGCAGCATTATACCTCTTGTACCACAAAGTCAATTTTTGCCAACAACACAGTCTCCTACGATCTCCATACCTGCACACTGCCCTGGTAATTTTTCTCCTCCCAATACTTCTGATTTCCACACTAATACGTCCTCTTCTCCTAATTTGGATTGCTTCACTGACACATCTTCTCCTCTCAATAATTCTACTTCCAACAATCCCATGACTGATTCTGCTCCTATTATTCAGCCTGAACACCAAACTGTTCCTGTAAGACAGTCCACAAGATCATCACATCCTCCAACCTATCTCAAAGATTATTGTTGCAATCTGTCCTCCATCCCTATTAAACAAAAACCACAGGCTCTTACCACCTCTCTTGAACCAAGCTCGATGAAATAGGCCTTGGCTGCCCCTCACTGGCGCTCAGCTATGCAAGCTGAATATGATGCACTACAAGCTAATGAAACATGGACCTTAGTCTCACTTCCTCCTAACAGAAGAGCCATAGGCTGCAAGTGGGTTTTTCGTGTGAAGGAAAATTCAGATGGCAGTATAAATAAATATAAGGCAAGACTTGTTGCCAAAGGGTTTCATCAACAAGCTGGATTTGACTACAATGAAATATTCTCCCCTGTAGTCAAACCTATTACTATTCGTACTGTTCTGACCATTGCTGTATCCTATGGATGGTCCCTACGTCAACTAGATGTCAATAACGCCTTCCTAAATGGAATCCTTGAAGAGGAAGTTTATATGCAACAACCTCCTGGGTTTGAATCTAATGATAAGTCTCTTGTTTGCAGGTTACAGAAAGCTCTCTATGGGCTGAAACAAGCTCCCAGAGCTTGGTTTGACAAGTTAAAGAGTGCCCTACTGCAGCTAGGCTTCTCTGCAAGCAAATGTGATCCTTCATTGTTCTTATACCGGAAAGACACACACTGTGTTTTCATGTTAGTCTATGTGGATGACATTATCATCACGGGCAGTGATTCAAACTTTGTTCAGTCTCTGATTGCTCAACTTAACTCCCAATTTGCACTCAAAGACCTTGGTGTTCTTGATTATTTCTTAGGCATCGAGGTTAAACGAGCAACTTCTGGAGCTGTCATCCTTTCTCAGTCCAAGTATATCAAAGATTTGCTAATCAAGGCCAATATGGCTGAAGCCAAGAGCATCTCAACTCCCATGCCATCTGGGTGTAAGCTGTCTAGAACTGGATCCAATTATTTTTCTGATCCTTCTTATTTTCGATCCATTGTTGGGGCATTGCAGTATGCCACCTTGACCAGACCTGAACTCAGCTACCCTGTTAACAAGATTTGTCAATTCATGTCTCAACCTTTGGAAGAGCATTGGACTATAGTTAAACGTATACTCAGCATGAGCATAGGCTAAGTTCATCCAATGAATCAAGATATACAAATGACCATGGGCTTTCAAAATAAAATCCTATACATATCAACTACAAAAGGCATGCATGAACTCAAAAGAAATGCCACATTTCATGCATAATCCAGATATGGCCACTTGCCACCAGAGGCTCCTGCAGCATCCTTTTAAAAACACAAAAGAAACCCATTTCCCACCCCATTTTTCCCGTCGCCAGAATCAGAGAAAAGAAGAGAGGAAGAAGAAGGAGAAGGAGGGAAAGGGAGGAAGAGAGAGAGAGAGAGCAAATCTCAACCATTTTGAGTGATTCCAAAGCCTAAACCACTCAAAATCTCCTCCTCTTTCATAATCCTTGCTTAGTTCTTAGTGGGGAGCTTTGTGGAGAGAGATTTTGACCCTAAAAAATTCGACCATTTGAGTGATTTTGGGGTTTTGGGAAGTTCAACCTCCATGGGAGCTTGAGGAACACTCCTTGCTTGGTTGTGTGACCATTGGTGGTAAGATTCTAACCCTTGAACCTCACGATTCCTTGAAATTTGCATGAGTTAGGGTTTATGAATAGTAAATTGGGATGTTGATGAAATGTAGTTGAATTAGCTATGTTCTAGGAAGAATGGAGCTTAGAGCTTGTTATGGAAAATGCTAGGAATGTCATTTAATCGGTGAAAATGAGCTTAGATAGCTAAATGAGTATACTTGTAAAATGGCAAGAATATGATGCTTGATATTGGATTTCTTGCATTGTTGATAAATGGTATGGCTTGGTTGATTGATGATTGTGTCCTAATGATGTCTAGGATTGAGACATTTGGACCGACCGTGAGTGATCAACAGCTTGAACAAGCTATGGAGCTTGAGTAGCTCATTGGAATTGGTAAGCTCACACTTGTGTGGTGTTTTGAATTGAGTATTTGATGGTTGATTGTGAAATACTCTTGGATGCAATGTGTTGATTGCATTACACCATGTGTAGGTGTTGGTTTTGGAGTAGAGTATTGTTGACATTGGTGAAGAACAAAGGTCGACTGAAGCATTGAGGTAAGCCTTCGGACCTTGGGATTTCTCCTGGAGATGTATTGCACTTTGCATAGATATGTATTTACTGCATTATTATTGTTATTGCTATTACACTGATATGGAACCGTGGGGTGGAGAGATGCTCCAAGGACCCCTGGTTTACTGGATATATTCGTATATCTCACCCCGTGTTGTGGGGACCCCCTTTCAGGTAAGGATGCTGCAGGAGCCTCTGGTGGCAAGTGGCCATATCTGGATTATGCATGAAATGTGGCATTTCTTTTGAGTTCATGCATGCCTTTTGTAGTTGATATGTATAGGATTTTATTTTGAAAGCCCATGGTCATTTGTATATCTTGATTCATTGGATGAACTTAGCCTATGCTCATGCCTTTGGTTACACCTTTTGTTGATGGGAGCCAAGGGAATGATCATAGTGTTTTGTAAGCTAAGTTCTATGATTTGTAAAGGATATGTAATGTAAATGATGCCTACTTGAAATTCAATATATGCATGCTTGTTATGTAGTGAGTTGTTGAATTGGTTGGGCTGAAAATCAATTAGGTACCCTTTGTTTAAATTGGTAAACGATGAGAAAACAAAGGTCATGCTGCCCAAATTCTAGCTAAATCTCATGAGGAGAGGTTGGATGAGTGCTAGGATTTAGTTTGGGGCGTGGATAATTGGGGTTTGTAATGGGGATGCATCTTCCCCTAGGCTTGGACTTGAAAAATGTGGGAATTGGAATTCCCTGGCAGCGCGCTTAAGCGCCCAGGAGCGCGCCCAAGCGCCCTGCTGCCCCTGCGAGTGCCAATGCATTCTGCCTCCTCGCGCTGGAGCGCCCAAGTGGGGGCTTAAGCGCCCAGGATTGCGCGCTGGAGCGCCCTGGCCCGCGCTTAAGCGCCCTTTGCTGCAGAAAGTTGGGATGCTTACTGTCCCCTCGTGTTTTAGCGCCCAGGGTGGGGCTTAAGCGCCCAGGGTTGCGCGCCTGAGCGCCCTGTTGCGCGCTTAAGCGCCCATCCACACTGGAATGTCTGATGCTTACTGCCTCCGTGCGCTTAAGCGCCCAGATGGAGGCTTTAGCGCCCGATAGCGCGCGCTTGAGCGCCCGGTAGCGCGCTGAAGCGCGCGGGGCCTGTGACCAACACTCTCTTGTGTTGCTTCAATTTGTCCTAACTTGGGCTACAGTGCTCCGATTTGAGCGCGGTTTGAAGCCAAGCATAGCTAATGAAGAGGTCTACAATATAGAAGTTGGGAAATAAATAGGAAGTAACTTAATGGTTTAAAGATGTAATAAGAACATGATGTTAAGCTTAATTTATCTGTTTCCGCAAGGTAATACGGTTATGATCACGAAATTGGGTATTATAAATTCGGCATGTTTTAAAATGAAAAATTTAATCCGGATTTTAATTGAACCCATGTGATTGTAACTGCGCTTAATATCATAATGCGTTGTTAACAAACCGGTTCTAGAACGGGGTGTTACATTAAACGTATACTCAGATACTTGAAAGGTACCATTCAGCATGGGTTGGTGCTGCAACCTAGTCATCCTAGCAGCCATTTTTCTATTACAGCCTTCTGTGATGCAGACTGGGCAAGTGATCCAGATGACAGAAGGTCTACCTCAGGAGCTTGTGTTTTCTTTGGATCCAATCTTGTTTCATGGTGGTCCAAAAAGCAATCGGTTGTAGCCCGTTCAAGCACAGAAGCAGAATATAGGAGCCTTGCTCTTGCTGCTGCTGAGATTCTATGGTTGAAGTCCTTACTCAAAGAATTGCAGATACAGTTCAGTACTCCTCTCATCTATTGTGACAACCTTAGTACAATATCTTTGTCTCATAAGCCAGTGCTACATGCCCGTACAAAACACATGGAACTTGATATTTTCTTTGTTAGAGAGAAAGTTATTGCCAAGGAAGTGCAAGTCATTCATGTTCCTGCCATTGACCAAGTTGCAGATACTCTCACAAAACCTCTTGGAGCTCCTCGATTCCTTTCTCTTCGTGACAAACTCAGAGTAGTGGATTCTACAACTTTTAATCAGAGACTCTGAGTTTGCAGGGGTGTATTAACACAAGATATAGTTTTATCTTGCTGCATCCTTTTAGTGTAGTTCCAATTCAGTTACACAATTTGTATTTAGTTACATTGTGGTTACAGCTGTTGTAACGGATTTGTTACAGCTGTTGTAATTGATTGCTGAGTCACTCCCCCTTATGCTCTCATATATTAGAATAGAGCCATGTGTACAGATTCATTCAATTTTCATAATGCTGAAATACTTTCTTCGTTCGTCTCTCTCTCTCTCTCTGTTCTTGTTTTTCTCTGTTACTTTTCGTTCTCTTTGAATTATCAATTTTCTTCTATAGTGACTATGATATAGTAACAAACTGATAGAAAATAGTAACAAACAAGGCTATGATATCATGTCAAACAACCAATTCTCTCATAAACAATTTGAGGTTAGTTCTCTTGTATTGGATTGCAGGAGCGCAGGACCATGAATCAATTCGAGGTTAAGGATTTTGTGAATTCTCTTCGCTCCACATTCTCAGTTCTTGAGGTTAGTTCGCACCTTTCAATTATTTACATTCTAATACTTGTGTACTTTTCAACATTATATTGGGAATGAATGACAGATGAAGCTTCGTGCAATAAAGGTGGGTAATGAAAAGAAATATAGGTGGACTCCATTATATTCTTTTCCTGTGGTTGCGTACTTACTTCACGCGTTTTGTATCACCTGTTTTCCCATTTTTGTCAACACTGCTCCTTGAAAGTAGCATAATATTTGTTTCTGTATTCAGGCAGTTTGTATACCAACTATTGCGGTTATTGAAGGAGTAGCTCTTGGTGGTGGACTTGAGATGGCTCTGGCATGTGATATTCGAATATGTGGTAGTTAAATATTCAGTACTTCTGTAAATTGAATCTATTTTTTGTAGGATCTGTTGGATGCTTCTGAGTGTGATGCAAGTATTAGACTTTTTCTTTGTGTGTTTTTTTTATTTGTTTCTTCTTTCATGGCATAGGGGAAAATGCTCTGATGGGTTTGCCAGAGACAGGACTCGCTATAATTCCTGGGTATGCTGTTACAAATTCTCTTTGGCATATTGTATCTTTGACCTCGCCTATTTCAGTCATGTATCTGTACAGTTCTGCCATCTAATAATGGATAAAGATGAAGTTTCAAGATAGATTGTGGATAATATATCTAAAATATTTAGACAAATTGGTTTTTAATTTTTTATGAATGAGCGCAATAAGGTCAGCACAATATGCTGGGGAGCATAGTTTCTTGTTTTTCTGGATACTGTCTAGCAATTAATGCACTAATGACTTGTTTATGTTTATGAGCATTAAATACGACTGCTGCCTATACTCCCTGAGCTACTATCAAGCTTATAGGTTCTTGCTCTGCAATTGAGTTGAAGCCCCTAAGCCTACAATGAGCATAAATAGCCAGCTATTTTTATATCTTCCTTGTGTTTGGAAATTTGTCGTAGTATTGCATAGAACACTTTAGATCTTTGGTATGGATCACCTCTCATGGAATCCTGTTGTGCACAGGGCAGGTGGAACACAGCGATTACCTAGATTGGTTGGAAAAGCAATAGCAAAGGATATTATATTTACTGGTCGAAAGATTAATGGCAGAGAGGCTATGTCCATGGGTATGTTGATTCACTCGGTTCTTTTCTTTCTCTAGTTTGTAAAGATGCCATCATCAAGCACAAAGATAAAGGAGCATCTTGAGTATACATTATACATGCTCATTGTATCTGTAAACTTACAATTTACTTGCAAAACATTCAAGACATTCTAAAATTAAAGTTTTAGTTTGTGCCTATCAAAGTTCCCTTGCCAACATTATGGCAGTCTACTCTTAGTAAATACCTGTTGAACTCCAGGAGAGTAAAGAGGAAGGCCACCGCTGTTGTGCTACTTTCAATACAATAACAAATACTAATTTTTTGTCACTATAAAAAAATAATACTAACTTCTTGCCGCTCCTTTTCACAAATAAAGCATACCACTACTCTCTCTCTCTCTCTCTCTCCCCCCCCTACTAATATCAATGATATATAGCTGCATAAATATCCGTTAATGCAGGTCTTGTCAACTACTGTGTACCTGCTGGCGAAGCTTACTTAAAGGCACTTGCAGTTGCTCGGGATATCAATCAAAAGGTATCTCTCTGGGAAATATATCATGCTGAAACTGAAAGCGTGCTCTATGTCACTTAGAAATGCAGGGATCAGGTCTTTTGTGCCAGTGAACGTCCATACGTAAATGGCAGTGACTGATTTTTTTCAAATGTTGATTTTTCATTTTTGTCTTTAGTTAAATGTAAAAGAATACGTTGTGTATTGATATGTGTCAGGGAGTTACAATATATAGAGACCCTAATGGGCTTAAGTGTAAGGCCCAAACCTAATCCAAACCTAATCCTAATACAGTCAGACTATTTACGGATAAGACAGAATCCAATCATATCTAATCAAATCTAATCATATCATATCTAATATTCTAACACTCCCACTCAAGCTGGTGCGTATATATTATGAGCACCAAGCTTGTTACAAATGTATTCAACCCGAGGACCTCTAAGAGCTTTAGTGAAAACATCTGCTAGTTGATTAGACGAGTTGACAAAAGCTGTCTTGATTTCTCCTGACTGAATCTTTTCCCGAATGAAGTGACAATCAATCTCTATATGTTTGGTCCTCTCATGAAAAACAGGATTAGAGGATATATGTAGCACAGCTTGATTATCACAGATGAGTGTCATGGGTTGTTTCTGTTCACAAAGATGAAGCTCCTGAATCAACTGCTTTAACCAGATCAACTCACAGGTAGTATTTGCCATTGCACGATACTCAGCTTCTGCACTAGATCGGGAAACAACAGGTTGTTTCTTGCTTTTCCATGAGATTAAGTTTCCTCCGAAGAAGACACAATAACCAGAAGTAGAGCGTCTGTCCGAGGGTGATCCTGCCCAATCGGCATCTGAGTAACCACAAATTTCTGTATTTCCCTGATCCGAATACAACAAACCTTTTCCTGGTGCTCCTTTGATGTATCGGAGGATCCTCACAGCAGCATCCCAATGTGAATCACAAGGGGAATCAAGGAACTGACTGGCCGTACTGACAGCGAAAGAAATATCTGGCCTAGTCACAGTAAGATAATTGAGCTTCCCAATCAGCCTTCGATAACGTCCAGGATCAGATAACGGCTCCCCCTGTCTGGGCAATAACTTAACATTAGGATCCATGGGTGTATCAACTGGTTTACACCCCAACATACCAGTCTCCTCTAGGATATCCAAGGCATACTTCCTTTGACAGATAGAAATGCCCTGTCTAGATTGCGCCACCTCAATTCCCAATAAGTAACGCAGCTTCCCAAGGTCCTTTGTTTGAAATGCACTGAATAAATGTTGTTTTAACTGATGGATTCCGTCTTGATCACTTCCGGTGAGGATGATGTCATCAACATAGACTAACAAATAGATGCACTTGTTAGGAGATGTAATCCTATAGAATACAAAATGGTCAACTTTACTGCGAATTAGGCCAAACGCCTGTACAGCAGAACTGAAGCGATTGAACCATGCTCGAGGAGACTGCTTGAGACCATATAAGGATTTTCGAAGACGACATACCTTCCCAGACTCCCCCTGAGCAACAAAACCAGGTGGTTGCTCCGTGTAAACTTCTTCTTGTAAATCACCATGAAGAAAGGCATTTTTGATGTCAAGTTGAAGGAGTGGCCAGTGACGAACAGCAGCAAGGGCAAGAAATAGGCGGACGGACGCCATCTTAGCGACTGGAGAGAATGTATCGCTATAATCAAGGCCAAAGATTTGAGTAAAACCCTTGGCAACTAGGCGTGCCTTGAGACGATCAACATGGCCATCGGGTCCAACTTTCACAGTAAACACCCAGCGACAACCAACTATAGACTTCTCTGGAGGAGCAGAAACAAGGTCCCAAGTGCCATTGGTATGAAGTGCGGTCATCTCATCAAGCATCGCTTGGCGCCATCCTGGATGGGAAAGTGCTTCACCTGTGGTCTTAGGAATAGGAACAAAAGAAAGACTAGAAACAAAGGTGAAATGAGGAGGAGAAAGGCGATCATAGCTCAACAAGGTATAAAGAGGATAAGGGTTACGAGTAGTACGTGTACCTTTTCTTTGAGCAATGGGAAGAGCCTCTGGTGAAGGATCCGGAGGGGAAGAATCAACTGCAGAGGGCAATGAGTCAGCAGGGGTCGAGTCGACTGGAGGTACTGTCTTACGACGCTGATAAGTGAGAAGTGGACGGTTCTTAGGTACTGGAGCAATAGGTGATTGCTTATCTGGAGTAGAAGCACCTGCATCTGGCAAAGACAAGTCAAGAAAAGGAACAGGAAGAACATGATCAACCTGTGACAATGGAGATGGGATAGAATTAAAGGGTTGTTGGTCAAAAAAAGGTGACATCCGCGGAAGCTAAGTAACGCTTGAGGTCAGGAGAGTAACAACGATAACCCTTTTGAAGACGAGAATAACCAAGAAAAATGCATTTAAAGGCTTTGGATGTTAACTTATCCTTACCAGGAGTGAGATCATGAACAAAACAGGTACAACCAAAAACATGTGGGGATAGAGGAAAGAGAGGAACATCTGGAAAAAATAAGTTATGAGGAATATCATTATTAAGCACAGATGAAGGCATGCGGTTGATGAGAAAGCAAGAAGCAAGGACTGCATCAGCCCAGAAGTGAAGAGGAACATGCATGTGAATAAGAAGAGTCCTGGCAATCTCAATGAGATGTCTATTCTTACGTTCAGCTACTCCATTTTGTTGTGGAGTGTGAGGACAAGTGGTTTGGTGTAAAGTACCCTGTGTGGCTAAGAAGTGAGAAAAGTCAACAGAAACATACTCCTTAGCATTATCACTACGTAAAATACGAATAGAAGCACCAAATTGAGTATGAATTTCAGCAGAAAACTTTTGATAAATAGAAAACAACTCAGAACGGTTTTTCATTAAATAAATCCAAGTACAACGGGAGAAATCATCAATAAAGGTGACAAAATACCGAAAACCTAAAATAGACACACTACGACTAGGACCCCAAACATCTGAATGAATAATTGAAAAAGGAGCATCAGCTCGTTTATTGACTCGATTAGCAAAGGAGGAGCGTATGTGCTTTCCTTGCTGACATGACTGACAATCTAAAGTTTGAAGACCGGATAAAAGAGGAACCATCTTCTGCAATTTCGCAAGACTAGGATGCCCGAGACGACTGTGGATGAGCTGTGGAGATTCTGTGAGAGAACAAGCAACTGAAGGACTTGGCACATCAAGGTAGAACAGACCCCGTGACTCACGGCCCACTCCAATCATCTTCCCCGTACCCGGGTCCTGCACAGAAACAGAATGGTTTGAGAATGTGACAATACAATTAAGAGAATTGATCAATTTACTAACTGATATTAAATTATAAGGGATGTGAGGAATGTAATAGACAGATGTCAAGGTCAATGAGGAGGTTGGACAGATTTGTCCAATCCCATGAACGGGGGCCTTAGTTCCATCAGCAAGAGTAAAAGAGGGTAAATTATTAGAATATGTAAGGGAAGAAAAGAGTTCCTTATTACCACAGAGGTGATCAGTAGCACCTGAGTCAAATATCCAAGGACCAAGTGATGCAGAAAGAGAAACACAAGCAACAGGATTACCAGTTTCTGAAGCAGAGGCCTGAGATTGAGGAGAGGACTTCCTGAGAAGGGCCTGGAATGCTGCATATTCTTCAGAGGAGAGAGAGACTGAACCATTTGAAGCAGTATCCGATTGAGCTACATTAGCAGCAAAAGAAGGTCGCATGTGAGGATACTTGGTGTAGCAGCGTTCCTCATAATGACCAAGTTGCTGACAGTAATGACAACGAGGTCGCTGACCACGTCCGACTGGACCTCCTGGGCCACGACCTCCTGGGCTACGTCCTCCTGGGCCTCCTGGGCCCCGGCCTCCTGGGCCTCTACCACGACCATGTCCACCTCCAATATGCCTGCGAAAATCAGTACGGGAAACTAGAGCAGTAGAATCAACAACAGAAGACGATGCAGGAGCAGATTTCTTATTCAAATTCAGAAGACGCTGATACGTCATGGATAGATCAGGCTCCCCACTAGTCAAGATAGTATCACGAACATTATCATATTCTTCGGGAAGGCCAGAAAGTGTGGAAACCATAAAGAGACGTTCCACCTGTTTCCGATATGCAGTAGCATCAGTAGGGTAAGGCAGCATATCCAAATATGCCTGCATCAAAGAGCGACTCTTGCCAATATATGTCTCCATCTGAATGTCGGATGATTTGCTCAATTCCATAAACTGAGAGATAATGAAATAGAGCTGCTGAACATCATTAGTGTAGAGGTTTTTTGCTTCCTCCCACACTTCTGTGCAAGTTTGAAATGAATAAAAGATATCCAAGACAATCGGATCAATGGATTGCCAGAGGATACTCAGAAGCTGGTTGTCAATCTTTTCCCAATCAGACTTGTCCTCCTTAGGGACATCAGTAGACTTAGTTGTGAGATGGTTCCCATATCCTTGTCCAAAGAACCAAACTCGAACAGAGGTGGCCCAGTTCTTGTAATTAACAGATCCCTTCAATTTTGAAGAGGTAATGGACCCAATATTGGTAGAGATGATATTGGGAGAATTTCTCAAAGGAGGAGATGGAGACTTGACCTCCGAATGAATTGGAGGGTTTGCTGCCATAGTATCAAATCACAAAGATACAAACCGAATAAAGAGAAACGAACCTGATCACCAATCAAGAAGAGGTGCGCACAAAAAGTCAGACCCACAAAGAACCAACCACAGATCCAGAAAGAGGAGGAGAAGACGAGCTTCTCTGTCCAAGACCGGCCGGAAAAAGCCGCCGGAATAGTGCTCACGCGCCGGCAGAAGGTGGTGCGTGAAGCCCACGCGCAGAGAAGACTGGAGGCGCGTGAGAGCGCGTGACAACTCCGATGGTGGCCGGACTTCCACAGAGCAGGTCGCCGGGAGGAGAGGGTTCTGTTCGCGTTCGTTCCAGACTGAAAACTCGCCGGAAAAGTACTCCGGCAGCCTGAACAGTGGCTGATGGTGCTCCGGTGACTGTTTGGGGATGTGGACACGTGCAGAAGATGCCTGGAGAGGACTTACAGCCCTTGATGTCTTACCGGAAGGACGCACGGCAAAGAAAAGATGACTCCTAAGCAGTGGGCTTGTTTTAAAGCGAAGAACAAGATTTCTAAGCGGAAGCGAGGGTTCCCAGAACGAAATAGCTCTGGTACCAAGTTAAATGTAAAAGAATACGTTGTGTATTGATCTGTGTCAGGGAGTTACAATATATAGAGACCCTAATGGGCTTAAGTGTAAGGCCCAAACCTAATCCAAACCTAATCCTAATACAGTCAGAATACAGTCAGACTATTTACGGATAAAACAGAATCTAATCATATCTAATCAAATCTAATCATATCATATCTAATATTCTAACATCTTTCAAAGAAATTGATCTCTTGAGAAAACACGAAAGGACTGCTCATGTTATAAGTGCATTACTAAAAACTTTACTTACTTCCTGTGCAAACACCTGCAAATGATTTGTTTGGTGCAATTGACCCCTGTAATCTATCAGAATGTGCAAATTAAGAGTATATTTGGGTAGTTTGTGCAAAGTTACTATTGATTAGAATGTAAATGTTAGCCTAAAATTAATTTTGTGAGATTGAGGTGCTTGGATAGTATAAAGTGAAATTACCGAAATAGAACAACCCTCCTCTTTGACTGAAAATTTGATTTTTTAGATAAGGCTTGATTGTTGTTATTGTTCTTGTATGTTATATTCAGCTACATTAAATTTTTAACAGGGTCCTGTAGCTATAAGGATGGCTAAAAGAGCTATTAACGAGGGAGATGAGACTGATCTGACATCAGCTTTGGTTTTGGAAGAAAATTGCTATGATCAGGTGTTGAACACTCAAGATCGATTAGAAGGCTTGGCTGCATTTGCTGAGAAGCGGAAACCAAGGTATACTGGTGAGTGAAAGGAGTGGTCCTCTGCTGATAATCCCTCTGTCTATGTTGCTTTAGAGGAATGTCTTTCATGTTGTGATAGGATTGATCCAGTGCCCGGAGGCAACTTACTAGATGAGGAACTTTCACTACAGTTTTCTGGGAACAGTCTTTCTCATTCTGAGTACAGTTAAATTCCCAAAGCTGAGAAGTGTCTCATATCGTGCACCTTGAGACACTGTATTCCTAATAAAGCAAAAAATTTCATATTCCTTTTTTCAATGAATTGGCTTTGAACTTCTTCTCATTATTACTGTAAAAATTCAAAATTTTCTTTCGGATGTTTCCAGACAATAAATTAATCTTCTTGGAACTTATAGTATACACTTGTATTGATTCAGCTCAAAGATTAACGTTCATCTGGATAAACAAGCGACCCTTAAGAACCTGTATATTACTATTCAATAGCTGATGGATGGTAAAGCTATCAACTTGATAGGCTAAAGGGTTTCAATGATGTTGTAACAAAAAAAAACAAAAAAAAGTATTTCAATGATGCATTCGCCCTTTGTGATTTCTAATTCTGGGGAATGCCGGCGTCCTTAAAAGCTAGGAAATGGTAGAGCAGAGCTGCTAGCAAAGTCACTTCAGAGCCAATCCTAGCCGAAGTTCCTGAGTCCATACTTATAAACAGATACCCTTATTTTATGTGATATCACCTGTTCACCTTAATTTTCCACAACGGAGTCTCAAGCTACCATGTTTTTCTTGTAATCAGTGGGTATGTCTAAAATTTGAAGTATTTTTCTTTTTATTAATAGTTTCAACATATATAATGGAAGCCAATGTTAACTAAATGTAATACTTTTTATATGTGTAAATTAAAGTTCTGCAAAAGAGTATTGCATCATCTGAAAATCATATACTAAAAAATCAGATTCGACTCTCTTGTTCAACTGAAAAATTGGTGAAATGATATTGTCTGATCCTTTCAGCTACAAGAGGAGCCATGAAACGATTAAAAATTGGCCAAGTGGATGTAAACTTGTCAAAATTAGTAAAAACTAATGGTTTATTGGTTTGAACCAATTTTTTTTATTTTAACTTCATAAAAAATCGGAAGTCACTTTTAGAGCTAAATAAGTGCCTTATATCAAGTTATAAAAACCCACATACGAGGTCCACGTATTAGCATGACACGAGATAATTTGTCCTCCTCTGAGCTTTTGTATATGCTTGGAAGTTGGAAGTTTCACTAATTATCTTATATGGGATTTGTATATTTGACTTATCTTAGCTTATACATATAGGATTTTGTAGAGCTAAATAACATAATGATCACCCTTTCTTTACTTTATTGCATGTGACATTTGCTGGATAATTATTATTTAATTTTTTATTATTGCTTTTGCATGACATATATTATAATTTTTTATATTAATTTAGATTTTCACCTAACTTAATATTTTACAATTTGGAATTAATTAATTTCTTAATATATTAAATACTATTAAAAAATTATTTAATTATTACTTATTTGAAAAGAGGTAAGCTATATTTGCATAAGTGAATCACGAATAGGTCCTTTTGAGATTAATGTTTCTCTTATTATAGGAGATTATTTTATCCTGCGATCTCAAAATGATATTTTAGTAAAAAAAAAATACTTAGTAAAATTTATGATACAAAAGAAAAGTAAAATTTTCAAAATACCTTTTATTCTAAACTTGAACATGAAAACAACATCGTTGTTAGGATTACAGGAGATAAAGTTATCTCTTATATCCCTAGAAACACTTTTTTCCCTTTATTTAACATGTAAATTTTAAAAATTTGTTATCCCACCACTGACAATTTGGCTTCTAATTTATCCAATTAATTATTTTGTTACGAAAATTAGGATTGAAGACGAAGAGGCAGAATTTTTTAAATGGGCTTATTTTCTTAAAATTTCGGGCTTCTCACAGGCCCACTATGATCCACGTAACTCAATTATATATATAGATGATCTCCGTCGAGAGAGTTTCGAAAGAAGCATATCATAAAAAGTAGAGACTAGAAAGAAAGAAAAAGAAGAAGCTAAGAATGGCCACCTTAGACGAAAAACCTTCTGCGAAAAGATGGCTTCCTCTTGAAGCTAACCCTGACGTCATGAACCAGGTATTCCCTCTGATCCTTCATATTTATCACTATGCTTCTCCGAATCCGTCTTTATTGTTTTGTTACACACAGGAAAATGTTTGATTGATACCTTTGATTGGGATAGTTAATTGAAGACATACCCATGTAACAAATTTTGCAAAAGATTTTTTTTTTTTTTTTTTTTTGGACTTGACCTTTTTCCTCTTACTCTCTTTCGTTTTCGGTTTTACAAATATTTTTTTTTCTAGCTGCATGCATAATTTAAGCTAGTAGTCATATAGAAAATTCACTCAATGATTCTGTGTAGCGAATTCAGTCAAGTCAGTAATTGGACCAATTTTTGGTGACTAGCTTTAGTGGTTTTGGTTGAAGTAAAGAAGCTAAAATGCTAAATTTTTATGGTAATGTGCAATATATGCCGCTATTCGATGCATTTGGTTGGAGCATAATGATCCTATGTTAAGGAGGTTTCTTTTAGATGAAAATAACTTACTTGGGATAAGATAAGGCGATTGTCTTCTATTTGGTGTTAAGAACATAATCCTTTTAATTTATTTATTTATTTATTTAATGCGGAGGTATCGGCTAGCTTTTCGGCTTTATTGTTTTGTTACAAAGAGGAAAATGTTTGAATGATGCCTGGGATTAGGATAGTAAATTGAAGACATATCCATATAACACATTTTGCAAAAGAAATTTTTTATTGTTTTGGACCCCCCCTCCCTTCTCTCTCTCTCTCTCTCTCTCTCTCTCTCTCAGTTTTGGTTTTGCAATTCTTTTCTTTTTTTTCTAGTAGCATGCATAATTTAAGTCTGTAGTTGTTTTTGGTGATTTCAGTTCCTTTGGGGTCTTGGCCTTCCAGTGGATGAGGCAGAGTGCTGTGATGTTTATGGCTTAGATGAAGAGCTTTTGGAAATGGTTCCAAAGCCAGTTGTTGCCGTGCTTTTTCTTTATCCCATGACCACTGAGGTTTCTTTCATTTAAATCTTTTTATTTTATATGTATATTCCTCTCTTTCTGTGAGTTCTTTTTTATTTTCTTGATTTCTTTACTTTCCTATCATATTCATATGTGTTTCTTCTGATTTTGTGAAAGTTTTATCTCTTATCAGACTGAAAAAGAGAGATTGCAACAGGAAAATGAAAAAACGGTGAGGAACATATCTATATTTATATAATCTTTTCATCTATTTGTGGGTATTTAATTTCCCTGCTTCAAAAATTCGAATTTTTTTTACCATAGTGTATTGTAGGACCACTTTACAAGCTTATTTGATTATTTTATTAAAAAATGTCTAAGAAATGTGAATTTTGGGTAGCATATTTCATATCATTTTTGTTAGCTGCATGCCTTGATTAGGATTTTTATGTGTTGTTCTGGTGTAGGAACATAGCAGTAAGGTGTATTTTATGAAGCAAACTGTGGGTAATGCTTGTGGTACAATAGGGCTTCTTCATGCTCTTGGGAACATAACTTCTGAAATCAAGCTTGGTAAGTTTTCAACAATCGCATTGCCTCAATTAACCTTTTTAGTGCATCAACCATTAATTCTCTTTCAGTTTGTGTTGCTTTTGTTGTTATCAGTTGAGGGGTCATTCTTTGATAAATTCTTTAAATCTACTGCAAGCTTGGACCCATTGCAGGTTATTTCTCCATACCACCCGGACCTCTTCTCTTTCTTTATCATCTTTCACCAAGCAATTGACATAATTAGTCAGCTAAATATAATTTTTTTTTGGCATTTTCTGACTCTCATATCTTTCAGCGTGCTGTATTTCTTGAGAATGACAGAGAGATGGAAGTTGCTCATTCAATGGCAGCCACTGCTGGTGAAACAGAGGTAGTTTTATTGATTAAATTTAAAGCAACAGTAAATTCAAGGAAGGGGGGGGGGGGGGGAATGATGTGATGTATTGGTCATACAGTTGTTGTGATCAAAGCTCAGCCTTCTTATCTTGAAAATATATTCCAATGCATTTGAAAAAAATTCACTCTTAGTGTCACTTCTTATCTTTATTCTTTGGATATGATAAACTGATACTTGAGCAGGGCCTTTATATAAAGATATTGAAATATTAAAAAATGATGTTTTTTCTGTATTGATACAATGAATAAATTACATAAGGAGTATTTATACAAGAAAGAAAAGCTAAGAATGACTCAACGATGAGTAATCAATCCTATCAATGAGTCATCAATCATATCTACTAATTAATAGAAATAAAAATTGAAATATTTGAATCTTGATTTCCTACACTCCCCCTCAAGTTGGGAGGTAAATGTTGATCATTCCCAACTTGTCAATCAAGTCTTCGAATGCTAAAAGGTGTAGGCCCTTGGTAAGGATATCTTTAGTCTGCTCTTTGGTAGGAATATACATCATATACACACTTCCATCATCTAATTTTTCTTTGATGAAGTGGCGATCAACTTCCACATGCTTTGTCTTATCATGATGAACAGGATTTTTAGCAATACTGACAGCTGCTTTGTTGTCACAATATAGTTTTATTGGTAAGGAATATAAAATCTTCAACTCTTCAAGAAGTCTTCTTAACCAAATTGTAAAGAACCAATTCTACCCAAAAGCTTAAGCTATTAAGTGAAGGCCCACCAATGATTTATATATTTCTCTAACACACACGAGAGCCCACTGGACGTGATGAGTGGATAATGTACAGGCTCACCTACTTGTGCTAAGAAATTCCACAAGTGAGAATCGAATCCGTGATACCAAAGTTCTGATACCATGTAAAGAACCAATTCTACCCAAAAGTTTAAGCTATTAAGTGAAGGCCCACCAATTATTTATATACTTTTCTAACACAGATTCCTTTACAAACTCCATGAGCTAAAGCTAGAAATTCTGCTTCAGCACTACTTCTTGCAACCACTGTGTGTTTTTTGCTTCTCCAAGTAACAAGATTGCCCCACACATAGGTGCAATAGCCTGAGGTAGATCTCCTGTCTACTAACGAACCTGCCCAATCTGCATCGGTATAGATTTCAATTGTCCTATCATACCCCCTTTTAAAGAATAATCCTCTGCCTGGAGTGTTCGAGATATCTAAGCACCTTGTAGACTGCATTTAGATGTTTCTCCTTGGGTGAGTGCATGAATTGACTTATCATACTCACCGCAAAGGCAATGTCAGGTCGTGTGTGGGATAAGTAAATAAGTTTGCCAACCAATCTCTGATATTGATCTTTATCCACTTCATTCTCATCTTCAATACCTAACTTGGTGTTAGGTTCCATAGGCGTATCAGCAGGCTTATATCCTAGCATTCCTGTTTCCAGCAAAAGATCTAGAGCATACTTCTTTTGTGTGAGAGTGATGCCTGCTTTGCTCCTAGCAAACTTCCATAACGAGGAAAATTTAAGAGCTCCAAGGTCTTTTAGTTCGAACTGAGCTGCTAGATACTTCTTCAAGGAATTCAATTCCTCACTATGATCACATGTAAGAACTATATCATCCACATAAACAATAAGAATAGCGATTTTACCACCTTTAGAGTATTTGTGGAAGAGAGTATGATCAGTCTGTGCTTGAATGAAACCTCTTCCTTTGATTGCTTGTGTGAATTTGTTGAACCATTCTCTAGGAGATTGTTTCAGCCCATAAAGAGATTTTTTTAGTTTACACACTAAAACCAGGTGGAGGATCCATAGACCTCTTCATGTAAATCACCATTTAGGAATGCATTCTTCACATCTAACTGTTGCAGAGGCCAATTTAGGTTGGCAGCAAGTGATAAGAGAACTCGGATGGTATTGACCTTAGCAATTGGAGCAAAAGTCTCATGGTAATCTATCCCATGAGTCTGGGTGAATCCCTATTTACATTCTACTACTTGTTTTCCTTTTGGTAAGGTCACTGTCTCCAAGTTTCATTTCTTTCTAGTGCATTCATTTCTTCAAGGACAGCATCTCTCCATTTTTTATCATTGAGAGCCTCATGTATAAAGATCTAGTTCCTGCCACAAATTTGTTAATGCAGTAAAATATTCAATAATGGTCATACTCCTTTGTCGAAAGTCTCTCAACTTATTTCTCAGTTCAAAGACTTGAGAGGTATTCTCTAGGTTTGAATAATTTTGTTGAATAGTATCCCAAATCTCCTTGGCAGTATCGAAGAACAAATAAGTTTGGCCGATCTGTTGTTCCATGGAATTAGGCAGCCACGCCATTACCAAAGAATTATTAATCTCACAATTTTCATAATCAGGAGCATCATCAGCCGGTTTCTTAATTTTTTCACGAGATAACCCAGCTTACCTTTTGCCCGAATGACCAACTTAACATATTGAAACCATTGCAGAAAATTCTTACCGTTCAACCAATGACTAGTAATCTGTATACTTAAGTTGTCTCCAGAGGACTAAGTATTGGGAACAGATGATGAAGCAGAAGAACGCTCTGAGGAAGACATGAATGAAGAGAGAGGATTTGACCGTGGATGAAAAAATCAAGTGTTTTCTTTTTTAGGTCTGACCTCTGGAACAAGAAAGGGAGATGCTGGCGAGTTGTTCTATGTAGGTCGCGGCGGAAAAAGCTACTAGGAAGGTGGCGCGTGGAGCTCACGCGCCGGAGGTTGGCCCCGTGTGTGGTGGCTCGTGGAGTCGCGTGCAGCGGCTGACAGTGATGGGTCCGGTGGCGTTTAACTCGTCGGAGCCTTCTGAGTCGAATGGTCACTCCACTTTCTTGATTGGAGGTCTGTATATAGGGTATCTGGGTTTGGACAGAAGTGGGATGGTGTTTCAGCCTTGAAGATGGCTGATCTAAGGTAGGAACGTATCTGCTCTGATACCATGTAAAGAACTACTTCAACCCAAAATCTTAAGGTATTGGATAAGAGCCTTTTTATTGGTTTATATTATTCTCTGATGGAACCAGAAAAATAACATTGAAATTATAGAGATAATGGAGGCCATGCCTATTTTACATACACTAATTTGCAGAAAATAAACCCCAAGAAAGCCTCAACTCCCCCTCAAACCAAATACCTAGGCTTAAGAGTTCCCTAGAGGTCTCTCATTTCCCCACTAACCAATTCTGAATACATGAATACCTCACTACACACACTCACTCACCTTTTATTCTACCCACAGAATATTCTAAAATAACTAATTAACTGGCCCACTCACTTTTAGGCCCATCAATACTCTCCCTTCAAAACTCACCTTGTCCTCAAGGTGAAAAAAAGAGGAGAAAGGGTGTGATTGAACTTCCACCAGGATCTCATTGCTTGAAACAAATTCCCCTGCTTGCAGCTAACACGTTGCTTTTGTATCCAGTTGCACCATTGCAAATTTTTGTGCCTTTGTTGTCTTCTAATGCTAAGTTTTCTTCCGCATATTTGGGCACAAAACATGCTTTGTTTTCTTTGGCATTTCTGATCACTGAATCAACTTTGTTTTCCTTGGCAGTTCTGGCAACGCAATAAAGTCTAATTGAAGCATCATTAACCACTTTGGGCCCATGCAGCTCTAGGACCTTTATTAATTTCAGGATCCAATTATTAAATTTTATCACTACAAGTTTTCCTTGGTCCCATATACCTGCTGAAGTAATTTGAATAGATTGGATAAAGCCTAATTGGCTTCCTGTCAACCACCATATCTTTTGGGCCAAGCCCAAAACGTTAAAAATGGAAACCCATATGGCAGAATTCCAGGTCTGCCCTTCCTCTCTTTCCATCTCCTTCAACCCACTCCCGTACGATGAGTTGTCATGTGCTTCCATTTGATCCCTCCATCATCCAGCGGCCACTTCTGTTGCAAATTCACGAGAATCAAACTGCCGTCCGCCGCTTGTGGGCTTGTTGGCAGAAACTGCAGTAGACCCTCTTTCTTTATGCCTTTTTTTACGTCGCTGATTTGTTTCTTCTGCACCTTCTTCATCTTCATCTGTTTCCTTGGGTTGTCCCTGGTCAAGCACGTCCGGCCAGCAACACGTTTGTGTCCGTGATCTTCTCCGGTGAGTAGCAAAATCGATGGCTTGAACTCCTTGTGCCGCCGCTCCTGTTCGCGCGCAGTCTTTTTGTTGGTTCGAGATCTTTTTGCGCATTGTCTCCCTTTATCAGATCTGACTTCGTCTTCTTCTTCGTGCAATTCTTCCTTTTCTTTTTCTGTTTCTTCTCCTTCTTTTTCTTCAGTTTTTCCTGGTCTGTTCTCTCTGTCCTCCTCGGCTTCTTCTTCTCATTCTTCGTCAAACTCCTGCGCTTCACCTTCTTCGTTTCCTATGCATCTTGCTATTACCTTTTCTTTTTTTCCTTCTTTTTCTTTGTCGATTTCTTCTACTATTATTTCTGCCTCTTCTTCTTCAGCAAGTTCCCCTTCTTCTTTTGGTGAGCTTCCATTTTTTTCTTCTTCTGCTTCCACTTCTGGTTTCTCTTGTTCCGCTTCTACTTTAGTTTCTTCCTCGAATTTTTTAAAACCTTGTGACTTCATCTGCTCGTATTCAAGTCTCCGTGTTTTCATCCACTCAATTGTTTCCTCTAACACTTTCATCACTTTTTCTAAACCTTCCCTACGCTAACTGAATCCTATCATTTTTTTATTTTATTTTTTTAGGTCTGGATCAGAAACACTCCCTAGATCAGAAATGCTCTGATACCAAATTGATGGAACCAGAAAAATAACATTGAAATTATAGAGATAATGGAGGCCATGCCTCTTTTACATACACTAATTTGCAGAAAATAAACCCCAAGAAAGCCTCAACTCCCCCTCAAACCAAATACCTAGGCTTAAGAGTTCCCTACAGGTCTCTCATTTCCCCACTAACCAATTCTGAATACATGAATACCTCACTACACACACTCACTCACCTTTTATTCTAACATTGAAATTATAGAGATAATGGAGGCCATGCCTCTTTTACGTACACTAATTTGCAGAAAATAAACCCCAAGAAAGCCTCAACTCCCCCTCAAACCAAATACCTAGGCTTAAGAGTTCCCTAGAGGTCTCTCATTTCCCCACTAACCAATTCTGAATACATGAATACCTCACTACACACACTCACTCACCTTTTATTCTACCCACAGAATATTCTAGAATAACTAATTAACTGGCCCACTCACTTTTAGGCCCATCATTCTCTAACACGCCCCCTCATGCAAGAGCCCTTTGGACTTGAAGCGTGGATATTACACAGGCTCAATTTTTTGTTTTACCTTGTGCTTATTTAATTCCACTAGAAAGTGAGGGGCGGTGAGGATCAAACTCGTGACCTTTTGGTCACTGAAGCTCTGATACCATATTGAAATATTAAAAAATGATGTTTTTTCTGTATTGGTACAATGAATAAATTACATAAGGAATATTTATACAAGAAAGAATAGCTAAGAATGACTCAGCGATAAGTAATCAATCCTATCAATGAGTCATCAATCCTATCTACTAATTAATAGGAAATAAAAACTAAAATATTTCAATCCTGATTTCCTACAAAAGATTTATATTTGTAGGTTCTTGTATGATGAGTAATCCTGGAAATGAGAATTGACCTTTTAGACTTAGAGATTTGAACCAATGTTCAAATTTATGTTGTTATGTAACAGTTTGTACAAAGATGTCTGTTTGAAAAGTTATTGCATACAAATTGCCATTTAACTTCACATGAGATGTAAAATTATAAACAGATACCAACCTTTTGGAGTCAAACTCCGCTTCCTACTTTAATTTTTCTTCCTTGAAGTTGTATGTCTTACACATGAGGATTTACTTTTATGGGCCAAAGGGGACTGAGAATTTTCTTTTTAAAGTAAAAGAAGCTGCAATTTAAAAAAAATTAAATTGATTCACTTAAGCTAGGAGTGATTAATTCACTCAATAATTCTCTGTAGCAAATTCAGTCAGTACTTAGACCAATTCTTGGTGACTAGCTTTAGTGGTTTTGGTTGAAGTAAAGAAGCTAAAATGCTAAATTTTCATGGCAATGTGCAATCTATGCCACTATTTGATGCATTTGATTGGAGCATAATGGTCCTATTTTGAGGAGGTTTCTTTAGTTTAATAGCTTACTTGGGATAAGATTGGGAAGCTTTGCAACTTTGATGCTTTCACTTTTTGTTTGTTGTTTCGTCTTTCATTTTTATTATGGAGGATCCCTTATCCTCAAAATTTCTTGTCGTTTTCTTCTCTTAATCTTAATGATACTGTTCTTTTTTTTTAAAAAAAAAGGCTAGTGAAAGGCTAAAATCAAGATGCCGCATTAAGGATAAAAATCATTTTCATTTTGCATATATGAAGAAATAGTAAAGCATCTTGCCATGCAAACTTTTTTTTCTAGATGGAGCTAAATGAGTGGAAAATACCTGATCTGCAACACATGGGGTACAGCCTGAATATATAGTGCTTAATACTAATACTGCGTGTGTGGAATGATTTTGTCAGTTGTTTGGTGGTAGATGATCATTGAAAACTTCTCACAAGTTGAAAGCATCTTGGAGTAGGTCATAGAATAGACTATGGAATATGTCTCTAGGAAACTTGATAAATGTTTTTTCTCTTCATCATAGGAAGTAAGAAAGAACCCTGTTACTTGCTGAATGAGTTTTAGATAAGCTGTAGTATTCAAGGGATGGCAATTCTGGTAAAATTTGAAGCCCTCTCATCTAACATATGTGGAAGGCTATTTTTCTTAATCTGAAACTGCAAAATTATCAGAGTTATTTTTATACAAAGGTAACATCATTTATGCTGAGTTCAAGAAGCTGGAAATGTAAATTGCTGATGTTTTGGGAGATATAACTGTCAAATTGTTTTTATATATTAATGTTGTTGTCCTGAGAGGAAAAACTTCGAAAGTATCATAATCATAGATAACCCCTCCCCCCGACAACAAAAAAATTGCTGATTTCAAAATGTTTCCTTTCTTGTCTTACAACTTTTTTGTTTAAAATATTTGTAATGCAGGCATCAGATAATGTGGATACTCATTTCATCTGCTTTGCTTGTGTGGAGGGTAATTTCTTTATATAACTTATTACTTTTTTATTTTGTGTGGTTTTATCAAAAGAGCAAAACAATATACCAAGATACAATGGTTGACAACAACAACAAAATAGTTAGCAGCCTAAATATCTAAATCGTGGGAGCCAGCTGTATAAAGCCTATCTCAAAACTATTAGGGATAACTGTACTTATCTGGGATCAATTTTGAGTTCTCCTCCCTTTTGCAGTTGCCTTTATTTTATCTGATTAATTCCTTTGCATTAGTGTTACGACCCTATCTCCTAATACAGGCCCAAGTGCTCTCAGTCCACATTTGGAGCCCAATCCTGAATTATAATTGAATTTGGGAAATACAAACTACTTTCAATCCTCTAATTCTTTCTCTTCTTATTTGCTAAATTCTTTCCTCTAACAAATCGTGTCATATGCAGGTGAACTTTATGAGCTTGATGGAAGAAAGTCAGGACCAGTATCTCATGGTCCATCTTCCCCAAATACTTTGTTGAGGGTAAGTATCTTTCAATGTTAAGTCTATAATTGTATTGTTCCTTAAAGACTTGTATAATGTATTTAACAAAGCAAATGCGTATAGAGAGAAAAGATTCCCCTAATATTGTTGTCAAGTAGTTCTATAGTCGGCTTTTGAATTTAAATGATGCGTGAAGAAACAATGGCTACAATTCTGTAGAAAGTGGCTCGGGCATTTTACCTGGATCAAGGCATCCACCTTTTAGGAGAAATTCTATAGATAGATGGTGCTTTGTAAAGTCAGGCTGGAGACTGTGCCTGAATTTTATAAGAGAAGCATGTCTCACTTGAGGGTGAACCTTGGAGCAACGGTTAAGTTTTTTCTTGTGATCGAAAGTACAATCGATCCTCATCTCTTTGAGAAATCTTGTGCAAAGTGGTTTTACCTAAGCATCTCTCACCTACTCTTCAACCTCAAACAACCCCCCCCCCCCCCCCCCCCCCCCCCTTGTTTTCTCTCTCCTCCTCCTCCTGCAAATAGCTACCCCACATTCTTGCACGTATAGTTCAACAAATTCACTTGCTTGTGTGTGCCTTTTTCTTTGACCGTGTCATTTCAATCCTGGGTCTTAGTTATTTGATCATGTTTTAAGTTGCTGGGTTTGCTACCTTTCATATATTCCTTCATTACTTCTTTTTAGTTACTAATATGTATCGAAATTTTGCAACAGGATGCAGCTAAAGCCATCCAGAGCATGATCCAGAAAAATCCAGATTCTCTCAACTTCAATGTCATTGCAATATCAAAGAAATCCGGGCCTGGACATTAAGGCTGTCAATTTGGGATCGTATTGAAGCAATTTTAGAATCAGTTGTGCTTTATTGCAGAAGTGTACCAACCTAGACTTATGAACAAAAAAAACTATTTTTAAGATTCAGGACTATCACGCTTCCCTATTTGGTACCATCATAATAGGCATATTAAGATGCAATTCAGGACTATCACGCTTCCCATGTCACACATTTACCATATACTCTTCTTCCATATATTCTAAGTCCTAAAGATATATTCTAAATATGATTTTAGATTTAGCTTCATGTCTTGTGTCTTGGATCTTTACTTGAGCTTGATGCTTTGATTTGTTGGATATGACAATGCTTGACACTTTTGATCATTTTTACTATGGTTATGATATTGAGCTTCTCTTAGATGTTATCCATGGTTTGTTGTCTTTGATCTTGGTGTTGCTCTTGATCCAATGATCTTATCACTTTGACATGACATTACTCTTCTTATGTGGCTACATCATACGTCTTTGATATCCACATATGGTTGATACTTTTTGCTCTTGATCAATGCTTTTCTCTTTTTGTTGTTGTCACTTTGTTATCATCAAAACATACCTTGTATCTACAATTATTTAGTATATTGAAATGCATGCATGATGAATGATGTAAGATATATGCATGATATAAAGAAAGGGCACAAAGCCCAATAGGTAAGAATCCATGGATGGATTTAAAGATAGATTAATGTACATGTTTCAAGTTATGTATGGATTATAATGAAATGTCAATCAGGGTAATTATCATAGTGGTAATTATTCTCAATTATCCGAAATAAAGATAGAATGTCAATAAAGACGGAATGTCATCTATTTCGTTTAACAAATGATAAGAGATTATCACATTTGTGTAGTCAACTGCCATCATTTGGGATTGAAAGATCGAAAGCCTCATGATTATGATCAATGGAGATAAAGTTTCAAGTTTTGAGGATAAAAGATGTTTTAATGGAAAAAGGCAACCACTTAGAATAAGAATTGAGTTGAAATGAGTACATCGTAATACATAAGATGTAAGAAAAAGTTTAATCACGTATTTACACGACTGTCATTGTGATACTTCAAGTTTCGCTTCTGCATTATAATTAATTATGTTGCGCCTAGTATCATAAGTATGATAATACGCCACGAGCACACGAGGTGTTACAAATAATGCTGGAGAAAAGTGACACGGTTGGAGATAACCGAAACAAGTCGCCATGAGCAGCGGAAACATCAATAGAAGAAAAAGAAGACAAATCAAAGAGATACAGAGAAAAAAAAAACAGATCAAGAGTAGATCTTGCGAAGAAGACGAAAAACTGGATCACGACCAGCTCTGGACAATACAAAGAAAGAAATGGCTGAAAAGGCACTAACGCGTCGCCACAAGAGGCAAATAAGACAAACAGACCAGGAACAAGTCAGATTAGAGCAAGAGATACCAAATAGAACCGAAAAATGGATCGAAAAACATGTAGATCATATTTGACTAAAAAAATAGAATAAACAATGCATTTACATATTGGCAATGGAAGACCATCGAAAAGATCCTTGGCCAGAAACACTACTGGATAATATGACCAGAGAAGGAAGAGATGCGGTCAACAATGGCAAAAACATCACAGGAAAACAAGACACCAACAGAGCAAACGCTAAGGGAAAAAAGGAAGATCGAAAATCAGATCTGAAATGAGAAAAAAAAATAAAAGCAAACCTGAAAAGAAGGTGTGATAAACAAAATTAGAGAGAAAAGTAAAGAAAGAGAAAGAAAAGTGCAATGACGCAATGGAAGAAAATTCCTCTCAAGGAGGATGGTACCTCTATGATACCATATTAGATTTATGGAAAAGAGAAATAAGGGAAAATATTGATATCATTAATTGGTGATTGATTGTTTACATAATTGGATCTCATATATGGAAGAGCAAAAAAGGAAATAGAAAATTCTATAGTATCACTCCAAATCCACCCATTTGATAAGGCATCATTTCTTGTGCAATTAGAACATCAAGAGGAACCCTTTGTGCTTGTTGTGTTGCATGTAACTATTGCATTGGAACAACAAGAGCATGAATCCAATTTTGCATGATATCTTGTGCTTGTTGTATTGGAACATTAGTAGCATGAATCCAATTCTACATGATTCCTTGTGCTTTCTGTTGCGTTGGAACATCAAGAACATGAACCAAATTCTTTATCATTTCTTGTGCTTGATGCATTGCATGTTACTGCTCCATTGGAATAACAAAAGGACAAACCCAATTTTGCAACATCTCTTGTAACTATTGCATTGGAACATTATGAACATGAAGAGGAGGAAATACCCAATTCTAGATTATCTCTTGTGCTTGTTGTGGTTCTTGTACATGTTGCATTAGAAAATTATGTGCGAGAAAATTATTAAGACGAGAGACCAAGTATTGAGGTTACGTCATGGATACTTTTTCTTTTTCTCTCTTTCTTTGGGAATTCTTGACGCTTAAAGTATTTATGGGCATGGCTAGCGACCTGAGTTGCAGTTTTTGACTTGAAAAATTTGCTTGCATTACTTTTTCAATCTCCTTTGCCATATTTCTCCATCCCAATGAGAAATACCCTATCACAAAACATAAAGGAAGTGAAATTTTTGAAAATGTTAAAAAAATTATCTCATTTTTATTTTTAAAAAACTCAACAAAAATCAAAACAACTATGTTGAAAAATGCAAGTCGAATAAGGAAAATGATAACAATAGTTTCACATTGCCTATTTGGTTAGTGACATAATTATGGTGGCAGTGAAAAAAAAAAGGGATTCGCAAACTAACTTAAGTTGTTTATTTAGCTTATGATGGGTTCTCAAAATCAATTGTAATGCATAATTGATTTTGAGAGAGGAAAAAGTTATTAACTTTTCTATGAGTAGAAATAATTTTCAATGTGAAATTTACAAAAATAAAAATAAAAATTCAAAAGTGATTTTAATTTACCACTAATTATATTTTTAAACTCACTTTTAAAATATCATTCGCAAATACAAACTTATTTTTTTAACACCAATTCTTTTGAAATCAATTCTATCGAATTTAAAACCAACATGGATTACTGATTTACTATTATATTTTTAAATTATGTTTCTCTACTAGTTGTGTGCTTTAGCGTTAAAAATGAGAAAAAATAAAAAAAAAATAAGTTTGACAATATATAGACAATGTCAAAAAGAAAATACTACAAAAAGTTATGATTTTGTGTAAAAAAATACTTATTTTTTTAATCCAATGAAAGGAAATACATTAAATTAACCTATTAAAATAGAAACAACGAACAAAGTAAAAACTCAAAGAAAAACCATTTTTAAAATAATAATTAAATAAGAAGAGGTTCTTAGACATTGCATACCTATGTTTTTCTTCAATCCAAGTCAACCTTTTCTTCCTCTAAATCGAAATATTCCTCACTGAGAAACTATCATTTGCTTCCACCTTAGCCGTCATGGAATCATCAAAGTAAATGGGCAACTCAACCCAACCCGATTCAACCTTATACAAGTGGTGGAACAATGCATAGTTGTGTTCCTTTATGCTGCCAAGGTCTTGCCTATGACATGAGTTGCAACCCTCTACCATCGCTCTAACTCTGGCATGCCATCCGGGAAGATGATGGCTTCCTTGAAGGCCCGTTCCTATGACCATGTCCATTGAATGAACCCTCTATTCGTATTCTTTTGTTGATGCTGAGGAAATCGAGTCATTCTTCTTCGTTTGTTGCTTTTAGAGTTAACAGAATGAGGCTTGCTTGGGTGACGGGTGACAAGTTTCTATTCCAAAGATTTGAGAATCCTTATTGTTTGAACAAAGACAATGTTATACAAAATAGATCGAATAGATAAATATCTATCATGAATTTCAAAATTGTTTGAATTCTAATATGCGTTAATGCATTTTCAATGAAATATTTTATCCCTTCACACCAATTGATTTAAATATCTATTACCTGAAATTTAAAAAAAAAAATATTTGACTGTTAAAAAATTCAAACAACTTAGGTTATAGGGAATATGTGTAGCAATCATTAACTTGGTGTCTGTGCTTACTGCTTAACTATCATATTTTATTTAACAATTAATGTGTACGGTTTTTCTTAAAAAAGTAAATGTATTTAATTGAAGAATTTCTCTCACCAGCACGTTTTGTGATAGATTCTAATTTTAGAGATTTATTTTGTATGTTATGAATGCTAATGTTACCCATTTTTTTACGTAAATTTCATAACTTAGGAGCATTTCCGCATGTAGGAACAATTTTATTTAAATGAGGCAAGAGTAGTGTTTGATTATGGATCCCAGGCATGACTGGCACAAATGGTGTTATTTTCTTACTAATAGGACTGTTTGTGCTTCAGGGGGGCCAAGATCCTTGAGAAGAAAAGCCTAATTCGGCTCAAATGCAAGGAAAAAAGGAGGCAAAAAGGTGAAAACTGAAAAAGTAAGTTAAAGACAAAAGCAGAGGAGAGAGAAAGACAACTTGTTGCCACCCTTTTGTCCCATTACCCGAAATGGACCAACACAAAGGAAATACAATCCCACACTCCAAGAAAGGAATTTACCGATTTTTACAAGGCAAGTAGCACACCGAAATTAGAAAAAGCAAAAGAAAAGTGACCCAATTCGTACTATAAGGACTGAGCTGGCCAGAGCACCGTCCTTCATCAAGAGAAAAACTCAATCTCAACCGTTGGATCAAGATCAGTGGCAAAGATGGAACCTTTGAAGGACCACTTGTGTATAAATGGGAAGGAAGACCAGAATTTAAAGAGTCTTTGAGTAGTTTTCATCGTCTTCCTCTTAGTGCTTCTCAGCCATATATGTTTTAGTTTAGTTTTTATGGTTTTCTTAGTTTTTTTCTTCTTCTGTAATGCTCCTCAATATGAGCTAAACTTCTCAAGTAGGCAAGGGGAAATAGAAGCACCCTTGTTGGTATGAAATTATGTATTTTGGCTCATTCCTATCAATGAAATTTATGATGTTTTCCAGTTATAATGTTCTGGTTGAATAGCTTCAACAGAAGTCTTAGGATATTAGCTTCGAAAAAGAGTAATTTTCGGAAGGGGAAAACATATATTGTGTGCATAGTTGCTCTATAGCAATCCTTGCAGTCGCCTTAGAAATACTGGACAACACAATCTCCCTTAGGTCATAACCTAATAGTACTCTTATGGTGGTTTGACATAGGAATATGTTCAGACAACAATAAGTAGAAAATCATTATTCTCAACTCTTCAAGACAAGACTCAAACTAAGTTTGAAGAGGTAAACCCGGTTCATTGTCATTTCAAAATCATTCACTCTGTTTATTGAGCTGGTGGCAAGTGCCTTCTTTTGCTAATCTCAACCATCAGACAATTCAAGTCTTAGTACATATATGTTCCTAAACTTTTACTTTGTTCCCACTTCAGTCATTTATTTTATTTGTATTTATTTTGTTGTTTCTTTTACACAATTTCTTTTATTGTGTACGTTTGCACGATTTGGAAAAATGTATCCTTAATTACAATGTTTGCTCCTCACTTTGGTTCCTGTATTACCTCGAGCAAATCTCGACCAAACATCTTGTATCCTCTAAAGTAGGTTGAGTGAGAAAGAGAAGAATAATGAGATGGAATTGTTAGAGGAGAGAAGAAAAGATTTTAATTCAAGCGCATAGGCATAAAACTTGCCAATTTGTGCGTCTTGATAAATGATAATCCTCATCTAATATTGACTCTACTTCTAAAATTTAAAAACAAGATAAAATTTATTTGAAATAAAGATAACTTAATAAACTAAAGATAATTATATGAAGTAAATAGTAATTTGAAATAAAGATAATTAGGCTTGTTTAAATTATATAATCCTTCAAATACCCAACTGTTTGGGCTGTTTTTGGGCTGAGTTATGTTGGGTTGATCCGTTACGTTCCACATGATCTGTTTGTGTTTTTTCTTTTTGGGCTTCAGCCCCACCTATTTACCAGAATAAATAAATATTATTTGGAAAGAGTATATAACATTATGACTTTGATATTATTATTTTTTATGATGTGACACTATATGACTAGTTAATGAATGTACACAAAAAAGTATAACCAGATAATTCACAATGGGCTGGCTATAACTCTTGAGCAAATGTTATTAAAATCGGCCCGGTCAATGACCCGGTCGAGGTACTGGGCCACTAGGTCACTGGTTCAACTGCATGACCCGGTGATTATATATAAATCTATAATTTATATTAAAAAAAATTATAAATATACTCAAATAGCTAAAAAAATAATATAAATTCTAAATATTTTAATATAAAAAGTAATAAATAATACATTATTGTCCAATAAAGGATCAAACAAACACATAATGCTTGTTATATTGGTGTTTTGGGTTCGGTAAACGACATCTCTAACTATCAAATCAAAATTCCATGCATAGTGCATAATTGAGATAATATTAAGATTGTAGGTACATAACTTATGTAAGTCAATAAGTAACAGATCACTCAAATATGTCAATTATGATTTTTTTTGGAAATTTTTTTAAAAAAAAAAAAAAAAACCCGAGCAGGGTCACCATTAACCGGCCGCATAACCGATTTTTCATCAAAATCGACTGAGTCTCACCGGGTCGTACCTAATTTGATACTTGACCGATCCAATGTGATAAACGAACCGGTCAGATGACTGGTTCACCAGATTCCGGATCGACTCGGCCACTCTGATCCGATTTTTCACAACAACACCTTTTGTCTTCATTTTCCTTCAAAGCTGACTACGAGGTGGCATAGAGGTCCTTTGTTGGGATCTTGTTATAATAAGTACAATATGGGTCGTATAACAACACTCCATATTTGAATGGGCTTACTTCTTAAGGCCCTAATGGCTACGGTAATGTGAAAATCTGAGACGGATAGTCTATTCCGAAGAGACACAACAGAATAAAAAATATGGGCCTACATTTGAAGTCCAAAGCATGAGAAGAAAATTCCCAGCGCCTGACTTTTATCTTCATTATTTGCTATTTTTTGTAGGAGCCTGATGGTTAAGTGATGAGTGTTTAGGTTTGTTTTCCTTGATATTGAGAATTATCTCAATGTAACACTATTTTTAGATGTGGTGATATGGATTAAAATTTTGTGAGGGATGTGATAAACGAACCGGTCAGATGACTGGTTCACCAGATTCCGGATCGACTCGGCCACTCTGATCCGATTTTTCACAACAACACCTTTTGTCTTCATTTTCCTTCAAAGCTGACTACGAGGTGGCATAGAGGTCCTTTGTTGGGATCTTGTTATAATAAGTACAATATGGGTCGTATAACAACACTCCATATTTGAATGGGCTTACTTCTTAAGGCCCTAATGGCTACGGTAATGTGAAAATCTGAGACGGATAGTCTATTCCGAAGAGACACAACAGAATAAAAAATATGGGCCTACATTTGAAGTCCAAAGCATGAGAAGAAAATTCCCAGCGCCTGACTTTTATCTTCATTATTTGCTATTTTTTGTAGGAGCCTGATGGTTAAGTGATGAGTGTTTAGGTTTGTTTTCCTTGATATTGAGAATTATCTCAATGTAACACTATTTTTAGATGTGGTGATATGGATTAAAATTTTGTGAGGGAGTCATCATGAATATCTTAAGCGAAAGTTGAGAGATGGGGCAATGGTGCAAGGGACGATCGTTCTAGAATTTGATAGAGGAGTAGATTTAAGATGTCTCTTCAATGACTGAAGATGTAGTATTTATAGGCAGAAAATATTCCTTAATCATGATAAAAATAACCATAACCATTTTGCCCAATAAACACCACTGCAATGCATGAGGCAAACGTACCTCAAGAACATGTATTGAAGTGAGCTGGTGGAGAGAGTGAGGTTCTAAACGTCTCACTAAGGGGAGTAACCCTTTAAATCGGTTTCAATGACTGGCCAATGAGATAGGGCCAGTGTGACCAGTTCAAAACAAAGCCCATTGACTCTCTTCCAAAACAAACCAAAAAAGAAGAAGTTATATATTAGTTTCTAAGCATTCGTATCATTGGCACTATGACGACATTGTTCGTTACCTATTGTTTTTCAGCCTAGAAAAATATAAAATACCACAATTTAGTGGAACCCATGACTGTTTTAAACTTGATTAGAATAATTTTCCTTTCCTAAGTGGTGGAGTCGGGGAATGGTTAAGGAGTGCGACCACCCCACCCCCTTCAATCTCATACAAATCTTTATCTTTGGCTTAACTCAGATTTTTTTAAAAATGTTATATAACATAAATTCACCCCCTCAAACTCAACTTTCTAACTTTTTAACTTATAATTCCTCTTATATAAAAAAAGTGGGATGTTTTTTCAAATCTGGATGTGTACTGACCCTTCGCCCTCCGCCTATAAAAAAAATGACTATTTGGTTCTTCGGTCATAGCATAATCGGTAAGGCTCTTGAATAGCAAAATTTAATACATTCTTCAAGCAAGATTTTGTGTTTGCATATCGTATATTCTTAAAGAAAAAGTTTTATTGAGTTGCCAATATATTCTTATAGAATAATATTTCTGCATTTACTCCCAAAACATGTTGTTTTGTGATTGAAAAATTAAATAATTATAATTATAAATACTATAATAACTCTGAAATAAATTAAAATTACAAAAATACCATAATTTTCGTCCCAAAAATACGTCGTATTAGGTTGACTGTAGATAATTTATCTGCGGTAACTGCAGAAAAAACGAACTCATATTCTTAAAGCAAAATTAATACAAAATACTGGTAAATGTTTGAACAATTCAATGTATTCTTTTAAAGACTCCTTTTCTCCTCTCAAGTTTGAGGTTAGCGGTAGTTTCTGGTAGACCCTGCTGAAGAAATGCATTAAGAACGTACTGATGTTTTAGCTCGGCAAAGCTACTTATAGATTGAGCATAATGAGACTCAGACGAGAACTATTGTAATGTGAAATGTTTGAGGGTTGTTGGAAGTTCTCCACACCTGATTTCATTCAAGTGGCTAGGAAGCAACATAGTGATCTTGTGGATCAGAAGACCAATTTTAGAAATCCAAAGTTATGGGTAATCGAAAGTTTGCTCGTAGAGGCACAAACATTATTCTATCAGAGAATGATGCTTTGAGTGGCATTAAGGCCAATTTATTGATTTGGTCTCTTAGCTGAACCGATTTTAATATGGTCTTTAGCCAACCTTCGAACCGTCTAAGAGGTAAAACATTAATATATATATATATATATATATATATATATATATATATATATATATATATATATATACTAAATTTAGTTAAAGTATTTCATATAAAAAATAAGTTAAAGGAACTAAAATTAATAATAATAATAATAATTAAGCACTTTCACTTTCAATTTCCAATTCATAATAGATAAAATCTGGCTAAAAGATTTGGAGCCATTTTAATTAATTTATTTATTAGATTCCTGAGACTTCTGACCCAATCTGATATGCTAAAACATCAGACTTGATCCCAGTATAGTTTTTTCTTTCTTTTATTTTTACTCCAAAGCATACATATAAATTAATGAAATATTTAATGAAAACTTAACTTTCTTAAAGTTTTAAACAAAGGTAAATTTAGAAAATACTATAAAATTTAAAAAGTAAAAGCTATAAATAAAATATTGGAGCACCAATAACCATATCTCTAAAAGTGATAAGGATCACGAAAAATAATCCAATTGTTCAAAAACCTGGTTTGAAATCTCACAAGAAAGTTTTAAACTTCGATTTAAATCTCCTAACTTTATTATGATAATAATGTATTACACTTGAAATGGAATGATCTCACCAATTTACTTTGGTCGCTGATTGATCATATATGCATCAGATAAGTGGCTGCGTGTTTGCAAAATCCTTTGTAGTGTTTTAAAAATATAATTAAGTATGAAAATCTTGAGAAATATTACTCTCTATTCACATAAAAAAGCTCTCTCACTTCGATTTTCGTATCTCACCTTTTTCTTTTTTTTCTTTTTTTTATAATGGTAGGACCCATCCATTTTCTCTCTATAACATAAGATAATTATCTTATGTGAAAAGAAAATAATAAAAGCCTAAAATCTTAGAGAGTTTTGTCACCCTTTGAACTGATAAGGTGGGTGAGATACAATCTGTTATCCCAATATAACAATGATTTATGAGATAGTGGTATAGACCAAAGTTCAATGAAAAATCACTATGAATATAATTAACCTCAATTAAAGACTAAGAGTAGAGGGGGAAATGTTAAGGTATGGTGGCTCTGTGGTAGTATTTTAGCAGGATAACAACCATGTGAATAATGTGTAGAAGGTGTGTCATTAGTGGCTGAAAAGTGATAAAAATAGGTTGAGAGTGTAACATTATTCGATCATTCATTGAGGAACGTGACTTACATATTTTGTACTCTAATTATATACGTATATTATGTAAAAAACTTTGAATGTAATTTTTATTGAACTTTACTTATTCCAGAATATCTAAATACAAACCACTAAACCAGCATAGGTATTAAGTCACCTTTATAAAATACAAATACTACAATTAAAATATCACTACGCTGAACTTAATTTTGTTTTGGGTACACATTGCAGAAATTAATAACTGAACAAAAATGCAGATTTTATTGGCTAATACTTTTGTCTTGCACACACACAATATCTACATTATTCCACTGAAGATAACAATTAAAAGGTTTTTGTAGAAGTGTAGTATGGAAAGATCCTCCAATGTTTCAATTGAATTATGTTAACATCACAATATTATCAAACAATCTAACATCACAAATATGTTACTATGCACATATACAATAATTATAAATTACAAAATTCTAAATTTACTTAAATAGAATATATATACATAAATATATAACAATATAAGTAAAAACATAAATTGCAAAAAGTAGATCAATATATATATAAGGTGTTACTTTTCTTCAGTCACACAGTAAAAAAAATTTGTCTACAGCTGAGACAAAATTAAGTGGAGCCAACATTTAAAATCAAAAAAATAAAAATGGATATTGATAGATGTGAGGGAAACAGAGAAAGCAATTACACGTGGCATAAGACTATGATTTTCCATATATATATATATATATATATATATATATATATATATATATATATATATATATATTCGAGACTAATTACGAGAAGAAAAGGAAAAGTAAAATAAGATAACATAGTAACACTTACATGTGATTTCTATTTTAGAAGAAAGAAAATTTTTATTTCACCTTAGTATTCAATTTATCTTTCCTTATTTATTAAGTTTCCTCAGTGAGTTTCTTTCTTTCTCTCTCCCCTTTAGGTGAATTTTCTTCAAATTTATTAAAATCCTTCACTCCTCAATTGCTCTAAATTTTGAAAAAATGGCCAATAGCTCATCTAATCTCTATTTATAGGAAAAATTTGTCAATGGTAAAATTAATATAATAATAATAAAATATTATTTACCTAATAATCATTAAAGAAAATATTTACATGTGAAATGTCTTGGAATTTTGTTTGTTAATAATTTATCCTTTATGATTGAATTATGATTTTTGGAGGGCTATTTATGGTTGAATTATTATTTTTGGAGTGTTGTTTATGATTAAATTATCATTTTTGGAGTGTTATATTTGATAATTTATCATTGAATTAATATTTTTGTTATTTTTATTATATTACTACTTCTAATAATAATAATAGTAAAAGGCTAAATTACTATTCACCCTCTTGTACTTTAGTTGATTTTGAAAATACCCTTCTATACTTTTAATTAAATCAATTTACCTGCTTATACTTTCAACATTAAACAATTTACTACATCCGTTAAAATCTCATCCACTTTCGTGAGCATATCACGTGACACAATCCTTCACACCTCATCCTCAACCCATTTGAAGAAGACAACAAGCAAGGCAATGCATTTGGAAGAATATTGCAGCTTTTTCGGAACCACCAACTTAATTGGATTAGTCAACAAAGCTAAGGAGAAATCTAAAAAAAAAAAAAATATATATGGTTAGCTCACTCATCTCTCAGCCACACCACAAAACAAGCCATTGCGTATGTTTCTTTTTCTATTCTCTCTCTCTAAAACTTTGTCTCTGAAAATTCTATCGTTGACGACGAGTAATGACCAACAATCCCTGAGTTCCACCGGCAGTGTACAATTGAGTTCGGGGGAATCAAAACGATGTGTGCTGTGGAGATCTGTTAAATTTGTGAAATCTCTCACGTGCAGCCATGCAGATTGAAAGGGAAGCAACGACTGAGAGCCTGATTGAGTTGGTGAATGAGATATTGGCGATCTTATATTACAGGTTGACGGTGAATAAAGAGTACTGCAATCTGGTGCAGAGGCTGAAGCTATTAACCCCATTGTTCAAAAAGATTAGGGATAGTATTAAGCCAATCCCTGAGGAGACTTCAACAGCCATGTTTTTCTTGAAGAAAGCTATAGAATCAGCCAAGGAACTCCTCAAATTTGGGAGTGAAGGAAGCAAGATTTATGTGGTTTGTGCATATTATCTTTCACTCTCAATGCTCTTTTGCATTTCTGAATCCATCCTTGTTTCTTTGCTGCTTTTCGATGTGAAGTATGGAGTAAATGGGTGGCCACTGCAAGTGAAACATTAAACTTTACTCCTATTTACTCATTACAAATAACTATTGGGGAAGAATCAAAAGTATTTTTTCTTTTTTGCTAAAATAATTTTCTGACTACACTTAAATTCAATGTTGTGGGGAATCACTCATTCTTAAAATCAAAGAATCGAGCGGAAAGGGAGGGGGGAAGCTCCCTGTTCCCGGTTCTCTTGTAGCTGGATCCTTTGGAACCACAAGAATCCAGAGTTAATCGGTTCTAGATTTGGGGAAAACTTATAAAATCCACTGAGCAAAGCATTTTTAATTAATTCCTATGAGATTTTCTTTTCTTTTCTTTTTTCTGAAAATTTTGTTCGGTTCTAGGAGAAGGGCTATTCCTGGTTCATGAGTTGCAATACTTAATTTGACATTGATTTATCTCTTATATGCCATTTTTCTGATAGAATATGATGGGGAAAATTGTTCCTCCAAGGATGTGTGTACAACTACATGGAATTTGCTCCACAATATGTAACATAATTCAATGGTGAATAGGTTTCCACAACTCAGGATAAGGTCCTTGTCCCTCTCACCCATTCCCCTCTTTTAATGCGTATGTTTGTTGATTTAGACAAGGGGGGAAAAACTATTGTTTGTCTAGACTCTAGTGTATAATCAATATGATTCAAAGTACTTCTCAATATGGGAAAACAAAACCAATTTTTAAGTTGCAGAGAAGACAGAAACGAGAATAATTTTTTGCAGAGAAAGATGAAAAAAAGAATAGGGACACAAATAGTTTTTCTCGTTTTGCCTGTTTTGGCTTTGGGGGGAAGAAAATTTTACAATGTAGAAATTTTACTCATGTGATACATTAACATAATGGATGGAATTTTAACAAAAATAGTTAATTGATGATTTTCAAAAGTACAAGTGGGTAAATTGTTTTACTTGAAAGTATACGAGAGTATTTTGAAACACAACTAAAGTACAGGAGGGTAATTTGTAATTTAGCCTAATAAAAATGATGGAGTCACATGGAAGATTCCATATTGATTAGAACCAGTTTTACTTGTATTAACCATGATGATCTTACCCTACACTAGTGACTAGATACAACTTTAACCCATGGCAAACAGGTTTTTATGTATAAAAATATGTTTTTTTTTTCTATGTTTAGCATACTTGTGTCTATGGTAAAAGGGCTGACCAATTTTGGGACTGTCTCGACAAGTTGTTTGTAAGTGGTGAGGTGACAAGCTTTTCAATTGGTTCTTGAATAAATGGCTTGAGATGAGGTTTGCAGAGAGATTGCTTGGTAAGATGCAGGGGTTATATTGTTGAGACACAGATCAACTTTTGCTCACTTTTGAAAAAATTGTTGAGATATATGTTTTCATAGTGAAATTTTTTACGAGTAGACTTCATATCATTCTAAATCATCTATAAAGAGAGAGAGAATAAGTAATAACATTTTTGTTCCCATGGATAGTACTATGTGTAAGCCAAATACACTTAGGGCATGTTTGAGACATCGTATAGGACAAGGCCTGATAGTATAAGACATGATTGTATAAGACCTGATTAAATGTTAATAATATCCAACGTTTGACATGATATTATATAATATAATATATTGTATATGGTAATATCCTCGAATGTTTGGTAATGCACTGTATAATACTAGATAGGATAAAAATAAATATTTTTGACAAAAATACCTTTTAATAATGAATTTATATAATTCTTCCAAATATATCAGATGATATTAATTTTTATAGAAATCTGTTGATTAGTGTGTCCAAAAAATATATTAACTTTTATAAAAAAAAGCATCTCTAATATTTTAAAAATTTATATATTGAAAAATTATTTTTTTATTTTAATATATTAATATTAAAATTATATATTAATTCTTGAGAATTGCATTGGTTAATACATTAATCTCTTATCCGGCCTAATCATACCCTTCTAGGCATGATTAAGTTATACATCATTTTGATGTATAAAGGAATCATACTATATGAACTTATACTATATGATGGTCATACCAAATAACTAAAAATGTTATAACGTATAGTATAAGTTTATACTATCAGGTCTTAGGCCTATGCCGAATGTGTGAGTTGTGAAGGGAATAAGATTCTCTGCAATAAATATTTAAAAAATTCATTTTAGAAATGTAAGGATATAATACCTTATATATGTATTAATTTCTGACGATTTGGATTGAGAACAACCTCGTCTGACCTTACGATGAAGAAATAACAAAAATTAGTTCCGATAACTTACAAATTACTCGAAGCAATCCTCGGAAACTCGAAGGGCTTATGTGAACGTATATATCCGCTGCCTTTAAATTGTTGAAAAGCCCAAAAGAATATTATTCTTAGATTTCTTACTTTATCACTTTAAATTATTTTTATATAAAAGAAAATGTTCCCTTGCATTTTAAGAATCGTTGAAATTTCAAAAGGGTAAATGGAGAAAAGTCAAGGTCAAAGTTTGAAAGTCTAAGGTTGAGGATAAGCTACGACAACCTGCAAGGTCTTACATGCTGTTGTAAGAACCCACGTGCGGTGTTTTCTGGCGGTTGACGCCCATCTTTGAAGCTCAGAATTCCTAGCTTACCTCTGGGCACGTAAATCAATATTGAATGTCTAAATATAAATTTTTTAAAATAAAAAAATTGTTTTTTTTGAAATAATTAGTCAATAAAGTTACAGGATATATAATAAGAATATGAGAGTTTAAATTTTATAATGAGTCCAAAGTTTTCTTAAATTAAAAGAAAAAAAATTAGAGAAAATTTTTATTTTATATTATTAAATATATACCAAAATAATTTAAAAAAAAAATTTGTTAATGAATTTTTATTTTTTTTTGAACTTGCCTTAGGCATCCTTGCACATATCATTTTCACTTGTGTGCTTAAGTAAGTTTTGTTTTTCTTTACATTTTCTCAAGAAGCAAAGTCATGTCCGTTAACATTTTTTTTTTCATTGTATGCCTAAAAAACTGTGTGCTAACGTCGCTTAGAATACAATTTTTGAATGAACTTCAAACGTACTCAATTATTGCTTTGTTTGCTCAAATTATTGTTAATTCCAAACAATATTCAACAAAAGAAAAATAGTTTTGTCGGGGAATGCATAAGTTGTTTAGTAACTAAAATGTGAATGAACTTACCAAAAAAAAAAATTGTGAATGATAAAGTGAAGACCCACAAATTTATTATTATATGATTTTGGATTAAGATATTATATTACGATTTTCAATTAAGATATGATATCAAATTTATTTATTATAATGGAGTATTGCTTAGCTCATTAATAATATTTTTGTATGCCCAACATCAGTATCATTAATTATGTAACAGAATTTCAGTTGTCTGGATATAAATTACTAAGAAGTGTCATGTAATTGTGAAAGTGGTTTTAGCACCCAAGAATCTTAATCTATTATAATAATTTTAGCTTAACTTAAAAAAAATGATGTGATGAGTTTCTTCTCGTTAGAGATTTTGAGTTCAAGTGGATATAAATTATTTAGTACTATTGGGTCAGAGCAAATAAGAACTTGCCCGAAACATGTGATGTTATGAGCAGTGCTTTTATATGTTTCTTGTTATTTTTCGGTTACCACTTCCTTCTTTAATATAATTTTGATTAGAATTAACCTGTGCATTTAAAGTTATTTAAGTCATAGCAAATTGTTTTTAAATTGGGTTAATATTGTTCTCCTTTAAAATTGTTTTAATTAGTGTCTAGTTTTAATTTTATTATAGTAAGTGAAGGATTCAGAACAAAGAAATAAGAAAGGAAAAGGTATAGAGAAAGAGAACTATGAATCTTGGATCATGGATAATACTTATGAGTTGTTGCATCTCTTGGAACGAGAAAATACTAATGCGTGGAGGGCTAGTATAGTTTTAGATATGTGGAGAGCAACTATTGTTGTCAAAACTAGTCTAAAAACGTAGAAACGGTAAAAACGCAGTGTAAAAACTTGTTAAAATGTAAGTAGAAACGGGTAAAAACGTCATGTAGAAACGTAAAAAGGGTAGAAACACAAGTTTTTACGTTTTTTTATCGTTTTTACTTAAACTCAATTTTTTATTTTTTATTTTTTAAAAAACCTATTTCCCATTTTTTTTAATTCAATTTTCTCTTTAAATGTTTTTAGACTTATGTCTTATATAGTTACGTGACTTATATATTTTAAATATGATGTTATTTATTAAATTTTGAGTTGTGATTTATGTGAAAAAAATTTACATGCATATATATAATTTTGTATGTTGACCTTAAATAGTAAAAATTTTATGTTTCGTCTCGTTTTTATGATTTACATTTCTACCATCTCCTTCTGTTTCTACGTAGAAACACAATTTTGACAGCATTGGCTGCTGCTTAGTAGGACATCAAGTTACATCAAATTACTGATTGAGAAAATTATATTATATTTTACTTTTTTTATTAATATCATTGCATTTCTTTATTATTTTTATTAACTCTTGTAATTTCAATAGTTTGCTAAAAGTTCATATAATTTTTTAAAATCTTAAAGTCATTACAATTATAGATAGTCTTTTAAAATCTATAAAAAAAGTTATCTCAAAATAATCATTTAAAATTCTAATTCAATACATCCCCTAATAATATTTGAGTCGGAATAATCGAATAATCTATAAACTAATGGATATAAAAAAAATTAATAGGGGCTTGCTCCTCTTTATTTTCTACCAAAAATATAATTATGATGTTACCTTATTATTAATAATAATGTAAAAATAGCATTAAATTAAGGGTATTAGATTTATCATGTAACACGAGGAAAAAATTATCTCCTATACTCACACACCAAGGCGGTCACTTTGATTTTTTTTCTCCCCGCATCGGTGGGCCCCACCTGCATATTTGTGTCTGCCGGAGATAATAGTTTCCTCTTGTAATAGGAGAAAATTGTTACCCTTAAATTAAAATATTTATAGTATTATAACACAAATAAATTAAAATTATAAAATACCTTGATTTCTGTTCCCAAACGATATCGTTTTGGAGGCTTAATGCAGATAACTTATCTGCATTCACTGCAGAAAAAATGAACTCATAATATAGGCTTTAATGTTTCTATAGTGAATGCAAATAAGTTATATCCACTCATTCCTAAAATGACATCGTTTTGGGTTGAAAGATTAAATAGTATAATGATAAAGATTATTATAACCCTGGAATAAATTAAAATTACAAAAACATATTGATTTCTGTCCCAAAACGATGTCATTTTGGGTTCAACTCAGATAATTTATCTCCATTCACTGCAAAATAAAATGAACCCATAATATAGGCTTTAATGTGTCTACAATGAATGCAGATAAGTTATCTCCATTCACTTTCAAAATAACATCATTTTGGAGTTGAAAATTAAAAAATTATAACGGTAAAGACTATTATAATCCTGGAATAAATTAAAATTATAAAAAATACTTTAATTTCTTCCTAAAATAATATTATTTTGGGCTCAACGCAGATAATTTATCTGCATTCACGGTAGAAAAATGAACCCTATAATATAACTATGGATACATTTTTCTTGAAATCATCGCCGAACACAACAACAAAAAAATGTGCTAGCGAAAAAACATTTGAAATGACGAAAATGCAACTCTTCGTAATATAAATCAAGCGTTCACTTATAAAGTAAAAAAGGCAGATTGAATTAAGTATGATTACAAGAAAATGAGTATATTATCATGTTGTTCTAAAGTAAAGAAAGGAACCTATTATTTTATTTTTTTTGTAAATAAGGAACCTATTATTTACCATACTATTGAGGGTGTTTAATGAGTGCAAATGGGAGAAACCACATTGAGAGTAACAAAAGTTATTAACATACCTTTATATTTCTAAGATATTCATACATTATCAAACTTTATTATTTCCTTTTCACTTCCCATGTATTATAAGATAAAATGGCAACCAATTAGTCAACCTGATTATTTTAAATGTAAGCGTATCATATACCAGGGATTTAACAACGGTGGCAGTGTTGTCTTCTTGTCTTCATCAAATATAAACACATGGAATTAAGGACCATAAGTTCCTATAGGGTTTATTAAATAAGAAATTTTAATGTAATAATCCAATTACATTTCACTCTAGACCATTTGCTGCTTTCACCATTTAAATCATTTTAACGTAGTAGTCTTTCTCTCTCCATGATTTTTATTTTTTATTTTTTTATCTCATTTAAAATAACACAATTTATATCATTTTAAAAGAAAATATTTTTTTCCATTTATTATAGATTGATAAAAATTAGAAAGGTTTTCTAGTCTTGTTCTTGAACAGTTTTACATAATTTCCAATTGGAGAATAAACAGTTGAGCTCTTATCTCATTTATCACAATTAACACATTCATTATTCATATTTTTGAACAAACAACTAACAAATTTTGTATTCACAAAGCCAAATTACATAACCTCACCTCCCTCATTATCTTCCAAATTTCAGCATCTCATTCTCTCTCTCTATATCTCCTCCCTCTTGCTCATTTTCTCATGAGTCACCATCTCAATTAATTCACATCTTTCTACTAAAATCTTGTCCTTCATCATGTGCCTTTTCTCTTGGCTCCAAAATTGGTTGGATGGGTATGCAAGTGGCACAAGGGAACAGACAGTGCCACACGGCATCTCGGATAATTACAAAGTCGATTTAAGTAACTCAATAGTGCATAAAATTTCTCACAGTACGGAACCACATTGCATCCTTGTCGGCACTGCGCATTAGCTGACCAATAACTGTTCTCCACGTGTACTCTGTGCCACTTGACTTCCCACTTGCCCCGTTTTTAATATCCCCTGAGCTGTCCCCAACTTCTTCCGCTTCACCGGTGACCCACTCTCCGACGACGACGAAGAAGAAGAAGAAGAACGCTTAGAAGTCACCCTGACCGGGTCGGGTTCGCCGGAGTTGACCCGAAGAGGAAAATTCAGCAAAGCTCTCGAGCCTCGCATCCGGTACGCGGCTCGATCGTAAGCCAGCGCGGCGTCCTCTGCCGTCTCGAATGTTCCGAGCCAAACCCGAGCCCCGTTCTTTGCCGGGTCTCGGATCTCCGCCGCGAACTTTCCCCACGGCCGTTGTCTAACGCCGCGGTAGTGCTTACCCTTCGCCGGAGCAGCCTTCGTCGCCTGCGTGATCACCGGAGGCGCCGCCACAAACACGGGGGGGCTGTTTTCCGCCGGCAAGATTTCCGGTTCCGGCTTGACAACAATCTCTAACGGGAAACCCGACGATATGCTTTCGGGTGACCCGGCGTCGAGAGATGGGACCCACCCGACATTGACGGCGTCACGGAGCACGCCGTAGAGTAGCATGTCCTCTGAATCGTCCTCCTTGAGTGGCAATTCGCCCCAATTGTCACTCAAACACGGGTACAAGCTACTGAAACTGGAGCTCCGAGAATAAACCCGGTCATTACCCGAACCGGTTTTCGGAGCTCCGAATATGGATTCGGATTCGCCGAGCAAGTGGCGGCGAATGGAGTCCAAAAGAGCCAAATCGGACTCGTGGGCACTCTGTTCGTACATGTCGTGGCCGTACGTTTTATCTGTCTCCGGCGACCGACGTTTCCTATTGGATTGTGCGGATTTGCTTTGCACAACACAGAAAGAGAGAAAGAAAGAAGAAAATTGTGGTTTTTTGAAATAAGGTATTGAACATTCGAATTTAAAATGTGAAGAATTAATGGGTATTTATAGGATTGTAGGTTCATGCACTTGCACTTGGATTAATCATCTATCTATAGAATTTTGAATTTATTTTAATTTAAAATAATATGTGGATGGTGATTATTATTTTATTCCATGTTGGGGTCTTCATCCTAGCTTCTATGAAGTTTCGCATGTGTAAAGTGTAAACGGCAAGGGACTAGTGGGAGGCGATTTTCATCACGTGTTTTATTTCTATCATATTTAATGAATTTCTGTACATTTTCGATTATAAAATAGTACATTGGTGACGTCATTTGTCTTACAGGTGCAGACAACTGGGCCTCGCTTCTTGTCTTCTCCCTTGTCATTTTCTATGCACCATAATAATCGCCGAGTATCTTTGCTCATTCATTTAACCTCAATTTTCTTTTTCATAATTTTTTTTCGTACTTTTTGGAACTAGGGTCTTTTCATAAATTTATTACATTGTTACTAGCTTCCAAGGATGCTGATTAGATTGAAATTTAAGGAAAAATTTCAATTGATCTAGTTAGTTTTTAAATAATATCATATGATTATTTTGATTTATAATATAAATTAAATCTGATTCTATTTTATCTAAATAGGTTTAGAAAGAATATGGTTTCCAGTGTTTTGTTAGAATTTTTTCACATAAATTCATCAAAAAATGAAAAATTAATTTCATTAAAATGTACCAAATATAAGTTCAAATTGATTCATTAATATACACTAAGCAAAAGTTCAAGTAAATTCATTAAAGTTAAATCAAAATTCTGAATAAAATTTTAAAATACTTGTTAATCGTACTATTATTATAATATATATAAAGATCTATGAGAGAATTAAATTTGGTTTGAAATATGATATAAAAGATCTTAAATAAGTACGTATAATTTCGATTCATTTAGATTAAATTGTAATTTGGAAATGCATTAATCATATTTTTGGTTTGTTATTTAATATTTTTAATTTAAATTATATTATGGGAATATCATGGTCGACTCACATCAAAGAAGTAATTAGTATCGATATACCAAAAAAAATATATACTAATTTTTTTTATATTTCACTTTAATTTTGATGGAGTAGTATGGGGAAGTGAAAATTCAATCCAATTAATAATTAGTTAGTGCGATTTTTTTTATTTAATAGTTAAGTATATTCTATATAGCCATAGATATTATGAATCAATGTCTGGTGAAAAGAACTAGATACTTTATCTTTAAAATTTTATAAATTAATCATTAAAAATATTTATTTTATAAATTTAGCACTTAAATTTTATCAAAGCTAAATATGATGAAATTTGTGAAAATACATATACTGTAACTAAATAAACTATATATATACTGTGTAATTTCTTATTAAGGAAATTGATAAAAAAATAATTCCTTGCATCATAAGAATAACATTCAAAATTATTTAATTAAATTTATAGATGCGTTATCAGAAATCATAAGGAAATAACATAGGTAACAGAAAACTGAAGAATTTTATGCACCAATAGGTAGGCCCAACTTAGTCAGTCAGATCGGTTGAACCTAGAATCAAATTATTAATTAATTTGGTTTAGTAATTACTCAATCCAATCAAAAACATATGAACCGGTAATAAATTGGGTTCAACCGATAATCCGATACCCATTTTTGAAATTTATAACAAAATATTTTACAATAATTGCACTTGACACTCAAGGAAAAGGAAGCAAAATACTGTATTAAGCTAGATAATTTTAGTTGTAATATTACTTCTGCTAATATATTTTTATATAAATTTAATTTAAACAGTTGAATAATAATCCACTGATTATTTTTCCAAAAAAAATAATCCACTGATTATGACATATTGACCTGGCTCCGAACAAAATCGATTACCGATGTGATTTAATAATATTGTCAATAACACCACGTAAAGAGGTTAATTTTAGGAGACGGCGAGAAATGAGTGAGTGGGGCGAGGAAAAAAACGATTGTGACTGCGAACACAGCACTGATAAATCAATACGGATGCAACGGTTCTGGACACATTTGGGAGGTTTGCATTGTGGATAAGTCTCTTCCAAAGTCAATAACCCTCCCACCAACCTAAAATAGGACCCCACTACTCTCTCAACTTGCATCTCACAGTAACTTAGCTTTCTGCTTTTTAGAGTCTTCCCGGAAGGTACCCACCAAATCACAATTTTACCAATTGTTATTGGGAAAAGTGTGTATAATTTTGAAGGATGTAAAGTTGTGTCATTTTAAGAGAGAGAGATAAAGGAGGAGAGAGAGTTGACAAAAAAAAATAAAGTTGTGGGTCCCACCTCTTTGTGAGAGTGAAAGGATGTAAGTTGTGTAATTTAAAAGTATAGACACTTTTCCCATTGTTATTAATCACTAGTTATTAGTTTAATGAGTGAATTACTGATTTAATTGTATAATTCGATAAATATATATAAATTATAAATATATTTAAATATTTGTACAAAATAATATTAATTTTAAATATTTTAATATAAAAAATAATAAATTACACTTCATTGTCTAATAAAAATCAATCAAACATATAATATTTGTGATATTGATGCCTCAAGTTCAGTAGATGACATTTCTAATTATAAATCAAATCAAACTTCATTTCATATTGCATAAATAAGATAATAATTAGTGTTATATATACATAACCTATGTAACTCAATAATTAACAGATCACTCAAATATTTCAAAAGAAAACAAATCATTTAAACGTGTGAATAAAAAAAGAAAGGTATCAATTGTTGGGAACAAATAAGTTTTTTTTAATGAATCGAGTCAGGTGGTTTCGGCTGAACCGACCAGATCACTAATTTTTATAAAAACTGACCAGATTGCACCGCTTTCAATATGAAAACCAAATCGATTATATGACTGATTCATCGATTTCTGAATCGATCTGGTCGAGTCAATCTGGTTTTTATTACATTGATTTTACCTTTACATTTTGGGGTTTTATCATTATGGATTAGCATTACGGAAAATTATGGTCAGTTTGTGTTTTGATTTTTTTCTTCTTAAAATTGTTTTATAGAATAATTATAAAAATAGGTGTTTTATGTTTTTGTTTTTATTTTGAAAGTTAAAAGTCAAAAAACACAAAACAAAAATAACTCGGACATATTTTTTAAATTTGATTTTAAAAACAAAAAAATAGTTACAATTTTTTTAAAAAAAATTTACAAAATAAGTTTTATCAAATATATTTTTTTAAAATTAAAAAATTATTTTTAGAAACAGTATTCAAATAGGGCCTATCATTCTCTCGCCCAAATGATCATTATTTTATCTCAAAAGTAGGTGTCACTGACTAAAAGAAACCTATAATCTCATTAGTTAAGTATTTTTATTTTATTTATACTAATAATATTTGGATAAGATTTGTCAATATTTTTATAAATATAAGATAACATAATGAATAAATTAGTATATAATGTCTTTTAGAAAAATGTAATCAAGATAGAGTTATTTTTTTTTTAAATTTTAAAAAATAAAATATATAACAATTATAAATATTTTCCATGACCTAAAAAATTTAATTAATATGTCAAAATAAGTACATTAGTCTTTTTTTATTTAAATTATATATATAAAGATAAAAAGTATTAGTAATTAAAAAAATTTAAGTACAAATCATATAATTATAATATGTCAAATTATATAATTATAAATATTGTGATATTTTATGAGAAGAATGTTTAATACTTTTAAACAAATATGATCTTTGAAATATTTAACTAAAAAGTTTTTTAAAACAAAATAAATTAATTAAAATATCCACTAGATATTTATCTATTAATAAAAAATTATAATTATAAATATTTAATGTAAATAACTCGTATGATGAACAGATATATAAAATAATTAAATTTATTAATAAATTGGTGAACTATATATCTTTTGTCATTTATTTCAGCAAATATGAGTGGGTTTGCTAATGGAATTATATTATTAGTTAAATGAAAAATGGTATAGTAAGAATGAAAGCAATTAGCCACATATATGTGTGTGTATGTATATATATTTTAGCCGAGTAATTCATAGCGTTTTAGAAGAAGACGTTTTTGTATATCCCATTAGATCATCACAAACTTAAAGAAAAAAAAATCACAAACTTAAAGAGAAAAAAGTACTAGCTAAATGTATACTTCTGATGTTTTGTCTACGTGCATATTAAATAAGATGAGAGAGTGTATGCATGGGAGATGACTCAAATAAGAATGTGGTGGCGCGCGCAAGTAACTTTTCTTGTCTAAATGTGACATATTAATGGAAATGAAATTTGAGAAAAACATTTAAAATCACATATTCACCCATATTTTCTTTACTTAATTATCCTGTTTTCTCTTCTGTTACTTCAATGATCAGGTGATGCAATGCAACTTCCATTTTAACAATGGTAAGTTGTACACAAATTTTTGCACACTTCTTCTATACCAGAGAACAAGATGCAAATAATTGGTAAACAACGTATAATGTATGACGAGTGAGGATATTTATCAATTATCAATATTTAAAAATTGATTGTATTAATCATGTCTTCTATTTAAAAAGAAAAACCATTATGTTAGATCACTTCATGTCTTCTCATGTGCCTACATACACAGATACGCATAGTTTTGTGTATATATGAATGTGTTTTAAACACTAATTATATATCTTTATTAATTGGACAACATTAATGTTTTTTTTATGCGAAAGGAATTATCAAAATTATTTATTTATCTTTAGTTCAAGGCGGTGTAATAAATTTCGATGCTATTTTTTTTTTCTGCATTTACAAAAAATACCTTATGAGACACAGGACGAGGAAGACAAATCCCACATAAGCATGACAGAGCCTTTGAAGCTGACCGATGACCGTAAGAAAATAGAACATTTGACTTTGACTTGAAAATTCTCATTAATATTATTGGCAAGCATGTATTTTAGTCACTACGTGCCAATTAACAACCCGTGCGCATCACCGCAATCTTTGAGTCTTCTCTCCCCTCTCTCTAAAGCAATATGAGTATTGATTCAAATCTTCAATACTAGTTTGAACATGAGAGGCCCACAATGGATTTACCTGATGAACTTTGAAACAGGAAAAAAATTAAAAACTAAAAAGATAGAATAGATAGAAATCTTCACGTGCACAAATAGTATATCAAAGGATTATATAAGCAATTCAATTCCTAATTTGTTGAATGATGAAAAATATATATAATAATAACTTTCCTTCTATGATGTCATTATTATTTAAGAACAACTTGTTGAATCTTCCAACCAAACAGTTTGGCCATATCTTTGCACAGTTACGTAAAATGTTTTCATTCAAACAAGTTGAAATTCTGTTGAATATAAAAGTATATCTTGTTGTCAAGTTGCCAATCTTATAACAATATATGTTGTCGATCGTCGGGCCTTTGAAATTGTTTTTTGAAAGGTAAATAATTGAGGGAATGCACGTGTTTTCTCTATAGAGAGACCAGATTCAATGTAATCAGCACAATAATACATGTTTCGCTAATGGTTAAATTAATCACATTTTGAAAACTAGCTCATTATACTCAGAAAAGAATCTTAAGGCATTTGCGGAAATTCTTGCTAAGCGTGGTTACCACATGGAAGTGGCAATTAATTTCCTTTCCCATGTACATTTGTTGCAGTCAAGTATGTCCTCCAGCTACATATATTGTTGCGTTCTCTTGTTTTCTTTTAGTCATTTGACCCGATTATCCAAAGAAAGAAAATAAAGGAACGATAGTCGATTCCCCAGCATCGCCATGGGATATGCCAAAACTAAAAATTGCGGCTCAAAGCTTTCAGATATCTATTGGACGAGGCCACCAACATCTATCAATAAAAAAATAATAATAAAAAACTGAAATATACATATCAAATTATTAGTAGGTAGTTAGCAAAGGCGGCCATAAATATATTTATTTCTAAATTAATCAACTTTATATTTATATAAATATAAAATTGAATAATTTAGAATTAATTATATTGCTCGTCGCCTTTAATAACTACATACCAGTAATTAATTTGAAATGCATATTTCGGTTATATATTATACTGGTTTAGAAATTTTTGTTTTTCATTAACAGAATGAAACGAAACAGATGAAAATAACTCTATTATAACAAAATTTTCTTTCTTTCTTTAAAAGAATAACAATAAGTATGAGTGAAAGTGGGCTGGGCTGGGCCAAGCTTTGTCCTGAAAAGCCCAAGTCTACGTCAAAAAATTTCAATTCGGCCTGGTCCAAGTTTAGTAAGAGTCTAACTGTTAACCTAGCTTAGCCCGTTTATAAAAAAACAAATGGCCTTGCCTAGCTCGTTAGCCTGTTAATTTTTAACTTCCAAGCATAACCATGAAGCAACTTTACAAAATACTCAAATTATGTTGCTAAAACAAAAATCATAATTTCAACGTCCAAACAGAATCATGAATCACAACAAAACTCATACAATTTGTATTTAAGTCACTTTCAAAGGCAAAATGCTCAAACTAAATAACATATATTTCATCAGATCCAACAAACAAATTCATATTATGTAAATTAAAATAACTATATGAAACGAACAAACACACCATGATGCTTGTAGTAAGTATAATCTCTCCCAAAACCTTTAAATATATTTCATATATATAATCTAACATGCTGAGATGTTGGTTCCTCCTACATAAGAAATAAAGTCAGATTTCTATTAAAATATAATCAAATATAATTAAGATATAAATAATTGCAATTGATTAAATTTATATCTTTTATTTTTTCTTCAAGGCATAGTTATTATATTATATTTTATTTAAAATAAATAGTACAATATAAGCTGGCCTGTAGACTTATAGGCCAGACCTTGTGAAAGTGAGCCTACGGCCTTTTTATTAAACAAGCTTTTCCAAGGCCCAAGTCCGGCCTATTTTACGAAATATACTAGGTCAAGTCTAGTCTGACGTAGGCCGAGCCGTAGGCCCCTGTAGGCTGGCCCGGCCCAGTTTCATCCCTAACAATAAGCAAGCAAAACAAAGCTATATCATTTCATGTTTGGGGATTTGTTATAAATGAATGAAACATAAGCATTATACTTCTTAACTATTAAAAAAATTGAGTTCACTCATTTCACCCCAATTCTACTGGAATAAAAATTGGTCAATTTTGAGGAGAAGATATGGAGAATAAATTTCTTTTAGTTCTTATTATACTTGCTAACAATTTTAAACTTTTAAATAAGGAAACTTGTTTTCTTTTTCTTCATTTACCTATTATCTTAAAACAAGGAAGTATATTTACAAAAAAAAAGTATCAATTGACGTTTTAATTAAGAGAACTTAATTATGGTCAATTATATGTATTTTAGTGAATAAAATGCATGTAATAATTACTAATAAAAAATTACAAGGTGGGTTTTATTTATTCATGATTTATTATCTATTATTTACATTTTGAAAAAAATTAGATACTGTTAAGTTTTTATTATCATAAACTCATACACTTTAAATGATGTGGAAGATCCCTACATTTATTTATTTATTTATTTATCACTTACTGTTTAAAGAACGAAGAGTATATGAAAATGACACATAATATATAATGATATTAAGTTCCTGATAGTACACGTTTTGTATAATTATTTTAAGTTTATGATCCCCTTTCTTCTTTCTCATGAAGACATTTTATTTTTTTTCAACTTTTGATTTTGAGTGCATAAAAACGGGGAAGAGATATCAAGCATCAAAATGAAGCCTGGTCCATATGTTGAGAACCGTCTTTCATCCAGTTGCAGATGTGTACATGAAAGGAATAATGATTCGGTTAGGTATGTAAATTTTTCTGTCTTTGAAAGGTAAAAGTTTATGAATATAAAATTTCCCTTTTTCTTCCTATCTTAAAAAGTTTTGATCTCATATGTAGAATTTCTAGTTGTCAAAAGCTCATGTCTGCCACTTTCTTTTGACTTGTTTTAATACTTAGAGGGTTCTGCCCTTTTTTCTTCCTCTCTATCTCTGCGTTGTGGTACTAATACTATCAAATTACAGTGAGTTAATTTACATAGTACCTGCAAGGTGCTGCTCACTTGGCTTGGTGCTGAGTCTAAAGGATTTGAGTTCGACTTTTGGTAAATACACTTTGTGGGTAGCGGAGAAACTCTTGCCCTCTCAATTCGCGAAAGGGATTAGTCCCATCCTATGTGAGGTGGGGATACCCTTGAGTTTACTCAAAAAATAAAATAAAAAATTACATAGTAATTTTCGGAATAAGTTAATTACTAGTTTTGAATTGCATGATCCTTTAGTTACATATAAGCATGTATTTATTATTACCTGCTTGCTACCTTTCTAGATGAATTGATCCTCAACGATATTCAATAAGACAGCGGATTGATCATGTTGATGAGTCCGATTCATAATTCCTTGGATTTAATAAAGGGAAAAAGAAGTTTCATATTACAGAAAATTTCTAACAATTTCTAACCTCATATCATAGATACAATAAGTGTGAGACTCATTAATTTAAAAAAAAAAACAAAAACAAAAAAAGAGTAACATACCTTCTTATGGTGTCTGTTGAAAGGATTTATTTTCTCCTATGACATAAAAAAAACAAACCACTTTAATAAAAGGACTTCCAATTTCTCCTATTGCAAGAGATGTTATAAGCTTTCTGCAAAGAAAAGAATTTGTGGGTAGCACAAATTAAAAAAGAGAGGAGATGGCATGGAAAATAAACTAAGAGTAACATAAGAAAAGACTTCTCTTGCAATAGGAGAAGTCTTTTTCCCTTAATAAAATGAAGGAAAATTTTCTTCCCTATTTGTAAAGAAAATACTAAGTGTAAAGCATAACAAAAAACCTTAGTATCGATTATCGTGTAAATTTTAACTATCTCGTCAATTATACATGTTTTGAAAGAAAAATATTAGAGAATAATATAAATAATTAAAAAGCTCTTACCCACTAACTTAAGTTTTTGGGTATTTTTGTTGAATTGGTTCTTTATATGTTATCAGAGTCTCAGTGACGATAAAATCACGAGTTCGATCATCACCGCCCCCCACTTTCTAGTGGAATTAAAATAAATACAAGGTAAACCAATAATTAAGTCTATGTAATATTCACGCTTCAAGTCCAAAGAACTCTTACACGAGAGGGTGTGTTAGAGAATAATATAAATCATTAAAAAGGTATTCACCCAACACCTTAAGGTTTTGGGTTGAAATATTTTTTATAATAATTATTAAACATTGTTAGTTGATAATACTTGGTAAAGGATTTATATATGGTTACCTGATACTTGATTTTTTTTTTCTTTTTTGTTTATTTCTTTTACAATATATTATATGTGGTTACCATATATGAATTTTTTTATCCCTACAAAAACTATATATGCTTGCAGCCAAGTATAACAATTTTTTACATGTATTTATATATTGTAAGAATTTTTATGTATAAAATATAAGTTTTTATATACTAACCTGGGTTATGCGGTTCAATTGATGACCCACCGGTTGAACCAATGACCCAGTACCTCAATCAGATCATTGACCGGGTCGATTCTGATATCATTGCATTACACAATATTTTGTTCATTTGAGTATAAAAAAACACATATGTCCAAGTTTAGAGGCTGAAAATTATTCTTCTCATCTAAAGGAGAAATTGGTCAAATGTAGTAACTGTTTTCATAAATAAAAATTTATTCTATAAATTAATTTTAAATTTAATAAAAAAGTTAAAGAGAAGTTGTATTAAAAAGTTATTATTTGTTAAAATACATGTATAATCTCTCCATCTTTTAGGCATGCACATTGGGCAAACAGATAGAGAAATTAATATTAAGAATTATAAGTATGAATTTACACCTAAATTTGCTAGAAGCAGCCTCATATTAACTTGTTCACGTCGAACAAGGGATTTGACATAGCAAGTGTTAGCATGAAATTCGAAAAATACATTGTGTTCTTTGGCAAATTGAGATACATTCAATATATTTTTGGATAGGCCAGGCACATGCAGTAAGTTGGATAAGGTAAAAGATAAAGGAAAAATAATAAAGTATAAAATTAAGTGTCTTATATATTTTATTCTTAAATTATAGCCATTACCTACTTGCACTTCTTCCTGACAATTGTACTGCGTTTTGTCTAGCAGGTTGTTTGCATTTGGTGTGAAGTGGTCGGTTGCTCCAAAGTCAGGGTACCAGCATGAGTCAGTGATTGAGAAGTAATCAAAGGGACCTTTATCTTCTTGTTGACTGGAGCCCCTGTGATTTGTGACTGCTATATTTGCTTGAAAATTGGTATTGCTGTTGTTCTGATTAAAAAGACTTTGAAAATTTTGATTGAACCGTGATGGCACACCCAGCCAAGGAGGCCATATTTTTCACACACTTGACACTGTGGCCAATTTACATTGTTTCTGCCCCCTCCTCTCTGAGGTCTGAATGCTCCTTTATTTCCAAAAAATCTTCCTTTATTTTGATTATATTATCCTATGTTGTTTTGACTAAATCCTCGTCTGTTATTTCCTAAGAAGTTATTTTGCCTTCTGAACTACAGTTGTGCCACTTTTGCTTGCTGTGTTGCAATGAGTTCTTTCTTGGGTTTTCAAGTCTTTGTTCCTAAGTCATGAGGAGTTCTTCATTTTCTTCTATGGTGTAAGGATCATTTCTTGAAATAACCGAAGTCATAAAGGAATCATAGTCCTCATTCAAGTCATATTTGATCTTCTCAATTGACTGGTGAACCAATAGCAATAAGAGAGTCCACAATCTTCTTGATTTGGAGCAGGTACTGCGAGACATCTCCTTCCTTTTTTGTGTTTCTTAACTGAATTTTTAGTTGCTTGACCTTTGCTCTCGTTTGAGAGGAAAAAAATTCCTCAAGTTTGTGCCAAGCTTGAAATGAGCTCACGCATCCTACCATGCGAGTGTACAACGTTTCAGACATAGAAGAAAGTAGCCAAAACAGAATAAGCTGATCTTATTGTGCATTACGATTTCGTGAACTTGAATCTTGAGCTCTATTACCAACAACATCATTTGTTGCTTCATCACGAGCAGTGTTACCAACGATTTCATCTTCAGTAGGTACTGGATCTTGCAATTCTTGAGTGATGAATCTTGATAGGTTGTAACCTTTGATTGTAGCTAATGCTTGTTGTTTCCATAGAAGAAAATTATCCTCATCCAGCTTGAAGGAAACTAAATTGGAGAAAGTGTGAACGAAGATTTGCAGCGAGCAATTGGTCTCCATGGATCAGAAGCTCTGATACCATGAAAGGTATCAGATCAATTATGAGAATTAAGAAAAGAGACGAAAGAGAAAATGAGATCTTAGTCTCTTGTATCAATATCTGAATGTAATATGCATAGTGTATAAGATCTAAATGGGCTAAGTCTCAATATATAGACTGAACCCAAATAACCTTGGGCATGTGATTATAACTGAATAACAAAATATGAGAATAACTGAATAACTAAGTTTGTTATTGTTAGGAATGTGGCTTCCATACTCAAGAGGGGGGGGTGAATTGAGTATTACAAGATTTTCGCAAAAGCCCCCTTCTAGTTTCTAAATAATCATTTCAAGCAAACTTTGATATATGAAAAGCTAATCAATACATTCAAACAATCCTTAATATATAATATATCACAATTATAGAATTTATTCTAGCACATACAAGATATCAAAGAAACAATTAAAGTGCTAGAAATAAAGAGTATAGAGTTTAGAGAATTGCAAACACAATATATCCTGGTTCGATCACCACCACTTGTGACCTACGTCCAGACTGAAACCGCTCGATCAACTCTTTCACTAATGGTCAAGCTTCACGGGTGCTTGACAAACCTTTACAATCTTCCAAGACTTCGAGTTCTTGGATACCTTACAATCTCCAAGTTTACGGGTACTTGGAAACCTTATAATTCACTCCAAATTTACTTAGGTATTTGGCTACCTCTCAAACAATGGGTCTCACAACCCTTTCAACTCAAGAATATAAGGATAGAAATATTTGGAAATGAATATACACTCTCAAAGTATGGATATACAACTTGAAGCACTATGGGTATATGAATTTTCAAAATATGAGCTCAAATATGTTTGGTCTTTGAAAGATATGAAAGAATATGCAAATGATAGTGTAAAAGCTCTCAAAATATGCTTAATATGTGTAGGAATGATGTCCAATACGTTTTAGAGTCATTGGGAATGTATATATAGTGTTTCCATTGAAAACTAGTCGTTTATAGCCGTTATATGCATTCTGTCACAGTGGTAATCGATTACCAAATGATGGGTAATCGATTACTTCAAATGGTAATCGATTACCATAATATGGTAATCGATTACCAACCTGACAGCAAGAACACTGTTTCGTATTTTGGGCATAATTTATACTTGTCAGATTGATGTGATCTTGGTGTCGTTGGAAAGATAAAAGAAAGATTTACAACTTATATGAAGAACACAAGATCCAAATCCATCATCTTGGATACGAAAAAATGTATGGAAGGCAGCAGCGAAATTATGCAACAAATTTTAAGTTCAAATGTGTTCTAACTTGCTTCTAACCACTTTTTGTGAAAGATCTTGACTTGATAAATATGTTTTGAAGTTATAAAATATGTCAAAGATCTTTTCCATGAGTTTTTCAAATTTCTTTCAAGTATATAAAGGTTATGACTATGCAATTCGAAAAACACGTTTACTTTGAGAAAAACTTTGAGCTCATGCAATGCAATCTATCATATACCCTTACATATATTCTAAGTCCTAAAGATATATTCCAAATATGTTTTTAGACTTAGCTTTATGTCTTGTGTCTTGGATCTTTACTTGAACTTGATGCTTTGACTTGTTGGATATGACAATGCTTGACACTTTGTTGGTTTTGATCATTGGTGTTGCTATTCTAATTATTCTTTGTTGCTCTTGATTCAATGATCTTGCCACTTTGATATGACATCACTCTTCTTGTGTGGCTACATCATACATCTTTAATATCCATATATGGTTGATGCTTTTTGCTCTTGATCAAAGCTCTTCTCTTTTGTTGTTGCCATTTTGTTATCATCAAAACATACCTTGTATCTACAGTTATATCAACAACAGATTTGGTTGGGCCACTATGGCTTTCAAAGACCAAAAAGAAGAATGAACAGTGTTCTTTCTTATATTGGGCGTAATGGGTTTAAACAACTAAGTCACTGAATATAACTAACTTGGAGGATGTGGTTGGGATGAAATGTAGTATTGATAACTATTTTTTTAAAAAAAATTCATTAGTTGAATGAAGCATCATGGAAAATGCATCCAGTAAATAAAAATTTACCATATAGATGAGGCTAACATAGTCTGGGACAGTGGCAGAGCTTCACTGATAATTTTAGGGACCAGCCTATGAATAGCATTTGCAGTAATTAATGAAGCTTAAGGATCATCTTTATGGCTAAAGATACAATAAGGAAATGCTTCAAAAGGAAGGGATGTTGTATCTATCTTTTGACATAAGAATGTTGTTAGAGATATATAAAATCACTAATGTAGCATCATTTAACAACTTAAGCTTTTGATTTGAAATGATTCTTTACATGGTATCAAAGCCTTGGTGTTCCGGGTTCTATTATTGTCGCCCCTCATTTTCTTTGTGGAATTTCTTAGCACAAGTAGGTTGAGCCTGATACATCATCCACCTTTCAAGCCCAATGAGCTCTCTTGTGAGGGGGCGTGTTAGAAAATATATAAATCATTGATGGGCCTTCACTTAACAGCTTAAGCTTTTGGTTTGAATTGGTTCTTTACAGATATTTATGCCAAAACATAGATTAAGAAAAAAAAAAGTTTTAATATAAAAGGGATGACTGTAGAGTGAAAAAAGTATCTAGAATTATCTAGCATAGTGATCTGCATGAAAATGAATTGTGAGACAGAGCATAGCTACTTCTGGTCCAATTCTATCAAGAACCAAATAATTCTAATGCTTGAAGCGAGATATAATACACATAATTTAACCTAGGGGTGTTAACGGGTCGAGCCGAGCCAGACTTTGATCTTAAAAGGTTAAGCCTATGTTTAAATATATCAGTCTGTCCTAGCCTGTTGCCTGTTATGAATATAATTATCGGCATATAGCCTGGCTTATTTACAAAAAATAAAAGTATGGTTTAGCTTGTGAAAAAAAATAAGATAACAAAAATTTATCCAAACAAAATATACGATCAACATCACTAATAATTCCACTAAGATTCATAAATTCAGTGTATATCCAAATAACATAATATAAAACAAAATCATTTAAAAAAAGTCTATTTAACCAATAAAATGGGGTGAAATTGGTTGAGGAGAGAGAGATGATTATTATGAGTAGTATATAAAATATAAAATACCTAATTTAGCCCACTTGTAAGGACACTGTTATCCATGAAAATAGGCATTCCAATGGATAGAATATAGAAATAATTCCCTTTAACTTACAAGAATCATAAAAACCTTGGGTGTGTTTGAATGTGTTTTTGTTTTTTTGTTTTTAAAAAACTGTTTTAAGAATGAAGTTTGAAAACTGATTTTGAGAGTAAAAAAACAATAAAACTTGTTTGAATATGGTTAGTTTAAAAGTTATAAAGAAGATGTAATTATTTACAAAAATGACGTTAATGAATTCTCATATTTACAAAAATACCACCGCAAAATAATTTAAAATAAAATAAAAAATCGATCTAATTACGAAAATGCCATTAATGAATCCCCTTATTTACCAAATTGCCACTGCACAAAACTAAAAACCACAAAACAACTTTGGAAAACATATAAAACTTGTTTTTCTTTTTCGATTTCCAAAACTAAAAAGCAGACACGGTTTTTAAAACAGGATGCATGAAAACAGGTTTTCAAACAAATTTTTTTGTTTTATTGTTTTTAAAAACTAAAAACTGTTTTTGAAAACACAAAATCAATCAGGCCCCTTCTATGTGGCAAGTGCCCCTTCTGCTTTCCAGAATGGGCAGAGGAAGAAAGCTTTCAAAAACTTAGTTTCCAAAGGGAAACATCAGGTTCATATTGTAAGAGACTAGTATTTCCCATATAATAATAAGAGTTGTCATCATTTTATGTCTGTGTAAGTTATATTCTTATTTTTTATTGTTGATCTATTTATATGAGAATTATTATATTCAAATAAATTAGATATCGAGATTTGATATAAGACTTCTTATTCTTATAAATAACTCATACCAATTATAATATTTGACTAGTTTATTTCCATCCAAGTTCTTTATTTCTATACAATTAACTTGCTCGATGCACAATCAATGAATTAATTTGCATTGAAAAGTATAAGTCTGATAATTTATTGTAGGAGAAACCCTCAATAAAAACTCACTGACATTTTCAATATTCAGCTGTTGAAATTGTCACTACTTTTCTCGTGAAAGATTAAATGCCAACCCCCAAGATTATGGATGACGAATCAGGTCAACTAGAGCAAGACATTTAAGAGTCATGTATAAAGACATAAACGACCTCAAATTTATGTTATGAAGCCTATTCTACGATCATAACTGCTCTCTCTCTCCGTGTTTAAGACTCGGCAAAAACATAGTTATATATTCGACTTCACTAACTTTCAGTTAGGAACATAATTTCAAAAACGAATGAGCCAAACCGGGACCCTCTCATCCTTTGGTGGTTCCTTAATAATAATAAAGAATAGAGTGGTTGAAACAGGCTTGAAGACACAAACAGATTCGGGTGACTCGTTAATCTACGAACATTGACTACTTCATCACCTTTCATTTATTTAAAATTTATAAAAAATAATTAAACGAGAGCTCAATTAATTTGTTTCAGAAACATGTTCGGCCATTAAGGATATAAGCTCGGTCCAAGAAAGCCAAAACAAAAAGCTTCTCTCCATAAAATGACAAAGCATCACTACAAGAAAAAAGTTTATTTGTGACAAAAAAATTTGTCACAAATTTTGTCACAGATGATGATTTTCGACACAAATAATCAAATTTCGTCACAAATAAATTTGCGACGCAGGCATTTGTGACGAAACTTCATATGTAATGACGAAATTTGCGACACTAATAAACAAATTTCTTGTAGTGCATAATTTGTATGATCCATGGTCTTAACAGAGGCCATATAACCTGAACCATATTTTTTGACACTTTAGTTTATTTAGATTCTCATAAAGTTAAATTTTATCTCCTAATTTTGATTGCAACACATCAACAACGGGGGCGTGTCATGTTGCCAAGTTGCCATGTGAGTATCAAACTGACACGGGGACTAAAATGTATAATTAAGAAATTATGAGATAGCATTAGAGTAATGAAATGAAGACAAACGGAAATCAAACTTTGGTGAAACTAGGAGGGAAAAAAATGCAATTTATCTATTTAAAAAAAATTAAAACTAAAGACAATTACTAATGAAATTAGGAATAACGTTGCAGCCGGCCGACAAAAGAGCATATAATTGAATGTTAATGGAAGACGAAGTCAATTTACCAAAAAACTCAAGGGTGGTAGAGCCGGTGCTGACTATCAACATTAAGCATTTACAGTTTCGACTTCGAGAACAACTTTGTTCCAAATGACATTATCACCCCCAAAAAACTTTTAGAGCGTTTGGTAGATGAAAAAAAAAAAGAGTAAACACTCTTTTGGTCCCTGGCAATATCTGCGAAATCCTTTCTAGTCCCTGACAATAAAAAATGGTCACATTAGTCCTTACGTCAACTCTTCCGTCACTAACGTGACCCTTTTTTCATACTATTAGGGACCAATTTAGTCCTTTTTTATTGCCAGGGACTAAAAAGAATTTTGTAAATATTGTCAGGGACCAAAAAAGGTATTTACTCAAAAAAAATTATATCTAAAAGTCATAATTTTTAAGAATATGTGAGAAAATGAATTTTTCGATAATGCTAACAAAAAGTTGTGTGAAATTTTTCCGTGACATGAGAATTTAAGAATATCGCCCTCCTCGTGAGTCCTGATGATATTCTTAGATAGCATTTTGATTGAAAAAACTTCAAAAAAAAGATGATATTCTTGGATAGCATTTTGATTTTAAAAACTTCAAAAAAAAAAAATTCCTAAGAATCTGTTTTTCCCCACACAAAAAAATTAACAATTTTTATAACAAACGTGAATAAATAAAATTATCAATATCAATTTCTCAAAATTCAAAATTAGTCCTTGTACCAAACGCTCTTTTACATATTTTTTCTTTTTCTATATTCTTTGAATAGTTATTATTAAAGTGTTTGTCAAAATAAAGTTAAAAATTTCTTCTTTGAAGTTTGTGTCAAATTGCGGGTTTAAAGGATTTATGATGATAGCTTAGTTGATATATGAGAGTTGAGCAAATGAAGGTGAGAGTATGTATTCGATCATTTCTAATATTATATTTGAAAGGAATTTAAAATTTTAATTCTGAATCTGCTCTGAATAAAATTGTCTTTTGTAAAAATTGGAAATTTTCCTTTTCTTTTTAACAGGAGAAATGATTTAAGATTACTTCTCCAAACTAAAATCATGAACCATCTCCGTTCTTAATTAGGGAGAAATTAACATGAAAAAGAAAGTAACAAGGATCTCCATTTTAGTTATTTTTTTCCTTTGTTTTTTGTCTTTTCGTTTTCCTCGTCTGTCCCTCTAATGAGTTTATAACCAAAACACGATAAGGAAAATCATGTCTCCACGCTGTATTAAACTTAGGCGTAATTTTTGTAGGCTTGAAAGACTTATAAGTTCCATCAATTATAAAAATACAATTACGTTTAAGTTTTGAAAGACTTCTACGTCCTATCAATTATAAAAGTACAATTATCTCTAAGTTTTTTGTTTTTTTCAGCTTTAAAAAAAACAGAAATATAATTATACTTTTATAATTGATGGAACATAAAAGTCTTTCAGACCTACAGAAATTAAAGGAAACGAACGTTTAATGATACATAAAGTCGAATATTCATACTTGAGATAAAGTCGAAAAAATATTTCTAAATCAGCTTGAGATAAGTTTATCTCTAGCTACCTCAAAACTACGTCGTTTTTATTTATTTATTTTGGTTTTGATTCCTTTTTTTCTCTCTTCCTTTATCACCATTAATCCATCTTTGTACAGCTATAATTTACTAGTCAAAAATAAGATTTAGATTTTTTCAAGCAGCTTGAGAAACGTAAGTCCATATATATATATATATATATATATATATATATATATATATATATATATATAGGGTTTTATAAGAGTTATTTTGTAGGACAAGTGATTGTGTAATGTTATAGAGATTCGTTTTGCATGCCGTGATTTCTTTTTTTTTCTTTTTTCTTCAAAAAGTGTGTGCCCCACAAATATTGTGTGTGTAAGAAAGTTTGTTGTGTTATGTTAAATGACAAATGCAAACCCCATATATATATATATATATATATATATATATATATATTGGATTAATATTTCTTATATTATAAGAGATAAAATTATTTCCTACACATATATAAAAATGTATATGACCTATGAGGGATCATATAAGAGAAGAGAAAAATATAACTATCATATATTTATATATATATATATAAAAAAAAAAGTAAAATTATCTGGTATAATACAAAAACACTAACCCATGTAATAGCTAAGTCACCGAAACTAATACTTGCTTGCACGTTAGAGCCATGCTGTAGGTGAACCAGGTGACGAAATACAAGTCCATGTTTCACTCTCTTGAACTCCTCGAATTTCTGAAAATAAAGACATCTAGATCTAATTATCAATTAGCAGTTATCCAAAAAAAAAAAAAAAATTATCAATTAGCATACTATATTCAAAACTTGAAATATAAAAAAACCTTACAGTCAATAAGTACAAAGGCGCTATACTGTTTTCTCATTATTTAAAGGAACACCTTTGAAGTAACGACAACAGAAAGGACAAACACAGTGAAACAGTGGGTAATGAATTACCTCTAAAAAAATGAGATGCGTTTGAGGTGGAGCAAGATTAGTAAGGTGTTCCCTAGCGTAGGAAAATTCAACCCATTAATGAGATGATGAGGAGTGACGACGAAGAATAATTGATAAGGAAAAAACGATGCTTCCTGCTTGCATCGTAGCGCCTCAGTTGAAAGTCTCAGCCTCAATTTTCCCCATTATATATACCTCTTTCCACTGAACATATACACACCAATCTTCTCTCATCCTTCTCTAAATTTCTTTAAAAACTTTAGCTTCTTCTTCAGTTTATTAATAAAAATAACTTCAATTTTAGTAATAACTCATGGCGAACCCAGTTGAAGTTTCAGCTCTGAATCGCATCAAGTTGCATCTTTTAGGTGAACTCTCACCGCTGGGTACTTCAGAGTTTGCCCAAAACAAAAAACCATGGTTCGAATTAGACGAAGCAAACCCTAGCCCCTCTCAATCTGAGTCACTCTCTTCCTCTTCTGACTCTTCCATCTCTTTGAATCATTATTTCTCTGATCTCCTCGAAACGGAAACTCAGATTCCCCTCTTCGAATTTGAGTCCAAACCCCAAGTAATCGACATCGAAACCCCTAAAACAGTAACATCGAGTCCCACACCAAATCAAACCGTCGAGAAGAAACCTCAACTGAATCGGAAACCGTCGCTGCAAATCTCTCTCCCGAAGAAAACCGAGTGGATCCGATTCGGAAACCCGGATCCGAATCCCGAGGCTCCGGAGGTAATCGTGCAGAACCAACCGGATCCCGTTGAGAAGAAGCACTACAGAGGGGTCCGACAGAGGCCGTGGGGAAAGTTCGCAGCTGAGATCCGTGACCCGAACAAGCGCGGGTCAAGGGTGTGGCTTGGAACGTTCGACACCGCCATCGAAGCCGCCAAAGCCTACGACCGAGCCGCGTTCAAGCTTCGCGGCTCCAAAGCTATCCTCAACTTCCCTCTGGAAGTTGGCGCTGCGGCGGCGGAGGTGGTGCCTTCCAACGACGGCGAGAGAAAACGTCGCCGTGAAGAGGAGGAGCAGGTGGAAGTGACGCCGGTGGTTAAAAAGGAGAAAACGACGGAATCAGACGTGAACTGTAATAGGGAGATTCCGTTAACGCCGTCTATTTGGACCGGGTTTTGGGACAGTGATGCTCAGGGGATTTTCACCGTACCGCCGTTATCTCCCCTTCCCGCTTTAGGTTATTCGCAGCTTATGGTTGTGTGAAATTTTAAATTTAGGGCTACTTGTTTTTTTTTTTTCCTTTCCCTTTTTGGTCTATTATTGCATCCTGTTTAGTGATGAGTACAGTGTACATTTGTTGATTTTCCCCAAAATGGAGATGATTTGATTTATTTAACAATCATAATTTATTCATTACTTTTTCTTTTTCTTTTTTTGCTTCAATTCAAGTGCTTTCTAAAAAGATTAATGACTTGAATTTATATCCAATGAATCCCTTGGCGATTTTATTAGTGCAACAGTTGTGGTTTTCAAACAGATAATCTTACCAAATGATGAGTTACCAAATGATGAGTTTTGATGCTAAGAAATTGAGTAGATTGAGATAAGAATATGTTGTTTGATTCTCCGTAATATTATATTTAGAGTAAAATTCTTTTTTGGTCCTAATTAAATTTCACGATACCTGTTTTAGTTTCTAGCAAATAAAAAGATTATTCGTGGTCCTTAAGAAATTCAAAATAGACCTATTTAGTTGAAATCGTGGTCTCTCACAAATTCCAAAAAGACTTATATTAGTCCTTTAAAAAGACTAAAATTGGTCCATTTTGAATTTCTTAAAGACAATGAATAGCCATTTTATTTGCTAGAGACTAAAGCGGGCATCTTAAAATTTGCTGAGGACTAAAAATGGCATTTACTCGTATTTTTAAGAGGGATTTAAAGTCTTAATTTTGGGATCTGTTCCGAATTGAATTAGTCGCGAAACGATAAATTGATTGAAATATCTTAAAAAAAAAACAAACGTATAATCTTTTAAAATCGAAGTATCGAAATGATTTGGGTTAAATTTTTGTTAAGTTCGACCTAGTTACTAGTATATATCATGGTTTTAATATTTCTAAAGTGAATGTAGATAAGTTATCTACATTTAATCCCAAAACGACGTCGTTTTGGGTTGAAAATTTAAAAAATTATAATGAAAAAGACTATTATAACCTTGAAATAAATTATAATTACAAAAATGCCTTGATTTTCGCCTCAAAACGACCTCGTTTTGGATTCAATGTAGATAAGTTATCTACGTTGACGGTAGAAAAAGCGAACCCATATATCATTGAATAATATTTGATAAACGTAAGCACCGAGGATATTATTTATGTTTATATAAAGTGAAAAAATAAAAATGTGATTATGCAAAAAATTGAAATGGAATTAATTATGTGCGATAATAAATTTTATAGAAGTTTTAGAGATACATCACAAAAAAATATTTAGAACAGTGATTAAATTGCCACATTTTTAAAAAAAAATTGCCTACATATCACGCGGATAATATTTTTTATCAGACTGTCACGTGTTTAAATTCGCTATCAATTATAACGAACTTGGTTAGGTCACATGACACATTTTCATTAGTGTACCAAGTTCGCTACCAATTATAACAAACTTAGTTTAGTCAACTGTTTTTTTACAAAGTATGCACGTGTTACGAAATCATAGACGACTAAGTTCGTTATGCCTGATAGGAAACTTGGTACCGCTAATGGAAATGTGTCACGGCTCACGTGGCCTAATCAAGTTCGCTATGACTGATAGCAAATTTGGATGCGTGACAGTTTGATAAAAAATACTATTCACGTGATATTTGGAGAAAAAAGTTGAAAAAATGTGACATTTAGATCACCTATTATTATTTTTTTATTTTGGTAAAAAATTTAGGTCACTCATTCAAAATACTTGATGCCGATAGTAAAAAGAATTTTGTTTCACGTTATTAAGTCAACTAAATAGTTTGTTCGTTATTAATGATTATTAACAGTCATCCCCCCAAGTGTTTTTTTGTTGGGAGAATATTATACTTATTATAATTTTAGTTTTATCACTCTTACTACTTATTTGATTATTATTAGATTAATTTGAAATTTGAAATCAATTGTTGTTAATTTTTTTTTCTTTTACAACAATTGATTCTAAATTAATCTAACAATAACCAAACAAGTAGTAAGGATGCTAAGGTTAAAACAATAATAAATATAACCATCCATTTCTTGTTTCCTATAGAGAGTGTTTGGTCGGTGGAATTTTTTTGAGAATACTAGGAAAGTGGTAAATGAGATTCACAGTTGACCATGTTTTGTATGGAATAGAAAACATTTGCGTAGGAAAAAAAATTTGATTTAGAAAACTTTTGTAGTATGAAAATGAAAGAAAATGCCCACTGGGGAATATCACCTTGATTGTGGTATTTTAATTTTCTCAACAAACTCAAACTTATAGCAATTTTACACTAAATTTTTTTTAATAATATTTTGACCTACCAAATAATTTTATTTTAATTTTTCTAGTAAAATCATTTTCCCATCTTTCACACCATTTTCCCAATAATTATATTTCTTTCGAAAAAAAAAAATCTTCTACCAAATATGTTTTCTTTGAAGTATTCTTGTATGGAGAAACTTGCACTTTTAGTGACGAAATTTGGAGAGAGATTAAGTAAGGAGATTTAGAAAATATTTATATAAAAAATCTTGTATTAAGAAGAAAAACAAAGGTCAATCGAGGCTTTTTCACCCTTTTGTCCTTTATTAATTAATTAATAATTATTTTGCCCCTGATTCGAAACTATCTACCAATCTGCCCCTCTTTAATCGACTACCTTACATTTTTAATCGACTAAATGGTCAAAACAGGCAAAAATGGCTGTTGGGAGATTTAGTCGACTAAATCTCCCTATTTAGTCGATTAAATCTCCCAAAAGACAACAAAGAAAAACAAGTCAGTATGATTTTTTAATCGATTAAGTAAAGAGATTTAGTCGATTAAATCTCCCAACAACTATTTAGTCGATTAAAAATGCAAGGTAGTCGATTAAAGAGGAGCAGATTGGTAGATAGTTTTAAATCAGGAACAAAATAATTATTAATTAATTAATAAGGGGTAAAATTATCAAATAGCCGGTCAATCGAAGTCACTTAATAAATCTTAGCTTTAAAATCACAGGAACCCCAATATTTGTTCATCCGAGGGATAAGGAAGCTCGATTTTCTTTAAAAAAAGCCTTTGGTTTAAGTCATACGGTTGGGGGAAAAAGGGTGAGACTTTTATCGTACAAAGCTGCCCTACTTGACACAAGTCAGTCAAGATCCAAAGTAATTTTTCAATGGGAAATATACTTCTTTTTTGGTTGCACAAAATAAATAAATTCTGTAGCAACAATGTTAGAACTTCTCCAACAACACATAACAATACAAGGATACAACATGGAATCTTGATTTTTTTTTTTTAAAAAAAATCAATTGGTCTCATTTTTTTGTGTATGTAACAGAAAAGAAAGATTTGTATTTGCTACAGCAAAAACTAACCCTTTTTGAATACTAAGAATTTGAATAAAAAAAAATTTAATGTCTTTCATGTTATAAGATATTTCTTTTTTTTTTTTCTTCTGGTCAGACCAATATTATATGGGTAGACCAATATGTATTGAGCCTAATCACACTCGGTTAAAGATAGAAGACTTTGGGTTTGGTTATCTACTTCTTGGGCTATTGATGGCTGTTAGTGGAGAGATTGATATAATTCTCCTTTGGTGTGATGACTCCGACTGGGGTAGGTACCTGCAATGACACTCCGACGCTCAAGTCAGTATCAAAGCTAGGCTTATGTTGTATTCTTACTAAATTAAATGATCATACCTGGGTATGTACCCTTTGTTTATATAGTGAATCTGATGCCGCCTTTTGTAGGCGGCATGTCTTCTGATTGGCTGTTTAAGGGCTGCAGGTTCAGCTGGTGTCTTTCTGGCCTTATCTCTATATGTCAAGCTATCTTGGTAGAGTGGTGGCAAGCTGGAGCTGTCCTTCATGTATTGGTTCTATGGCTCGGTGGCTCCTCATTCGTATTATTGATCATTTCCTTAACTCTGAATCCATCGCACCCCTTGATTCTTTATGCGCGATGGAGATATCGCGTATTATTTGGGCCCTATGTTTTTGGGCCTTAATCTTTGGGTTTTAGCCCTTGGTGGGCCTATTGTATTTTATCCAGGTCATCTTCTCTTCACATGGCTTCACATGAGTCTCACATATTTTTATGTGTGTGTAGAAAATAATTTTATCTCCATAATATGATAAACATCAAACCTAAATAAAAAACACAAGAACACACCTTTGAAAAATCTTCAATTTTTGGTGTGCGACGTAACTGACAGATATTTAGATATGAAAAACTTTCTTAATTTTTTAGACATATAAAATTATTAATGCAATTTCACCCAACAACTTAAGCTTTTAGGTTGAAATGAATTTTTATGTGGTATCAGCATTGTCCACATTTCAACCCTAGTGTGCACTAACTTTCAAGCTTAGTAAACTCTCATGTGAAATGACATATTAGAAAAATATAAAATCATTAATATAATATCACCTAACAACTTTAGCTTTTAATTTATTTCTTTACAACAACATTATTAAGCAAGGTGCTCAGGGGATGTTGTTAAGTTGCTTAAGTTAGTGTTGTTTTTTGGCCTTGCTACAAACTAAGATGAGTTCAAAAGTCTATATATCAGTAAAATATCTTTAGTATTTCGTAACACTAACGCTAACAAATATTTATAGTTGAATTAAATAAGTATAAAATAAATTATATACAAAAAAGTAAGTATAAGATGGAACAAAAAAAATTGGCGTGTATAATATCCACATTTTAAATCTAAAAGACTCTTATTTGGGGGATTATGTTAGAGAAATAATATAAGAATTCATTGGTAAGCCTTTCTTAATAACTTAATTGGTTCTTTACAATATTATTTGTTAAAGTTGAAAAAAAAGAATCATTTAGTTGTATTGTTTTTCTTATGCTTAATTTCACTTAAATTTTATTTTAATTTTAATTTTTGTAAAGAAAATAACTACTCGCATTCATATATAGAGATGACAAAGTTGGCGGCCCGTCCCATTTCGCCAAAAAACGAGTCAACTGTTTCGCCCTGCTTTTGAAAGTGAGCTGAAAAACTCAGTCTGCCTTGGCCCCGCCCAGTTTGGCGGGTTGGCCTCTAACCTGAACCTGTTTTACATTGACATGTCTCAGCCCGCCTATGCTCGCCATCAACCCGTTAAAAAAATGAGCTCATCCCAATCTGCCTCACTTTTGAGATGAGTTGAAAATGAAAAGCTCAGCTTGCCCAGTTCCATTTAGCCTTTAAGACAGATTGGTCCTCCGAACTGAACCCATTTTGTCAGCTCTATTAATGTACCCAAGATACATGTTAAATTAAGCAAAAGACATTTTTTAAGAAAAGGAAAATTTCTCACGTCACATATTTCAATAAGAGGCTAGGAACATGGTGGTATCCCACAACAATTATCACTCATGTTTTTTAGAAAGAAAAAAAAACTAAAGATGCCCCCCGGCGGCGGAGGGGGGGTTAATGGGATTAATTTGCAGATTAGTTTAACTTTTTTCTATATGGATTAATTAAACTGATTTTTTCTTAATTTTTTTTGGGGTGTGTTAACATAGGTACGCCTTTTATCTGTTCTGATCCCAAAGTAATTTAACTATTTAACCTTTAGCCATTGTTATATCTTCGACAAAACTATATCCGAGCATATGAGGATTTGTGAGAGTGACTCTGTTATATGTGTTTGTATATAGTACCAGTTGCATTGGTTTAGTTTGCAATTTGTAAATTTGTCACTCCTGTCAATTCAATTGACATCACTATCGTCACCATAATTCAAAATTCAAACCTAAGCATACGTGGTTTGATTTTTATTTAACTTTTCATTTTCATCTGGAGCACGTGGTTTGAAATTGACTTTTCTGCGTTTGAATATCCTTCCGTCGGATGCAACGTCCCTTGCTCTACTTAGCAAGTCACTGTTTCTGGTTTAAATGATCATCACAAAGCCCAAGCTTGGTCAAAACGCCGCTCAGAATTCATGTGCTCATCCCATTACCTATCTTTTGCTTATCAAATGGTGATAGTTCAGTTGGTACATGAGAACTAAGCAGGTAGGGATATGTATTTAAATCTCTCAGTACCACTTTTGGGAGGAGTTTAAAGCCTTGATCCTAGACTCAACTCGAATCGAATTAATTGCGAAACAATGAAGCGATTGAAATATTTCAAAAAAAAAAAAAACTATGCAATGGCAGAAACCATGTATTATATGAAGACGATATCTATAAAAATAAATAAATATATAGCTATTGTCTTTATACGAATTGTATTGAAGACTTGTTAGTTATTTATACTCAAATCATGTTACTAGATTGAACGGCATTGATAAAATTGGTCAATTTCTTTGACTAAACTTTTATTAACAGATTATATTAAATGATATTATCAGTTTTTGTTGGGACTTATAATATACTTTATAACTTGAAATGGAATAACTTTTTTTACTCTAAGCATTTTTCACCCTAAAAATACGTACTTACAGTTAGCACTAATTGATAAAATTCTGAGCAACTTTATTTTGTTGAATATATTAATAATATATTTTAAATAATAAGTTTACATATAAGTTCAATAAATACGAATATGATTATTTGAGTTTATATGAACTGTTGCTCAATAACTTGCATTAATTTTAAGATTTTTCCTAAACTGAAGATAATATTGTTAAACATTTCAAATCTAATACTTCTTGATATAATACTTCAAACATTTCTAAACTTTTGTGAAACCCATAACCTCGAATATATTTAACTTCGTATTAGAAGCTTTGTTTGGGGCGAACTTCTGTGCGGACTTACATGGCTATGCTGGGAGTCACCAGCACTGATAGATTAAAGGATTGGAGTGGCCCTCCTCCTGGGTCATATATATACCCTTCTATGCTTGGTGCCCTTGGCACTGTTCGGTTTTGTTAGTTTCTGGTTTTCTTTCTTTTTTTTCGTTGCACCAAAAATATTAGGGGTTTTGATTTTGTAGACCTAATTAAAAGGATAATGTATATACGTAGTGGTAGTACATAATATTAGACTCACGTACGTTTATCTTTCCCCACGTTATACGAAGTGAATCATAATAAGTTGCAGCCTGGTTGGTCAAAGTCATGACACCATTTTTGTTGTCACTTCATGGGTTCAAAGTCATGGCTTCCTTCTTTATTAATTAAGTGGACCTAACATGCATATGAAATTATAAACTAATTATAAACTGGGTCCTCACCATTTTTCGCATTTATGTTTGCTTCAAGACTCTATGGTCAAGCTTACGAATATTTAAGCGACTCATATATATTTGCAAAAAATACTTCAATAGTACAATCTTAAATGCTTTTTATATTTTTATTTATTTTCAATTTTCAATTTTGTTAAGATTACATTTGATTAAACATTTTTCGTGGTAAACTATGTTAGCTTTCTTCATTTAGATTCTGATACGAGATGCATGATAATTACGGAGATTTGGGATGTAACTTCCCTTTATGTTTTGGCCCAAAACATAAAGGCCCACGAATTGCTTGGACTATCAGATAGTTTGTGTATTTGGGCCTCCTTAGACCTAAAGGCCCACGAATTGCTTATGTGGGCAAACCGATTATCAGCCTAACTCAAGACTCGGGTGCTTTAATTAAAAAAGCTATGATTTATTACAAAAAAAAAAAAAAAAAAAAAACCCTATGATTAACATTAGTGGTTAATTGTTAATGAATTATTTATCTATTTTCATTAGTTTTTAGCCGGTAATGAGTATACTTTGATGATTTTGGTTACTAATTAATTGTTTATTTATTTTAATGTGGACAAATTCTATTTATATTATAACCTTGCAAATATAGTTTGTTGAATGGTAAATATTTAATTGATATTTATTTATATTCAAGTTGCTCATAAACATTTAATTCATCATTACTTTGCATACTTGAGCATTTTTATTTTTTTATTTTTTTTAATATGTTTAGATTATTACAATTTACATTATTGACTTTAGAATAATTATATGAAGGTGATCTGGCTTGTGAGTTCAATTTCTATGAATTATCTGGCATCCAAATAATTTTAACACAACTGCATATTCGGGATTTGAACTCAAGACAATTGATTAAGCTAGAACAACCTTCCCCAATTGATCCACGTGCTTGATGTTTCATGTTATTTTTTCCTTGTGCATGATCAATTCAACTTTATTTTCCAGAGATCAGTTTTCAAGGATTTTTAAAATGGGTCAACTAAGATTTAATATTTTTCTTTGAGATACAAAGAATAGGTTATTAGCATTTATTTTGTCTTTCTTTCTCCTCCGGATTATAACTACTTTCTTGAACTTTTAGGAAAAACATTAAACCCTTAAAAATAAAAACTTTTACCTAATTAAATAAATTAATGCGGTTCCCTTTTTCATAGTTTTACTTTGCTTTCAACCAAGGTGATAGTCATAACTCTATTGATCAATAACATTATTTTAATTTTATTCTCTATCTTTTATCAAGAGTTTGTTTAATTTTATTTTTCATAACATGTTATTAGCATTTATTTAAGGGTTTAAAGTTTCTAAATTTACTTTAGATAACTTTATATAATATTTATCATAATACACACATAAAAGTGTGTGGGGTCCATGTGGATCTATGTGAAGAGAAGAGAGAGAAAAAAACACGGCCCACACAAACTTTTATATGTGTATTTTGGTGAACATTAGATAAAGTTATCTAAAGTAATTTTAGAAATTGTAAACCCTTTATTTATAGCATATGAGTGAAAGATTGATTAAATGGAAGCTTCGTTAATATAGTAGTATCTTCTACCATTTTTTTGTCGAATTAACGTAATCCATGCCTTTATTTTTTTTCCATTGCTTTCTCCGTGTTAATTTTAGCGTAGGATTTGTCTGTGTGTGTTTTTTTGTCTATGTTTGATCTTGTTGAATCGAGATGTCCAATCGAATTAATCAATATTAGATCTGTGTTCTCTCTTAAGTATCTATGAGGAAGATACCTTAAAGAAAAACTAATCGTTGTGCATTATAATAAACGACATAACCAAGGCGTGAGGTATATGCATAGTGATAGAAAAGAGAGATATGGTTCAAAAGTGCGTACCTATAGGCTTTATCTTTTATTTATAGGATTTACATGTGGATAATGAAATTCTAGACCTTTGGTGAATTTTTGGGGGTCCAATGCAATCAATTGATGTCGCTCTAGAATTAGTATAATTAAGGAATCTTTTCTTAATTTCTCTCTTAACTATTTGCCTTTCATGGGATTTCTAGAGTGTGGCCCTTTATGTCAGGTCCATAAGAGTTACCCCTCAGCACGATAGTTCGGGTTGCCGGGGTGTAATAGTTGTTGTCTCCGTTTGATGGAGTTATCTTTTTTCTCCGACAATCATTAGGTTAAAACCTTTCTTGGTCTGGTTTAATCAGTTCGCCATTTGCGGTTGTTGCGAACACGACAAGTATACCGTTCGTTTCAAGTAATAAAGTGATAAGTAGAGTATCGTTCCCACGAGGATTAATGCACCAAGTAGTAGTTTAACTATTCTCCTTAAGTTGGAAAATAAAAATTGATTTGATTTGTGAAAGTAATTTAAAAACAGAATTTAAAATAAACTAATAATTAAAAATAGAAAATTAAAAACAATTATTTTTCAACGCATGCATGAAAAGATCAAGAACGCGAGAAAATATTGATGAAAAATTTATAAAAAGGAAGTAGCCATGATGCACTTCACCTCTGATCCTCCCTTATATTCTTATATTGTATTTTATAATTTAATTAATTCGTTTGTTCAGATAATTCATTATTTCCCTATAAAATAGTTGAACCCTAATGTCTTAGTGATTTCAACACTTTAACCCAATCAGAATTCTAATGTCTTAGTAATCCCTCTTGAATTAAGCATTAAGCAAATGAATTATGAGTCTGCAATTTATGTAAGCCTATGTCTAGATCATACACAAATTGTTATTCTACCTTTGTCCAGATTAAAATCTCAATATGTCTATTGTGAATTCTAACCCTCAAAGCCCTATAATTTAGAGTGGCCAATTCTAAACAAGATATGGAAAAATTAACACAGGTAGAATAAAACAAACTAACTAATTAACTTATAAAATATCAATACAGAAAATATAAAGGATTCACATCGGGTCCGTGATCCCAACTACAAAAAGAAACTAGCCAGACATAGCTGACTTAAACAAATTAAAGAAATAAAAAGTATTCATGAAAACAATAAAGAAACAGAAGAAGTATGAATTCTGTGGAGAGAAAACATGGAACACAATTATCTTAAGAGATCAGACTGCTATGCATGTATAACTTCCTTGTTAAAAATTTCAAACAATGCTTTTCAGTTTTATCAAGAAATTCAGATCATAACTTGAATGTTCCTCACTAGATAAATATATACTCTCATCGCTCTAATGTTTGATGGGTTCAACACTCATTCCATCAGTGTAGTAGTAATTTCATAGGCTTGATCATATTCTCAAATTCCTAATATTGAGGAACTCATTTAACATGCATAAACTGATCAAAAGGTCATGAAAGGTTATAACTTGGCCTGGTTTGGGGGTAAGAATCTTTTGGACAGAGGCTGATTAATTGTTGAGACTGAAATACTGAGATTGTTGACAATACTTTCTTCTCAGTCTTTAATTCTGCCACTTTTCGTCATTTCGTGATTCTTATTCCCTTTGTCACTACCTTTCACTTTTCTTTCCTTGTTTGCAGACGTTTTCTTTCTGTTCTCTTTTGAGCTGCATTTTTGCAGACCATTCTTCTTTTCCTTTTTCAACTCACTTAACTTTTCTTTTGAGAAATATCTTGACTTTTTCTTTTGATCGGCATTTCAATCTCTTTAAAGGTGTGTGAATGGAGAATTGGTTAAGTAATTTTCATCAGATTTTTGAATAAATTGGTCTAAGGCTCAAAGGGGCTAACAATGGAAATCCTTTCTAGGTAGGTTATTTGGCTCTAAGTTAACAAGAATGAACATTCCTTTATCATGTCAATAATGCATGCAAACTAGAGAAATAGATCAAGTTCTAGAAGACTACTATAGTGAGGCCTCTTTGAAATTTTTTACTGTTTAGGCTCAATTCTCACAGGTTTAATTCAAGCTAGAATCTAATTTCAAAAGTTCACATCAAGCATTATCCAAAAATTATTCATCAAAGCAGTTATACAAACGAGAATTCATCACTCTCAGATTATCTAAAATTTTAATGCTCCACAGATATCATGCTTCTTATGATTCAATCTAGTTGATTACTCAGTAAGCTTTGCAAAATCTAGGAATGCTTTTGTCAAGAATTCACTTTTTTTTTGGTTTTTTGATTTTTTTCTAAAAAAAAATTGAATTAAAAAAAATAGCAGAAATTAATAAAAAGAAAGGTTAAAGTATCTCCCCTTTTACAGAAATTTTTTTTGTTAGACGTCTCTGTTGTGCAATTTCGCGGTTAGTAGTTATCTCATCTGGTATGCACCCAATTCCCAGATTTAGAATTTTGTTGTCCTCAGCAATAAAATAAACTAGTAGAGTGAAACTACTTATGCGTAGGTGGAACACACACACTTGTTAAACGTCAAACAGAATAATCATAAACTCAATATGTAAAAGGAGACATAGTCAAACCATAATCTCAAAAAAAAATGAAAAAAAATAAAATACTAAAGTCAAGTAAATGGTGAGGACACTGGCGCTGACAGCGTGGAGTTCACGGTGTGAGCGCGGAGCTCACTCGAATTTTTTTTGGAAATGATGGTTATGGAAGCGTTGATATCACGATGTTGGCGCGGGTTATTCGTAATTTCTGGCGCTGATAGCGCCAAATCCACGCTGTGAGCGCGGAGCTACTGTCTCTTTTTCATTTTCTGGCGCTACTAGCGCCATGTTGGCGCTGATAGCGCCAATTCCCAGATTTTAAACTTTTTCATGTGGTCACTAATTCACCAATTACCTCACTTTCTTAAATTAAAACTACCTAGTAAAGATAAAATGAATAAAACAAAAAATGACTATTGGGTTGCATCCCAACTAGCGCTTGTTTAACATCACGAGCTTGACGTACCCTTTATGATTACGGTGGTTGAAAGCACGCTACCATTGATGACCCAATCTTCTTGGTCTAGTATTGTGTCCTTCCATGATCATATGCACGCGGGTGAGGAGGAGGTTTCTCAAGAACTTTAAAATTAGTTTTTACAAGTTTTTTCTTTCTCTTGGGCTTTTCCATCTTCACCTTTAGCTTGCTTTCCTCATGCTGCTGATGGACTTCCTTCTTGTTCCCTTCCTCAACCCTCTTCTCCGCAATGTAGTTAACTTGATCTTTAGGTTGAGATGCAGGCAAATGAGCATCACTTGTAAGTACCTTGAATGTTTCTTGCTCTCCATCCACGCGCATTATTAACTCACCCTTAGGTACATCGATTAGCGCTCCTGAGATTGCTAAGAATGGCCTCCCGAAGATCATAGGCACACTGGTATCTTCATCAATGTCAAAAATAACAAAATCAACAGGAATTAGAAATTTGTTTACCTTGACGAGCACATCTTCCACAATAACATGTGCTTGCTTTGTTGAGCGATCGGCCAGTTGAACATTCATCCTCGTTGGCTTGACTTCACCAATTCCCAGCTTCTTCATCAGGGTGAGGGGCATCACATTTATGCTGGCACCAAGATCGCATAAGACTTTCTCTATGGTCATCTTGCCGATGGTGCATGGAATACTGAAGCTCCCTGCATCCTTCAACTTTGGAGGAAATTTTTTCTGTAGGATTGCACTACACTCCTCTGTTAGCGTGATAGGTTCGTCCTCTGTGAGCTTCTGCTTCTTAGACAATGTCTCCTTCAGGAACTTTGCATACAGAGGAATTTTCTCCAGAGCTTCTACAAAAGAAATGTTAATTTACAATTTCTTAAAAATATCTAAACATTTTGTTGCTTGCTCCCCATGGGATATGAAGGTTTCTCAAAACGTGAAAAATCTCATTGCTTCTTCTGAACTACAGGAGGTTTCTCTTTTGCTTCTTCCTTGCCTTCTTGAGTGTGATCATCCTTTCCTGTAGGAGCTTCCACTTTTTCTAGATTCTCGCTTTTAGTAGTGATGGCATTGCAGTGCTCCCTTGGGTTGATTATAGTGTCACTGGGGAATGTTCCAGGACTTCTCTCAGCTAATTGTCTTGACAACTGCCCAATTTGAGTTTCTAGATTTCTGATTGAAGCATCTTGATTTTTATGATGAGTCCTGGTCTCGTTCATGAACGCTTCAGTTGTCTTTGTCAACTGTTTCGGTTCTTTCTCTAGCTCAGATGTTTGAGTTTGTGAAATTGGAGGAGGTTGTAAATATTGGTCGGATTTGTAATCTAAACCTCCCCCTTGAAATCTCCTTTGGAAGTTGTTTCCAGGAGCATTGTTCTGGTTTCTCTGGAAGTTCTGCTGTGGTCTTGGATCATACCAGACTCCATTAACTTGAAAGGAATCAGCTCCTATAAGTGTTGGGCATTCGATGGTCTCATGCTCTCCTTTGCAATACTCACAGTTAAACGAGTTAACTTGAGCTATCGAAAGTTGCATCTTTTCCAACTTAGCATTCAAACTGACTATCTGTTGAGATAAGATCTTTTGTTCTGCTAGCGATGCATCATTGTTTCCCAATTGCAGAATTCCCCTTCTTGGTTGAATTGGTTGAACTGCCATTGATGCATTCTCAGCCCTCGACATGAAATCGATCAGGTCTAAAGTTTGAGCTGCTATCTTCTTTGCTATGGTCCCACCGGCTGCACCATTGACAATCATTCTGGAGTCTGGTGTCATTCCATTATAGAAGACTCTGACCTTCTTTCCGTCTGGCAGATCATACGCGGGGCACCTTCTGATCAGTTCTTGGAATCTGGTCCAAGCTGCACATAGAGTTTCTCCTGGTTGTTGAGTGAAGTTGGTGATTTCATTCACCAACTTGTTGTATTTCTCCCTAGAGAAGTGCTCTGCGAAGAATTTAGCCGCCAGTTCATCCCACGTTCTGATGCTGTTGGGGGCTTGTCTATTCAACCATCTCAGAGTGTTTCCTGTTACAGCAAAAGGGAACAGTCGGAGTCTAATTGCATCATCGGACACCCCGTTATGCTTGGTAGTGTCACAGATTCTCAAAAATCTGTCCATGAAATCATGGGGGTCTTCATAACCTTCCCCACCAAATGGATTTTTCTCCACCAAGATATCAGTGCTGGCTGGATATCAAAATTGTTAGTGTTGATTGGTGGTCTGACGATGCTAGAATTTGGCCTTGTGAACAGTGGAGCCAAGATTGACTCCATCAATTCTTCCTCCGGTGGTGGATTCAGTGTTGCCATCTCGGGTTTCGCTTTTGGGTCTGAACTCGAGGATTCCTCTTTCTTCCTTAGCTTGGTTAGCTTCCGGTTTTTCTTTGCAGTTTTCTCGATTTCTGGATCAAACTGAAAAGGTTCGCTGTTAGCTTTACCTCGCATAAAAGAGAGAAATCAATCAGTAACAAAATAAAAATTAATTTTTTTTATAATTAAGTTTTTTTAAAAACAATAACAATAAAATAAATAATAAATAAATAAATAAATAAATAAAATCGAAATAAATAAAAGAGTAAATACCCTTTTTGGTCCTCAGCAAATTTCACGACACCCGTTTTAGTCCCTAGCAAATAAAAAGGTCCATCGTGGTCCCTAAGAAATTCAAAATAGACCCATTTAGTTGAAATCGTGGTCCCTCACAAATTCAAAAAAGACCCATATTAGTCCCTAAAAGAACTAAAATGAGTCCATTTTGAATTTTTTAGGGACAACGATAAGCCTTTTTATTTGCTAGGGACTAAAACGGACATCGTAAAATTTGCTGAGGACCAAAAAAGGTATTTACTCTAAATAAAAAGTAAAAAATAAAAAAATTATATTTTTTTTAAAAAAGAAAAGAAAAAGAAAATAAATAAATAAATAAAATAAAAGTCCAATCTTAAAGATCGAAAGTTAAAAATAATATTAGCGTAAATAATCCTCGGCAACGGCGCCAAAAACTTGTTACGAACACGGCAAGTATACCATTCGTTTCATGTAATAAAGTGATAAGTAGAGTATCGTTTCCACGAGGCTTAATACACCACGTACTAGTTTAACTATTCTTTTTTTTTTTTTGGTAACATCTAGTTTAACTATTCTCCTTAAGTTGGAAAATAAAAATTGATTTGAATTGTGAAAGTAATTTAAAAACAGAATTTAAAATAAAATAATAATTAAAAACAGAAAATTAAAAACAATTAATTTTCAACGCATGCAAGAAAAGATCAAGAACGCGAGAAAATATTGATGAAAAATTTATAAAAAGGAAGTAGCCAAGATGCAATTCACCTCTGATCCTCCCTTATATTCCTATATTGTATTTTATAATTTAATTAATTAGTTTGTTCAGACAATTCATTTTTCCTATAAAATAGTTGAACCCTAATGTCTTAGTGATTTCAACCCTTTAACCCTAGATCATACACAAATTGTTATTCTACCTTTGTCCAGATTAAAACTCCAATATGTCTATTGTGAATTCTAACCCTCAAAGCCTATAATTTAGAGTGGCCAATTCTAAACAGGATATGGAAAAATTAACAAGGGTAGAATAAAATAAACTAACTAATTAACTTATAAAATATCAATACAGAAAATATAAAGGATTCACATAGGGTCCATGATCCCAACTACAAAAAGAAATTAGCCAGACATAGTTGGCTTAAACAAATTAAAGAAATAAAAAGTATTCATGAAAACAATAAAGAAACAGAAGAAGAAGATGAAGATGAAGAATCAATGGTCTTCGTTCTTCAACTCCGTCGGAATCCTGATCTCTAGCGTGAGCCTCCAAGAATTCTCTCCAGCCAAAGATGTTTTGCTCTGAGGTCTGAGTCTCTATTTATAGAGTTTATGCCTTGCTTAGAAATCGTGATCAAATCTTCATTGTGTATCTTGGATTCAATCTTTCTGATACAATTCTGAGATAAGTTGAAGATTTTCCTACAAAAATATAATAAAATTAGTGACAAGATCTCTGATTGAGATTTATCAATTTAATAACAATTATAACCCTTTTATCCAAGATTGATCAAGATTCTTTCTCTTTTTGGCTTAAAATCATATATATGCTGGAGGCATATCAAACAATTCCCAGATTTGAACCACTGTTCTTGTGTGAAGGTGGGCTTCTCTACCGCACCCTTCTACGCAGGTCAAATGTAAGAACCAGATCTCACTGCTCATGACCAGAGTGATCTTCATTCCATTGCAGCAAAGAAACATGATTAATGCTGGCAAGCTCTGTTGCTCTTCTTATCTTATAGTCGCATCCATGATCTCAAAATTTCATTCAAGATGCAAATGACAGTAACTAGGATCTTTATCTTCCCTAGTGCTACTTTTGGAGTACCATTAGATGGTTGGTGGCTTGTATACAAAGTATATGAGTGTTGTAATAAGGGTTTTAGCTTTGCGAGGCACTGCATGTTTAGGTGATAAGTATGATCGACATTGTAAGTCTGAGATTTAGGAGGGAATCTTGTCTTTGAACAGAATGCAGATAACAAGGCTAGATCCTTCATAAAAAATTAAATGAAAGATATAAACGAGAGCAACCAACATAAATATAGTATAAAGAAAGACATTAAATAAAAATTAAGCCATGGGAGAGTCTAATGTCCCTCTTATGGCGTAACCCGAGAATAAAATTATCCAATTGAGGATGTTCTTCAATCTAATCATTTGTCTCAGCCTAGCGGCCGAAGTTCTGGTTCATGCCTTGGCCTTTTTATATTTGAGTCTTTGATGACAGAAGAACGCACACTCCTTAAGGCATTCCAAAGTGGATCCCATCATAATGTTTCTTTAACCATTTAGATGAAGATGCACCATGAATTTTTAGATCTGCCAAGGAAAAGGTTGTGCTCTTTTTATTCGATTGGGTCCCACCTTATGTTTAGTGTATGAAAGCAGGTTTGGTCGTGCTCCTTTGATGGCCAACAAAATGCGAGAGGCTGATGGAAATTCGACGTTGGAAAGTGCCTTACTCAACTTTCATGGTGGATTGGGCACTTGAATATTGTGATGGTATTGATGAGGTTACCTTCTTGTGCTCTGCACCCATCGTATTAGGATTTAGTTATTGCGGCAGCTATTATGTGTTCACCATTATTGGGTGGGAATCAAAGTTTATCGGTTCCCATACAGCGCCAATGTTCAATATTGTTAGATCGAGATGCCCAATCGAAGATTGGTTAATCAATATTGGATCTATGTTCTCTCTTAGGTATCTGTGAGGGAGATACCTTAAAGGAAAACAAATCATTGTGCACTATAATAGACGGCATAGTCAAGGCGTGGCGTGTGCACACAATGATAGCTAAGAGAGAGGGTTCAAAAGTGCGTTCCTATAGGCTTTATCTCCTATTTATAGATAGTTTACTTTTGGGTAGTGAAATCTGGACCTTTGGTGAATTTTTAGGGGGTCCAATGCTTGATCCATTGTTGTCACACTAGGATTAGTATAATTAAGAAATCTTTCCTTATTTTTTCTCTTAATTATTTTTTGCCCTTCTTGAACATTCTAGAATGTGAGTCTTTATATCAGGTCCATAACAGTCTGAAAAATGTATCTTATGTTTCATCCATGATTTATTTTACTGACACATATTCTTGAATAATCTATTTTCTTATCTTAAATTAAATTCATTGCTATTGATAAATTATTGGAAAACCCATGAATTGTGGGTCATTAATTTTCAGATTGCACAAAAGAAGGAAATCAAGCATTCTTGTAGTATTGCACAAAATCAATCATTTTCTAGGTCATTACTTATATATGAAGAAAATTGTGTTACAATTCCTAAAAGACTAAACCTTTAGATTAAGATTGAAATTCAAAAAAATCCAATCAATTTATGAAATAATTTAAAAGAAAAAATATTGCACCTTTTTATTGAAATATGCTTATGGAAAAGAGTACTAAGAAGGTTTTAGAAAATATTCAAAATAAATTGGGAAAAATTCAAATACCCCCTATGGTTTGTCTTTGAATTGTTTACCCCGTGTGCTTCTTCTTTTTTTATCATTTACCCCCTGTGTTTTTTTCTATCGAAGTTCCTCCTTAACAATGTCAGAGTTTTTAACTAATATGACTATTCTATCATTCTTACAAAAACACAGTTCAGTTATCTTGTGTCAAAGGTTTTTAAGTTCCTTCCTTCGAATAGGTTTCACTAAAAAATCAACTACACCTTTTGACACACACTTGAAGGTTATATCCATTCGTACAACTGCATGCATTTCAACAAGCATAGTAAAACAAAACACCAAATGGACAAAAGTCATTGAAAGCATATACTTAAATTTGGTATAAAGTATAATTACGGAATGACACTTACTAATCACATGGATATTCTCCAAAGCTTTGTGGCTCATGATCTTGCACAAAAGACCTATTCCTGATAAAATAGGCATAACTACCTCTGTTAGGATAAGATCAATGTGATTTCCTAGATATTCTAGGATTTTCCACGCCTGAAGGCTGTAAATAGCATAAATGGAGAAAAGTAGATTTTAAGAATTATGGCTTTCATTGTTTAAGTACCTATTTGTTAGAGAGACAATTCAATTTGCAAAAGAATAAAATGGATATAAAGATGCAATTAAAACCACCTGAAGTCCCGCTGTTTATTAACAATTTTGTATGCAAAAAGATTGTAGCCAATCCCTGTACTGGAAGCAAGGAAGCATTATCCTCATGTTTCAGTTTAAAATTTGCCATTAACACAAGGGATTATTCCATCTATGTATAGTTTATCATATTTCAACATAAAACACGCAAAAATATCTTCAAATTACTGCAGAACATAGTAACTATGTCACATGACTCCAAAGGTTGGATTCAAATATTGGGTATTAGAGTATACATGTACTACTGGCAGTAACTATGTATTACCATTAGTTATTATACTATTGTTATCATGCCACAAAGGTAGCTGAAATGTGTTTTTGTAAGAAGGATAGAATAATTTCAACACTTTAAGGATGAACTTGGATGGAAAAAAGTACATGGGGTAAATGATAAAAAAAAGCACATGGGGTAAGTGATTCAAAGCAAACCATAAAAGGTATTTGAACTTTTCCCAAATAAATTTCATACTTTCTTGTAGTTGAATAAAATAACCAGTTATTGTGAAAGATTATGAAATTTGCATAAATAGCTCAATTCCATCTTTGAAGTGAATGCTAGTTTTAATTTTAACAATATAAAGATTGTGATTATTGTCATAAAATTTGTTATTATTGTTAATACTTTCAACTTTTATTATAAGAATACATCACATAAGAAACGAAAAGAAAATAAAAAGAAAAATAGTGGGAATAATAAGAAATCTAAGAATCTATAAAAATACTTATGTTTTGGCATAACAGAATATTGGAAATGTGTTTTATTGTATATTTACCCATAAATATTAAGGGAAAATTATTGATAGGGTATTTTGAAAATTTCACTTCTCTCCTATATTATAAATTTTATTAAAATACACTGCATTATTTTTTCTTTTCACATATTGTAAAATAATATTGTTTTTGGGTTGCAAGAAATAACTTTATTTCTTGTGACATAGAAACGTTAATGCCAAATATTAATTATCCCAACTGAATTTCTTCCACTTTTAGAAGTGAATATAATGATGCTATGTCATAGTTGAATCTTTTGAAATTCTTGAGCATATTTCAGGTGATATTTGTGAGTAATTCATTCATCATGTGAATTAAGATGATATGCACAACCTGATACGATGATGTGAACCAACTTGAATTTGATTGGGTTCGGTTTGGGTTGACACTGTTTTTTCCCCAAGAAACTGAAAAGCCACTGGTGCATCAATTTGGATCTTAATTGGCCTGCTTGCTACTGGGCCCGTGACCAACCTTATATTTGAATATAAGAAAACTTGTGTATGATTAGGATTTAATTATTGGAAAACATGTATATATGTTTATGATTTGATGATTTTGGATACCTCATTCCTAAACTATAAACACTCTGTTAAGTGCCTTATGTAATACACACATTTGATCTGATCTTGATGAGTTACATTTTCTATTTCTGTTATGTCCTCTATCTCTTGAGTTTATATTTATTTTCATAACAATAAATAATTGTTAACGTTATTATACTTATATTTCCAAAAATAATAAATATTTACATATATATTTTTATCCCAAAAATTAAAATATATTTAAAATAACATAAATTTATCTAGAGCTACTCAAATTATTTACAGTAAAAATCATTATAATTTTTTGCTGAGAATATATATAGGGGTTTCAACTTCTCATTCAACAGAAGATCAAATTTTTTGCAGCAGACTCATGGGGAGCCATGCTTTCCTTTTTTTATTTTTTTTAATTAAATCATAAATTTTATTTCAAGATCTGTGTCTATAGCAGAAGAGATCCCATTTTTTACAGCTGCATAAGAAGTGATTTCCCCATGTGTATATATATATATATATATATATATATATATATATATATATATATATAATGTTAAATTTAGTAATATTTAGTGATATATATAATGTTAAATTTAGTAATATTTAGTGATAATCAATTCGATTTCTTTCCATTGTGGACAACTGGGGCCACTTACAACCACCAAAATTATTAGCAGTTGTCGTCTTGTCGACTTGTTGGGTATAACATTATCTTTTTTATATCTTCCTTTAACCCATCAATTGAAATAATAATAATAAAAAGATATTTTGATGCGTGAATGTTGAGTTTGTTATAAAAACCAATTCCTTTTGATTCATTGGTCATACAAGTTTTTATTTTTATTTTTTGCAAGAATTCCTTTTTTGCTTCTAGGCTTTTTCTAACTTTTATATTAGTTGTTTGGGGTAGATTATATTTATAAATTTTTTGTTTACAAACTATAATATTTTCTATGGGTAGTACATAGTTAAATTTCTAAAGAAAGACAAAAAAAAACAACTTTGATATTGTAACTATATACTAACCGTAGTACATAGTTGTAATTTTTTATTCGCACCAAACCTTAGATCCAATCACATGACAAATTATTTTGCATATATATATATAAGGGCATGATATTCTTACATCGGTGTAAGAATAAGAAATCTTACACCAAATCTTGATCATTAATTTGCTTTCATCTAACGGCTCATATATCGAATAAATGAAAACCGTTAAATATAAATAAGATCAATAACCAATATTAAGAGTGTAACTTATACCGATGTAAAATGATCCTGACCGATATATATATATATATATATATATATATATATATATATATATATATATATATATGTTATTCCACCTACCTTTTTTTGGCCTACCTTTGTCTACCACTCTCCAACACCATTATATTAAAATCTCAATAGGAGAAAGAAATGATAAAGGTAGTTGAGATTTTCATCTAATAGTGTTGGAGAAAGATAGATAAAGGAAAACAGAAAAAAGGTAGGTAGAATAACATAACACACACATATATATTATGAATTTTAATTATCAAATTAACAAATAACAATGGATTCATTAGTTACTACTAGCTGTTATGCTATGTTGCACTGACATTGACATGGGACACATGACACGACACGATATCTCGAAAGATTAGTTCTAAAAAATATTAGATTTCGACATGTTAGGATATATTTTAATATTAAATAATATTTTTAATTTATATAATGTATATTATATTTAATTTTCAATAATTTTTAAAAATAAAACTAAAATTATAATACCCTTCAATTTTGCAGAGAAACATAAGATGTAAATATTTATTATTATATTTTAAAATTGAAAATCTCTTATACACTCCAGTTAGGGCCGACAAAATAGGCTTGGCTCGGCGGGCTGACCCGTCATTTTTTGGCGAGGAGGAGCAGAGCAGGACGCGAGTGAGCTGACTCATTTTTTGATGGATTGATGATGGGGCGAGCCGCCCACTTTGCCATCTCTAACTCCAGTAAGATTTATTTGATATCCATTTTTAATTTTTATTATATTAATTTGGTTAAATATCAATTAATTTTTTTCATGATATATAATGAAATTTCAAATATTATATATTTCAGAACATGTCACAGTATCGAGGAGGGTCAAAGTATTAAGAAATATCGGTATTTCAGATTTGTTAGAGTGTCAGTGCAATATAGTTGTTATGTTATAAAAATAATTAATATTTATAATATTTTTGAAAGAAATTATACAAATACAAGTAACGTTTTTTTTTTTTTTGGAAACAAAATATAAGTAACTTGTATAACACTGTCTATGTTGGTTTTCTAGAGAAAAAGGAAAAACAAATCTTTTTCGTATCAAGTGAATAGAGGATATTCGAAATCACGTGGCCAATGCTGTCCACGCAATTTGCCTTTTCGTTTGTTTGTTTATTATTTCTGGTTTTCTTCACATCACGCGCCTTCCGTGGCAAACACCAAATGCGCCTTTCTGTCCTTTCTCCGCAAGCACTTTCATCTATGTTACATTTATATCCATATAGGATACTCCAATAAGTTAATTTTATAAAATATTAAACTTCGAGAAGTTAAAATATATTTTGATATTAAATAATATTTAAATTTATATATTATATATTATATTTAATATTTAATAATTTAAAAAAATAAAGCTAAATTTACAATACTCATCAATTTTGTAAAGAAACATAAAATATCCTAAATATTTATATTAAACTTAATAAAATGATAATCGTAATCCAACAAATCTAATAATTATAATTAAAAACGCAATATGTCATAACCTTTGAATCCTTTTTTAAGTCCCTGCAACTCGTGTAGGAGTGTCGAAGAGTATCGAATATGACACTTCAAATTTTTTAAAGTGTCGATGCATCATAGTAGTCCACAACAATATTTTTTTTAGTTCCCTCAAGATATCTTCTAGTCGATAGCCGAATACTAATCCTTTCAAGACGTAAAGATCATCGAAGTGAATTTTGCCTCTACCAACAAAATCTCTTCCATACACATAACTAGAGTTGAATCCCTATGACATATTTAAAAGACTTAGCCACTTACCAACTGTCCTGAACTTTGTTGGTAATTTCACAATCACATTTTTAAAAAGAAATAATTTGAACAAATCATTAATTGACTAATAACCAAAACAAAAAATCCAATTAATGAAGTAGCAGAGTAATGTACTTATATTTCCTTTAACTCACTCTTTGTTAAAGTACATGAAGAGGTTGTATGAGGATAAAAGCCTACTCTTTATGATGCAAGATGCTATCATTAATATGAACTGAATATCGTATGTTTCCCTGGGCCCAGATGTAATTATATCAAGTTTCGGATTACATTGCACATTTCAAACATGTCGCATTGTCATAAGGTTGGCCTTTTCATTTAAAATTAATTTCGAATCAGCAGGGGAATGGAAATTTTTTGTCTGATAATAGAAAGCAAAATGCCAGATAGCATTTGGCTATTGCCATTTATTTATGGGAAAAGTATTTGTTATTTTAAATGATATAAAATTATATTATTTTAAAAAAAATATATAAAATAAATTTTTTATTTAAAATTTAATGTAAAAAAAAGTCATCCACTTTCTCTCTCATAAATTTTATTTTTTGTATTTATCTCTCTCTTATAATGACATAAGTTATGTCATTTAAAATGACAAACACCAAAATTGTTATTTATTTTAACGAATAAACGAAATCTCTGGGCCCATCTTTGCACCACCTATCCAACTTTAATAATTTTCGAAAAGATAATGCTATATATATCTATATATATGTGTATTTGAAATTTTATATGTATTTTAATGTATATTATTAGATTTTTATTTAAAATATGTAGAATGACTCATTAGATATTTTATACAAAAATTCACCCATCATTTAGTAACTTCACATTTAAATTTACTTTTATTTTCTTAAATATTGTTCAAACTATAATATTAGTTTGAAAATTACTTAGGATGCAATTGGCATGCTTCATGAATAAATATTAGTAACAGTTATAACATTGTGGCATACTGCACATATGATGAGGTCAAAAAAAAAATGAAAAAGAAATTATTGGTAAGATAATAAATAACTATTGGAACAGCAAGTTAACAAAATTTTTCTATCTCATTTACGAAACATGTGAAAAATTTTGTAGGTGAAAATCGTATTTTTCCTCATAATCATATTCAATGAGGTACATACTTAAAATGACAAATTCTGATTGGTATAGTATATTCTTCTTCTTGTGAAAATTCTCTCTGATTGGTGCTTTGAACAAGTTTCCTTCCTAGTTAGTGTGATAAGTATTAAGAATACTAATGTTACCTTCATATCATGATAAGAATCCTCTTATATAATGAACTTGGATAAAGTGATAAACCACTTCTCTCGTTTTCTCCATTAATTAACGAGATTAATGTTTATTAATAGGAGATAATTTTATCTCCTATACATAGGTAAAAATATATGCGAGATTCATATAAAATTATGTAAAGAGAAGAGAGAAAAAAAAAATATAAGTATCACGTACTTTTTTTTTTTTTTTTTGATAACAAGTATCACATACTTTTATGTATGTGATGTGTATGTTTGAAATAAAATTATTTTACACGAAATGAGAAATATTAATCTCTTAATTATATATTATAATTCATGAGAAAGAAAGAAACAAAACTTCCAATTTTAATTTTGTTGTGTTCCCGGTTGATTTTTGTCATAATCACACTTCGCTCATTATCCACCACCAGTTTAAAGGTCGCCAACTAGCTTAATGTTGCGAGGACTCGAGATATATACATCTTGTCAAAACGTGGCATTATGCTGAATCATATCTGCTATAATTTGTTCATACCCCGTTGGAATATCAAACTTCTCAAGTCATTCATTGGAAGGAAATCTATATTACACTCAAAAAACGATGAATCCTATGCCCATTACCATGATGTTTCTTTAGTCATATATAGTTCGATACCTGCTAAGGTAGCCTAGATATTAGTGAAGATTCTAGTATATGCATATAAATATATGTATATTCACCCCTTAAGGTAGAATATTTACATTTGGATTCTGATTCCATTGGTCTGTAAAGTTGTGGCTACCAGTGTCTGTGTGTGTGTGTGTGATAGGTGAGATTTGGGTTTTGACCTCTGATTTAGATGGAGCTGAAATTCTTCTCTTCCAATTCTGTGTCCACATCTGAGGTTGCCCATGTTGGAAGATCCTACTCCACTTTGCTCAACAGTTTCAGGCACAAAGTTGGAGTTAGATTTTCCACCCAGTTCAAGTGCCGCAGAGGTAACAATTACCCAAATAAATTCTCAGAGGTTTTTTTCCCCCTGTATATATGCATGAGACAGAACCTGCTTGTTTGTTTGAGCTATTCTTGTCTGGTAAACTGAATACCTGAATTAGCTTTAGCTGATGAGTTAGAAGCCATGGTTGGTTTCGGAACATGGGTTTAATTCTCTCTCATTTTCAATTTCAGGGTTGTTTCTCAGGACTTATGGTGCCTCTGATAACACTTATTTGGCAGATAATGCTTTCATTAGTTCAGTTGGTTCAGATAATCTTGCAGCAGAAACGAGTTCCCATCATATTAATGGAATAAATGGCTCAACTTCGAGCTTCTATTCCAGAAATCTTAGAGTACTTGATGCTTTTGATGATGAGTATGGGGGAGTTGTCATTGATCCAGATAGGTTACCACCCAATCCATCTGTTTTTGCACCTGTACTGCGTTTATCTCTTTCTCATTGGAAAAAGATGGTAAATCTTCTGTCCATGTTCTGATTCTCACTTTATATGCACTATGCTCAATTAGAAACTAATTACTATGTTTAAATGATTAATTATGATGTTTATTCTCACTTTATAACATTATCCGTAAGGCAAGCATGTCTATTATCTTGTAGGGAATGAGGGCTTCTATGATATATCCTGTTTGAGAAATCAAAAGACACGAGTATTTTCCATTTGATTTTACCATGTCTGATGATTTGCAGGGAAAGAAGGGAATTTGGCTTAAGTTGCCATTAGAGCAATCTGACCTTGTTCCAATTGCTGTGAAGGTAATTTAACTTCTCACATATCTACCAATGAAGAAATAAAGAAAATATTGTTGGAAATCGACACACACAAATCGAAAAAAAGAGAAAGGGAAGAGAGAAATCGACTCAGTGATTTACTCTGCTTTAATGTCCAGCTTGTTTGTACTATATTCACCTCACCAACACTCGTTACAAGTCACTCGGTTTACAAGGGTCCTCATCAGTATGCGAAGTATGAGTCATACCCAACAAATATTATATACATATGAGAGATCTCAGTATGTGTCATGTTCACTATGTACAAGTTCACAAAATAACTCAACAAACACACAACACACTAAAAGACCAGTAAATTCGTCCACTTATCTAACTTTATTCAGTTGACCTTTGTTTTTACTCATTGAAGAGTTGTTGAACCTTTGAGGTAACTCATTTTGGTATCAGGAAGGCTTTCAATACCACCATGCAGAGCCAGGATATGTGATGTTAACTTACTGGATTCCTGAAGGACTTTGCATGCTTCCAGCGAATGCATCACACCAAGTAGGAGTTGGGGGATTTGTCATCAATGACAACAATGAAGTATGATTGCTTCTATAACTAATACTAGAAAGAAGCATACTCATGCATATTGAATAACAAAGAAAGCAGGATATTCTGCACTTTGAAAAAGCTTTGCAAGGCACATTTTCAAGCTACTAAACGTTCTTCATTTCTTTTATATGATTGCAAAACAGTTCTTATCTAATTTGATTCATGCAAGCACTAACGTTGGTATAATTTCCTTTTATATATTTGTAAAGGTGCTTGTAGTGCAAGAGAAACACTGTTCTCCTGCAACTCTTGGTCTTTGGAAGATACCAACTGGATTCATTCTTGAGGTATTTAATTTAGTAGTTTCACCTAATTTTCTTAAATGCTCTACAAATGAAATAAAGGGCAAAAAGACAAATACCAGAATACAAGGCTCCCTGACATGCGAGGACAGGGGTAAAAATCGACTGCACGCAATCTTACCCCTCGCATTTTTGCCAAGAGGCAGTTTTCTAAACCGTGACTTTCCGATCACAAGGAGCAACCTTATCGCTGCTCCAAGGCTTACCCTCTGCTCTACAAACAAAATAGAAAACCAAATTAGAGATGGTGTTAAGTTGTAGTTTCATTTATCTAACTATGTTGCAACTTTAATTCTTTATCATTTGTCTGAATAATCTCAGGCAGAGGAGATATATACAGGAGCTGTAAGAGAAGTGAAGGAAGAAACGGGGGTAAGTTTGATGTACTTTTGAGATATTCGTCTGGTGTCAATTTATATTGAATATATTCACTAGGTTGTCACATAGTTACAATTCTGTAAAGTTAGGGCTTTCTTTTGATGCTAGCTGCTTAACGTTGCAGATTGATACAGAGTTTATTGAAGTCATAGCATTCAGGTAACATCACATACTCACAACCACGTTATCAAGAAAGTTATAATGTTTTTCTAATAAAATAAATTTAAAAAGTAACTATTGACTCTGTGTATATATTAAATTCATTTCAAATAACTTGTCACAATCTAATTATGATGTGATCTAAATTGAAAGGAATTGGATTACCGGAAGGAAGGGTTTCTATTGTAATCAACTACTTAGTTAGAGTCTGGTATGGTCATAGAATGCTACATAATTTAGTTTTTAATTCCATTGCTGCATTATTTTTCTTGTATATTTTTTAACAAACAAGATCTGATGAATTTCATCATCAATTCTAGGCATGCACATAATGTGGCCTTTGAGAAGTCAGATTTGTTCTTCATCTGCATGCTAAGACCTCTGTCATCTAACATCATAGTTGATGATCTTGAAGTTGCAGCAGCAAAGGTTAGATACCCTTACTCATTAAGACAAATTAAAGGAAACTTTTCTTTAGATGAATGGTGACCTATTAAATAGAGTATGTTTGTTCAGGTTATTTTACTCAAACTCCCATACATAGTTATAATAATCCTTTTTCTTCCTCAGAAATTTGAATATATGTTCAAGTAACTCTGGTTTGGATACAAGGATAAATTACATATGCACTATTAAGAGTTTTGGTGCACATCATTACATGAATTGGAGGTGGTTATTGTTGGGTTTCCTCTTTCAATGCTAAGTCCAAGCTCATTGAGGGGTTTCCTAAAACCCTTAACCCTAGATCTCACATCCTCTACATATTCATTAGTTGTGGGTGGAGACTAGGTCAGAAGATTGAGAGAAAAATATTTGAGTGATTTGTGAGCAAAGCTTTAAGCTTTGTATTTGAGAGATCTCTATAGAGAGTTTGAGTGAAACATCTCTAAGGAAGTTTGATTATCACCATTGTTGGAGAGGTTGTGTTAACCACCACATTGGTTAATTTTGATTCTTTGCATCCATTATTTTCATAGGGGACGTTTGAACTGAACTAGGTCCTGTGGGGTTTTACTTCTTCATTGGATAAAGTTTTCCCACGTTAAAATCTGCTTGTGTTCTCTCTCTTCTCTTTGTGTTTTTCGTTTTTCCGCTGTGTTGCCCGACCTGGTGAAGTTCAGGTCGAGGTAATTGCCGAGATCCGAGATCTAAGATCTTGTTGATTGATTTCCGCGTAAAAGGCTGCTAGCCGTGCTTGAGGGAACCGAGTTCCCAACAATTATTTCCTTGGAGTTCCTTACGTTTAATGTTCTCCATTCACATGGAGTAATCACCAAATGAAGCATAAGTTCGTTTTTTTGTTCTCCTTTTCTTATTTGCTTTGTTTGGTAAAACAGTTTTTAGTTTCTAAAGATTGATTTATGGATTTCCAATAACTCTTGTGTGATGTGATGCAGTGGATGCCCCTGGTTGAGTTTGTTGAGCAACCAAAAATCCAAGAAGACTCAATGTTCAAGAAGGTAGTAGATATCTTTATTGCTCGTCTTGGGAAGCGTTATTGTGGCCTATCAACTCATCAAATAGTTTCCAAGTTTGATGGCAAGGTGTCTTCCCTATACTACAATTTCATCGACAATGAAAATATCAACTGCATTGGAAATTAAGACTCTGAAAACTCAAAAGCACCCTAAGAACTGGGCTAACCACTACACTACAGATATATATGTAACATTTTTAAGTGCAATTTTATTTCTAAATGTATATAATATCTATAATAACAACGTTCCTCTGGAACATGTGTGACCATCACACTTGTTTCCCATGTACTGATGATGACCTTGTAAATAGAACATCCACTATATTAATGAGTCTCCATCTTATAATTTATGGAACCAAATCGGCATTTATATCTGTTATCATTTATTCGAATAAATAATATTTTTCTAATTTTTTTTAAATTTGAACGTGAAGATTTCGCCATCATCATAAAAAATTTTAGTCTAGCCCAAAAAGAAAATAGTAATTACAAAGAACGAAACAAAGTAGTCGCTGTGCCAGAACGAGCCCACTTCAAGTTTAGTGCTGATATTTTGAAAGCAATACAAAGATCTTACCCATGAATATCTCTCTCGCTATTGGCATTTTTGCTAGCACATGACGGGAATTTGGGCACAAAACGCTAGTGAGATTTGTTTTCAATGGACTAAGCGCGAAATTAGTGAACTGAACATTGCATCTTGGTAAAAAAAAGTAGCACAGTTTTTATGAATTTATTTATTTATATAGTTTTAATTTTGTTCAATAAGAGAAGAGGTAGATCCTTTGACATCAGTATCAAATTTGAAATTTGACGCCTTATTTGAGAGCAGTTAGATAAAAAAAATTGACGACTCTGATTTGTAAGTATAACACACCATTGATCTTTTTTTATCTAATAACTATCAAATGAGGTGTTGACACTGATGTCAAAGGAGTCTTTTTATCCTCCTATTTATGTAGAACTCACTCTTAAAATATGAAGAGATGCTCTTGTAAGTTTTTCACGCCATCTTGTGGAATAATGTACTTAATTAATTAGCTTTGCCATTTGCATTCAACTTTCACAATCAATCAAATGATGATAGTTCAGTTAGCACAAGAGAACTGAGCGTGAAGGTAAGAACATGTATTCAATCCTCCCCAGTATCATTTTTAAGAGGGATTTAAAGTCTTAATTTTGAGACTCGCCTCAAATAAAACTAATCACAAAGCAATAAATCGATTGAAATATCTCAAAATAAAAGTAAAAATATACGAGTCCTATTTAATATGAGTTGAATCTTGACCTTTCACAGTGAATTTAAGATGAGTTGCGTCCTGTACCCTTCCACGGGTAGTAACATCATTGGTCTATTGTTGCATTTGTCACAAATTTGCTAGTAAATTCGGAGTCAAAATGGCGAAGAACTTGGAGTAGGTTGGCATCTTCTCACAACCATAGAAAGACAACGCCATGTGAGTTTTCAGAGCTCCATAGATAATTATTAAGTTTCAATAATTGCCAAACCAAAATCGGTGGTCCATTCAATCTTAACGGACATGGTTGTTTTTTGGTCTTGCATGGACATACTCATTATTTAAAATTTTCAACAAGCTGTAGCTTTATACATGCTTCATTCAAATTATATTATATAATTTTTTACTCGGGATGATAAACGAATCAGGGCATTTAACTCGACTCGTGAAGGCCTGAGCTTACATGCCTAATATTAGTTGTTGGAACCAGGCTTGGACTTGTATAAAAGCTCGTTTAATAAAAAGGCTTCAGACTCTAATTCAAAAGCTCGACCTTAGAGCCTCTTAGACTGGCCTAATATATTAATTTTTATTTTATATTTTTTATACTACTTGTAATAGCCATATTTCTCTCCTCAATCCATCTCACTCCATTTTATTAGTTAAATAGACTTTTTGAATGATTTTGTTTTATATTATGCTATTTGGATATACATTAACTTCATGAATATTTATGGAATTACTAGTGTTGTTGATTGTATATTCTGTTTGGATAAATTTGCTGTCTTATTTTTTTAATCAGGTTAAATCAGACTTTTATTTTTTATAAATAAGTCAGGCCACAGGTCGATAATTATATTCATAACAGGTAACAAGCTTTGTCAGGCTGACACATTTAAACACAAATTTAATATTTTAAGATCAAAACTCGGCTCGCCTGGTTCCGTTAACACCCTTAATAAGTACAGTCACTTGCTTAAATAGCATTTTAACTTTTGAAAATCACAATTAGTACAATGCTGACAAATAAGTTTCTAATAAAGAAGCACTAATGTCATACAAATAAATATGGTTTTTAAGCGAAATAATTTACCCTTATATATTACATTAGAATATATTTTTTAAGAGTGATTTCTTTTTTATTTTTTTTGGGTTACATTTTTTTAAGAATGATTTAAATAGGGACGAAGGATTTTAGATGCAAAAAGAAAGGGAGCAAGTAAATATTATCTAGTTTAAGAATTTTTCATAATGAAATTATTAATAAAATCATAGATTATTGTGAAGCATTCCAAACCAATCATTGCTCATCATTTTTATAAACACTACACTTCCCTTTTAATTCAAAAATATAAGCTTTATCTTTCATTTTTTCTTCTTCTCCAAAATCCTCCATCTGATCATAAAATAGTCTATTCTTCTTCACAGGAGACATATATCATTTTCAGCTTTCCTTTGATTTTTTTTAATTTAAATTTGTTAATTAATTATACATATCTTTCTTTTCATTTTAAATATTTTTACTTTTAGTTCATATTTTTAAATCTGATCTAATTTTAAAAATACTTGTATAACGTATAATGCATTGAATACATATTAGTAGTTTGAATAAAATTATTTTGTGAGGACATTTTGTGTCAATCTAGTTTTGTAGGTCTTCATTTTTCAAAAAAAGAAGAAGAAAAAACTAATTGCAATATATGTATAACTACCTAGCTTTTCACCAACAGAAAAAGTTAGCTAGTTAAAGCGATTGAATTACATTCAAAATTATACGTAATATTTGGTTAAAAATGAAAACTTATAAACTTTGGGTGGTCTAATTTTTATTTTATTTGTGTACACTTAAGGGGCAAGGCCCCAAACAAAGAACAACATAAAAAAGCAAATGCAGAACATAGAAGACTAGTCAGGAGCAGCAAGTCAGCTCTGATCAAAAGACGCTTCCCAATCAGCCTTGATCAACTTCAAAAGGTTCTGATCTGGTGATGATAAAGCATAGGTGCCTAAGGGGTAAGAGAGAGCCTCCTTAGCAATCCAATTAGCACATTTGTTATGGTCTCTCACAACATGCACAAATTGAATGTTCCAGGATCTGTCAACCATAGCTAAAATCCTAACCACTAATTGCAGTTTTCGAGCCTCGTTACCTCCTAAGGTAAGAAATCTAATAGCTTGAGATGAGTTACTCTCAACTATTAGATTTTTAAAACCAGAACTCCAAGCATACTCTAACCCATTGAGAATGGCCTATAGCTCAACATGGAGAGGGGAACAACACCTTAAAATCACCTAACTAGTCACCTTGGTTGTCACGGACAAGTCCACCACAGGCTGCTTTTTTAAGAGCCACAGCCCCATCAACATTCATTTTCAGCCAGTGAAGAGATGGCCGAACCCAAGAGGTAGCACTAGGATCCTTAATAGAAGGAGAAAGATTGAGCAGCGATTTTATAAGGAATTGCTTAATATCAGCTAAATATTTATGCACTTCAACAAAAGCATTTTCAGCTCTTTTAAAGTTTTCCTTATGAATCTCCTTATTTCGCCAAAACTAAAGAGACCAACAGCCAACAAAGAAAAAATCTCTCCAGTCATTTGTCCTGTCTGAACTAAGTTCTTCTTAAGCCAAGCAAATTGATCTTGTTCAAAGAATAAATCATGTGACAGCGAACCACAGGATGGATTATTCGAAAAAATAGCAGCTTTGGGACAATCCCTGAAGGCATGAAAAAGAGCTTCTATCTTGTCATTGTTGGCATGACATCTGTCAATTTTGAAGCCCCATAAAGCAGTCCTACTCTGGTAAGAAGTCTACCATGAGACATCTTCCAAACTTAAAACCTGAGTTTCTCAGGGCCCTTCCAACTCTATATCCTGTTCCACGAAAAATCTTCAAAAATAGTCTTAAAATTTATGATTCTTGAGTAATCCTGTTTTACAAGAGAAGAGGAAGGATTTATATTTTTCTAGAATAAATTGTCATCTCCTTTACAGGGGAGAGGATGAGGAATAGCTGAGATAAGACTAACAACTTCAAAGTCAAAAAAGTTAGCAAGAAGATTAGAATTCCACGATCTTGAATCTCTTTAACACAGTCAGCTACCAAGTCAATAAGTAGGATGGGATGAGGGTGCTTTTTAGCAACATCTAGCAACCTGGGTACCTCACCAATGCAATTTTCAAGCCAAAAATTGATCTTGCAACCATCACCAACTTGCCATACTAATCCCTTCAACATTTCTGGCCAGATTTTACAAAGATTTCTCCATAGTGTTGAATAATAGGATTTGCAAATATGAGGGTTGGTAAGATCGTTATATCTTCCATATTTAGCAGTCATAGTTTGCGACCACAGTTGATCGGGAGAATTTAGAATAGATCAAACCATCTTGTGGAGGAAAGCTTCGTTTTGCTTATTTAGCACCATTATACCGAGGCCACCAAGATTCTTAGGAGAGCAGATTTGGCCCCAAGAAATAAGGTGGGATTTTTTCTTCGCATTAGAGTCTCCCCAAATGAATCGCCTTTGAAGCTTTTCAATATCCTCACAAACACCAATAGGAATGATACCATTTTGCATATAAAACATTGGAATGGAGGAAATAATAGATTTAGCCAGAATAACCCTTCTAGCCATAGAGAGGTTTTGACTTGCCCAACCATTTAATCTTTTATGAACCTTATCCAAGATGTCCCCATAGAGTCTTCTGCTGACCTTGCCATGTTTCACTATTGCACCCAGATATCTACTAAGATTTTTAGTGGAAGGAAAACCACTAATATTCACAATTTTGCCATCCAAATCATCACCGACATTTCTTGAGAAGAAAATATTGGATTTTCCATTATCCACCCTTTGACTCAAGGAGGCCCCAAACAGATTTAAACAATCCATGACAGCAGAAATTTGGTCCTTTGAAGCTTCACCAAACAATATAATAAGCAAGTGAGATATTTTAGGACCACTTTTTTTAGCAGACATATAAGGGTACACTTCTTACTATGGACAACATCAACAATAATGTGAGAGAGTTTCTTCATACACAGTGGAGAACCCAGGAATTTAAATGAAGGAGGCAAAAATAAGAAGACCGTTAGTATAGACATAAAATACAAATAAAATTGCCAAGTCTAAAATCCTTCATTTATGTAACTTTTAGAATCACCATTTATGCCAAACATTCCCTGTATCGAGGCGTACATTCCCTATATTTATCCATATTACGTTAACAAAGGTTATTGTGATTTCTTTTGATTTTATAAATAAACATTAAATATTAGAATTCTTATATTTTAACATTTCATATTCAATTGTTCTCCTCACTGTATAGTGTTGTGTACTTTATTTTATTCTTTTAAAGTTTGGAAAACATTCATGTACATGCCTTGTTGCAGTGTCGTAGCAGCAGTGGCATCCTTTATTAGCATTCCTTGTTTTGTGCCTGTTTTTGTTGTTTCTTGGTAAACGTTGTAGTGCCTGCTTTGTTTAAGTGTTGCTGCAGAGATAGCATGCTTTTTTACCACTTCCTTGTTCTGATACCTATATGGTTACAATATTGCAGCAAGGGTAACACAAAGGGAAAATAGATAAAATTCATAAAACATATATAAATAATAAAATTTTAGGGGGGGTGGTCCACCCTAACCCCCTAATTCTGCATATGTCCATACACATGACATAGATGTAGGGTGAAATGGAATCACCTTTTCTAAGGCCTCTAAAGGGAGTTATGGATCTGGTTTTGCCACCATTCTAAAGAACATAAAGCAGAGAGGAGGAAATGCATTTCATGATGATATCAATCAAGGTTGTAGGAAAGTTTACCTCTTCAAGCACTAATTTGATAAATCCCCAGGAAAGACGGTCATAGGCCTTTTCAAGATGAATTTTTATGGCATAAAAACCCTTTTTTACCTCTCATACATCTCATAGAGTGAATCATCTCTTGAGCAATGATGATGTTATCCTGAATGTGTCTGTTGGGAATAAAACTCACTTAATTAGGGGAGATGAGCTTTTGCAAGATTGGTTTGGGCTTGTTGACAACAATTTTACTAATACCCTTATAAAGGACAGAGAAAAGAGCAATTAGTCTAAGCTGACTAACTTTCTCTGGTTTGGGGATTTTAGGAACAAGAACCAACAAGGTCTTATTAACCAGCTTTATGTCTTTCAGGTTATTCCAGTAGTGTAGAACCGTTCCATAGTTTGCCAACCTATAATCTCCTAATTCTTTCGAATAAAGAACGCAGGAAAGCCATTAGAGACAGGAACTTTCAAGGCACCCATCTTGAAGAACGTTTTATGAATATCTCTATGATTCTTGGTAGCTGATAAATAATCCAGATCTTGCTTATCCAGCTTCGGCCAAGAAGAGACATGCCAAGTTCTGAAGGGGATATCTTCAAGGAACAATTTGTTGTAAAAGGGAAGAATCAGATTAACAATGTTTTGTTTATCCCTCAACAGGTTACCAGCATCATCTTTAAGCTCCAAGATTTTGTTTTTGGATCTTTTGGAAATAATGGTTGTATGATAAAATTTGGTATTTCTGCCACCATCCGCTATCCAATTACACTTAGCTTTTTGGAACCATAAGCTTTCTTCTTCTTCTAAGACTTCATTGATCTCTTTTTGTAAGGCTTGATCTAGATACAATAACAGATCATCTGTTAAACCCCTCTTATTAACCTACAGGTCATGAAGATTTTTCATATGAGCTTCATTCTTGGTGTGGATATTGGCAAAGGCATTTTAATTCCAGAGCTTAAGAGGAGCAACGAGATTTAAGAGGGAATAACATAAGCAAGAGTGAGAATCACACAAGTTTTTGATAAAGGAGGGAAAGTTGATATGCTCCTGCCAAGCAACCAGAAATTTGAAAGGTCAGATTTGGGTTGTGGTCAGAATTGAGTCTAGGAAGAGTTCTAGCAGAGGTATCAGCAAAGGCAGTTCTCCACTCAGCATTAGCATAGACTCTATCAAGTCTCTTATAGACGCTATCAAGGTGAAGACACTTAGTACTCCTCCAAGTAAACTTTGAGCCAGTGCACCCAATGTCCATAATGTGACAGTCATTCAGAACTTCTATGAACTTGATACACCTAGATAGATTCATAAGAGCTCCACCTTTCATTTCATTAGCAGACTTTATTTCATTAAAATCCCCCATAACAGCTCAAGGGGCAGAAATATAACCACTTAATCTTTTGAGGTCCAGCCAAAGGATTGATCTTCTCTCAGATAAGCATAAACCACAGTCAAAAGAAAAGTGGATCTATTTTTAGGGGAGCACTCAACATTAATGAATTAACTAGGCTTTTCAATAAGTCTTACTGAGAAGTAGCCATCCTTTCAAAGGAACCAAATACCACCCGTAAAGCGTACGGCATCTTCCACCAGGTGATGATTAAAGCCCAGTTGTTTAATTTTTCTGAGGGCCTAAACCCCACTAATCCAAATCGTTCAAGAATAACAGCCAATCCAATCCTGTGGTTGTTGATGAAGTTTCTCAGGATATTATTAGAAGGCTTCTTAGCCGCTCCCCTCCAGTTCCACACAAGAAAATTCATTAAAAATGGGTTGAGTTCCCAAGATTAGTAAGAACTTAGGGACTTATAGTCTTTGCAGCATCCATCTGATCATTAGTCAACTGATCTAACTCCATACCATTAGGTGTGCTACTCAATAGCAGACCAAGAGTAACATCACTGGTAGGAGGGTCATCTTTATCAAGAGAATTAACTTTGTTCATCACAGAGACATTAAGGGAACACAAATGATTCTGCGGAGGAGAATCAAATATAAATATTTGATTTTGAGGAATATAGTTGACCTTTGAAAGAGAAGGACTGGTAGGAAGGGCCTGAACCACTTTATATTCAGACAACAAAGAAGTAGGCTTAGTCTCCCAAACACTGCCTTCAGGTCCTTTAGCAAGAGTTTACTCGGAAGAGATAAGAATGCTGGTAACCCCAAAACCAGATTTAGCTTTAGGTAAAAAGCTTTTCCCATAAGGTTTCTCTATAGCTTTAGCGTTGAACAACAAATTCTGCTTTTTACGAGTTTCAGAGAGGTTGGAGTTATTTGTTTTCCTTTGTAGCATATGTTAGACCCTTTATCTTAGAGGTAGGCTTCAGGTGATGACTGGCATTGCTACTTTTTTCCTTCTCCTTTTCAGATCTCGAAGGGATGGGATTTTTTCCATTAGAACGATCAGTACCAAAGGATCTTTTATTAGAAGGGTTACTATTCGGTTTACTGGGATGGGATTTTTCTTCCGTTGGACAATCATCCAAGGGCCTACAGCTTGGGTTTGAATAAAAGAAGGATGGGGATTCACATGCATGTCCCTCGTTTTAGGATTGACCGAAGAAGGTTGTTGTCTAATTAGGTTTGGGCAAGATTAATTATTATGCCCATACCTTCCATAATGAAGGCTAATGAGGTAAAGAACTTCATACTTTATCCTTCTTTTACCCTCTAAGAAGTACTCTCCTCTCAGAGGTTTTGAGAGGTCTAGGTCCATAAAAATCCTAGCAAATCTTCCTCTATCACTAATATTAGTAATCTTATCAACTTTGAGCACTTCACCTATAAGGTTACCTAGATAATTCAAGACAGGAACTTCAAAATACCTGGTAGCTGGATCCAAGCAGCAACTTTTTGAATGTTGGCACTCTTCGGGTCAAAGCAAGGCTCCCACTTTTGGACCACTAGTTAAGGACCTAGAATTATCCAAGGACCTCCCGTGATAGCCAAGTTCCGATCTTCAAGATTACAGAACTTAACAGAGAAGAAATTGTTCCCTAAGTCAGTTACCATGATAGCTCATGATTTCGCCCAGAAACCCTCAAGCTTTTTCTTCATGAATCATACTCCAATCTTCTTTCCCAGAAGCTGGACAATTAGAGCATTCACCCATGGTTTCCGCATCTGCATCTTGGCCTCCTTGGAGCAACTGATGTTGGTAGACCCATCTTCTTCAATAATGGTTTGAAAATCCCACTCTAACACCTCCCTTTCTATTGGGTCAAGGGTTTCATCCCCCTCTTGTTCAATACCTGACTCCCTCCCAGTTGAGATGCTCCCCAGGAATACCATCTTTCGTACCCATGGCTCGTGCTTAAGTCTTCAATTTCGAATCTTGATTCACTTCCAAGGAAGAACCCAAATTTGCTCCACAATTAGCTGTGATTGACGAAAATTCCTCTCCATTCTTAGACCGTTTTCCACTTTTCCTAAACCCTATTGTCGCATCCTAGTGTTTAGAATTTGAATCTTCCATCTTTGTTACTATTACGAAGAAGCCCTAGCAGAGAAAGAAAAAGCACACGCGTGAACAGAACGGCTTGTCAAGGGCGCGTTTCCTTATTTTTACTCTTCTTCCTACCAAATATGGGTAAATAATTTTCCCCACCCCACTTTCCTGGGGAAAAAATTCCCCTCCTACCAAACACCCCCTAGAGGTAGGGGTGTAAATGAGCCTAGCGGCTTGTCAAGGGCCCAAGTCTTGGCTTGCTTTAAGCTTGATTAGGTCTAGCTTGTTTATTAAATAGAACGAGCTCAAGCTTTAAAAAAAACTTGTTTAGCAAACAAACTCAAGCCTAATTTAATATGGTTTGACTTGAAAGCCCGTGAGCTGCCCCGATATGTTATTATAATAAATAATATATTTTTATGTCACTAAATCATTAACCCTATTTTTGTAACCCTGTTTTTTTACTATTATCTTTAAATCCACAAGCAATTGACCAGACTCAGGTATTCTTTCTCTATTTTTCTTTGAAGATTATAATATAATAAGCTTTGGAGTTTGGACAGCTTAGGGTGTGCATGACAACCTTCCCGGAATCAATGTTTTTTAATTTCTGTTCCCGGGAACATAAAGGGATAAAATACTCGTTTGGTAAAATCGATTTATTTTTTTGTTCCCGGGATGAACCGAATTAATTTTTGTGCTGGGGAACAGAAAAAAGAATCAAATTTTTTTTGCTATTTTGTTCCCGGACAAAAAATGAGAAACACTTATTTTTCTCAATCACTCTCCACCACTATCATTGTTATCATCACCATCGTCATCCCGACACGACCACCGCCACCATCTTCGCCGTCGTCAATGTACCACCAATGTCGTCGTCGCCACCACCACCACGATGTCACCGCCACCATCACCACCACCACCACAACGATGTCATCGCCACCACCATCGACACCAACCACCTCCACCATCATCGCAGCTACTGCTGTCACCACCACCACCACCATCATCGCTATCACCACGCCATCGCTACCACCACTTCCACCACTTTCACCAACCACCACTACCATCATCGTAGCCACTGCCATCACCACCACCATTATGCCCTTACCATGTCATCGCCACCGTCACCAACCACCATCGCTACAGCCACTGCTGTCACCACCACCACCATCGCCATGCCACCACCACCATCGTCACAGCCACTGCCATCACCACCACCACTGTCGCCGCAACCACTGTCGTCACCACCTCTACCATCACCACGCCATCACCACTGGCGCCGCCGCCACCATCGCCACCATTATCACCACCGCCACTACCACTACCACACCATATGAAAAGGAAAGTGATGATCCAAAAAAAATTATGCGTATAGGAATTATTTTTTATTATATTATTTGTTGTGTTATCAAACACATTTTTCATTCTCAGAATAAAAATAGAGCATGTTATCAAACAAATTTTTTTCTCAGAAACTGTTCCAAGGCACAAAAATAGAAAAGAATTGTTTCTTTTCAGAAACAGTGCCAGGGAACAGAATGGTTGTTATGCACACCCTTATTTTATTAACAATGAAGTCGTCGCAAGTTTAAGAAGAAATTTTAAAGGTTAGTTTATATTACATACTTCTCTTAAAATATTCTTCCCCACATTCTCTATTTCATGAGCTGAATCAATGTTTAAGAAGAAATTGAGAAACCCATTATTCGATCTTTAAATATATGTGGACCGAATGGATTCTATGATTGTTTTTTCCAATGTTAATAAACCGGGTCGACCCGGGAATACAAAAAATTGATGCATTTATAGTCTCAACATTTTAATGTATGTGAATTTGGAAAGAATATATTTTATCATTATAAATAAGTCAAGCCAAACCTTTAATTTTTTATAAACAAGTCAAGTCAAACTTAGAATTTAGCTCGTACCAAGCTAATGAGCGTCAAGAACAAAATATTTTTCATCGACTTAACTCGTTTAAGCTAAAGTTCGGCTCGACTCAACTCATTTATACCCGAGGCTACTCAATTAAATATTAGGATTTTAACTACCCAAAAAATAATGGATTTGATTTCTGAAAATGTGGAGTCTATTAAGACTTCCGACACTGATTGATATTAAAAAAAATCCACTTTGATGGTTCTGTAATTAGAGTATTTACTGCTAAATAAATTAAGACGTTGTAATAATAAAACATTGAAAGTTAGGGAGAGGTTATAATTACTACCTATTTTTCTTACTATCAAATCTTAACCGTTGATTTCTGCCAATCTAACGGTTATAATTTATTAGAAATTAATAATTATAACCGTTAGATTGACGGAAGTCAACGGTTAAGATTTATGGGGTGTATTGGATTAGGATTTTAAAAGACTTTTTGAGATAAAAAAATCTTATAGATTTTAAAAGAGTATTTGAGAGACTTTAAAGACTTTTTAAAAAACTTTTTTTACAATTAAGATTTCATAAGATTGAATTTTAAAGAATTTTAATAGAATTTATAAGATTTGAAAGGACAATATGGATTTATAAGATTTTAAAAAATCATATGAATTTTTAACAAACATTCAAAATTACAAGAGTCAATAAAAGAAGTTAACAAAGAAATGCAATGATATTAAGTAAAACGTAATATAATTTTCTCAATTAGTAAAATTCATGATAAATTTTCGTTTGGAATTTTTTGCAATTGATCTTGTAAACTTTGGAGTTTTTGTTCTACATGATGAAGTTTTCTAACCATATATCATATGAATGTTTTCATTGAGTATTCCAAGAAAATTTCTCAAATTATTTTCAATCCATACATTAAAATATTAAATTACTTTGAGGGTTTTGAAAAATAAGTTTTTAGTCATCTATTGACCCAAAAATTGTTTGAAATCATTTCCTATAGCAAATGAATTTCGTTCATGAATGTATTATTATGAAACATAGTGTTCATATTATAAAAGTTTCAATCTTTCTTTAAATTGATCTTGTTTCATTGATGTAAAATAAAAATTGGTTTGGGAGGTTTTGGTTCCCATGTTATTTTTCCACTATTTTATGTTATTTTTTATACAAAAATCGCACATTTTCGTACTTAGAAAAATCATGACCAATAGCTTGAAAAATCGTTTCTAAACATTCAAAAATTCTCAAAAATTGCTTCAAAATCTACTGTTTTTGAGATGAATTAGATTAAAATCTTGTTGGGTTGTTGTTTTTGGGTTGTTTTGTGATGAAAATCGCTCAAAAATCTATTATTTTTTATCTTCGATGAAACCGCTATGGTGAAACTCGGTTTTGAGCGGGTTGATTCATCAAAGGAAGTAGAAGACGTTGCAATTGAGAAATCTCAAGAAATTCTAGGGATTACGTGAGATTGTGAAAGAGACATCATATTTATATTTCTCACTAAAAAGTCTCACAAAATTCACACTGATGAAAAATTTGTTTTTTCTTTGTTTAAAATACTGATTGAATATCACATGATTTTTTTTCAATTTTTTAAATTCCTAATTAAATACCAATGAATTTTTTATCAAAAAGTAATTGATTAAAATTCTTTGAAATCTTAATCTAATTCTTTGAAATCTCAATCTAATTCTTATTAGTAAGAGATACTAAGAAAAAGAGATAGTAAATATAATATCTCAAAAAGTTAAGCACCTGTTTAAAAAAAGAAGAAACTCTTAGGTGCCTTTTAAAGAACAATGGCGGCGAACGCCCCAAATCCATAACCAAAAGAGAGACCCTGATTTTAGGCATTATGAAATGCGAGTTACCTCACATTTGTTCACGAACCTGCGCCCCAAATTCTTGTTGAATTTTCAAGCCCTACCCCTCTCTCCTCTCCCTTCTTCTCCATATCGTAAGTTTCTCTTTCCTTTGCATAATGCTTCGTTCCACTTTACCATTTTTTGGGTTTTTTAGGGCTTCTCTCTGCGATCCACCTTTTATATTCATTGTAAACCCTCATTTATATTTGATTCATTACATTAAAGTCTTTGATATTCATTTCCACTAGAGAATTTAATCACAGGAACTTGAACCTGACGTGCATTTTGTTAGTAAACCCAACGATAAAGGCAACGATTTCAATCAAGCTTTTTTTTTTTCTTATTTTAAACCAACCCCAGATGAAAATTTTGGATTTTTTTTTCTCCCTTTCGTTTTATCCTATATGTTTGTAAATGGGGTTTTATAAATGATATTTTTTTTTTTGGACAATTTTATAGGCTTCTGTTGCGATACGAAGAAGATGGGGTTATGATCCTGGGAATGTAATTGGAGAATTGGGGAGAAGAAAGGGAGGAAATCATACACAATGCCGTTATTCCCCTTGTGCTCGAGCTCGGAAAAGGTGCAGGATGAGGAGAAAAAGAGTAGGACTATGGTGTATCTCAATGTGTATGATCTTACGCCTGTGAACAATTATCTTTACTTGTTTGGGGTTGGAATCTTTCATTCGGGTATAGAAGGTTTGTCTGCGTGGTCCTTGTACTTCTCTTATTTGTCGAGTTTTAATTTTGTGCTCGTTGTGATAAGAAAATTAAATTTTGAACTTATTGTTATGGAATTGCTAAATGACATTGTGGTGCAATATTTTATTATTGAAAATAAGAGGAAAAGGGAAACACTACAGTGGTTATTGAAGGCATCGTTGTTATAATCTATAATATGAATGAAGTTGCTGTGTGTATTGATCAGCCAAAAAGAAAGGCATGAGAATATATTATCAGGCAGTAGGTCATCCACTCATTTATTGTGGTTTCTTGTATTATTTCTTGATTGGGGTTTTGTAATGATATGCCTTTAGAGAATAATGCGTGATGGTGAAAATAGGAAATATTGCTTAAAATGTTTGGTATATGAGGTTTTTCCGCTTTGAATATTATTCGGTCTTTAGGCTAGTGGGAACTTAATGTTCACAATGACACTTTATATCAGACATGATTGAAGTACATTGTTAAACATGGAAATGCGTCAAGTTGGAATGGTAAACACATTGAGAAAATTGTTGGTACTTATGACTATAGACTTTTTAGTTATCTCGAACTTACTCATTTGGGAAATTACTTATTTTTTTTTACTTATGGTTATGTTGGAATTTAAGATATTATTTTCTATTATTTTAGAGTTATGGTTAATCATTTGGGCATTTAATATAATTTAATATACCTATGAGATCTAATGTTTGATATTTTGGATTACCTATACTATGCAGCAGTTTGTTTAGCTCCTCTTTATTCAACGACTAATTCAGTTATTCAATTATTTTACCTTTACCTTTGTATTCTCTCCTTGCTCTGCTCTGCATTTTCTGTCTTCTCTCTTTTTAGCCTTCTCTTTCTTTTCTCTTGATGTTATTGAAAAAATTCTTTTAGTACGCATTGCGATTTGTTAGTTTTTGGAATTGCTTACATTCTTGATGCAATGCTGGTTTTATGATTCATAGGGTAACTTAGCAGTTCCATTGAGCATTGATGTGTCATTTAGGTATATTGGCATGCTAAAAGCTTAACACACACACATATCATTACATGTTCTTGCTCTTCTAATAAAATTTATTGTCTTACACTCTAACCAAAAGAGCTATACGTTCTGTCATTGAAGAGTTGTGGTTTCTCCACTTCATGTTTAGTGCCATCTCTTTAGAGTTGAGGCTGAGATTAAGATTTTGAAGTGCAAGGATGCTTCATGGTTTCTTCATTTATTTGTCATCATCCTTCAAGTTTAGGCTGGAATACATCATGATTAAATAACATCATTACGTACTATAGCTGGATACAACAGCCTTTTAGATATATAAATGCTAAGGTTGTTTTAAGAAAGTTAATGAATAATTCACTATATATCTTCTTGTGGTTATTTTAATCTACTATCAATGTCATCCTTCATCTTTCCTCTCTGAACCTAACACGCTACTTTTGGGTCATTACCCTTGTGCTTTATCTTTCATATTTGATTCCTTCACTTTAAGCCTGTAATTATCAATCTGAATACGCTAACCTTCTTAGTTATATGGTAATCTTCTTTTCTATTGTCCATGATTGAGATTCTGGAGTTTACATCATTGCGCTTTGATCTTATGTGTTTTGTGTTGCTGCTGGTATGCATCTTGCATTATCAAGTCCTGAATGATTGACTTAATTTTGTTGGTTCTTAATAACAATAGCTCATACAAACTGGTTTTAGGGTTTTCATTTGATTTTGTATTTGCTATGCGTTGTTCTTTTCCTAATTACTTCTTAGTTGATTTGATATGTTCATTGTGTTCCTGTATTATACTGCCCTAGACCATTTACCTTTTCTTGTTGCTACCTTTTCCTAGTACTTGTTTTGTCATTCCAAAACATAATCAGTTTGTATATTTTTTTCCTAAACAGTACTTGCACCTAGTAAAACAAGCAATTTATCTTGGATTTACTGTTTGAGTTAGATGAAATTACTGCTTTTGATTTAACTTAATTATGCTCAAAATTTGGATATATTTGGATGGTGATTATTGGTATTGTTTATTTACTAAAGGGAAAGGTTGTAAAAGAGAATCCAGTATGTCCACATTGAGCTTCAGTAGTATCAATTAAAGGTATAATCAACAGATGCATCAAAAGATGAGGACTATCATAAATTATACTTAGTAGGTCAAACCTGGGTGCCCATTTAATACTTGTGTTCAAGGCAGAAATGGAATTCCACTTCATCTAATCTTATATGACCTTAACACTGACATTTGTTTCTGAAAGAAATCTAATTCATAGTTTAATGTAACAACTTTGGGTATTTCAAGTTTCTAGTTACAAATCTTGACCAAGTTGTTGATTTGAAAAGTAATTTAGAAAGAGAACTATATCAGGAGCTTGGATGTACTGCTTTGCTGTTTTAATACCCTCTTAAACCAACTTATAGCTTATTGTTTTCATGAATAGTGCATGGTATGGAATATGGCTTTGGAGCACATGATTACTCCACAAGTGGTGTATTTGAGGTGGAACCTAGAAGCTGTCCTGGCTTCATCTTCAGACGGTCACTGTTGTTAGGCAGCACCGATATGTCTTCTACAGAATTTCGTTCTTTCATGGAGCGCCTTTCTGCAAAATATCATGGAGACACTTACCATCTGATTGCTAAGAATTGCAACCATTTCACAGATGAAGTTTGCCAACAGCTAACTGGAAAGCCTATCCCTGCATGGGTAAATCGGCTGGCTCGTGTTGGTGAGGATTCTCTTTGCTTGCTTATGCTGATTGCAGCGAAGCTCTAATTTGTCTTTTTGTCTGTGTGTACTATAAATTTAACATGCATATTTAGTATCCTAAAGCTTCATATTACCGTGGAAATAGGTTATGTCGGAGTTTGATAGGACTAGCTAGTTATCCTTACTTGCTTACAATTGGTCATTGCATCTACTAGTATAGTTGTAATCTGATCACATGAAGTTTGAAGTTTCAGGTTCATTCTGCAATTGTCTTCTGCCAGAAAGCCTTCAGGTTGCTGCTGTTAGACATCTTCCTGAACGTGGTACATATTCTGGTAAGATATGAAGACAACCATATTAGCCAATTGTGTTACAAACTTGTGTACTTCAGATTTGATTTTATTGGCTGTCCAAGATAGAAATATCTATTATGGATGACACTTAGCATAAGACATACCTACTATGTTGTGTGTCATTGTAGATGATGAGGGATCAGAATCTGATGGCTTTTCTGGGTCAGTTGAGAGTGAAGAGGAGAATTCCAATCACCATTTGCTAACTACACCAAATGCTGATGTCTCCTTTATAAAAGAAAAACCAATGACTCTGGCGCGGGACACCCTATGATTTTCATTTGTTGCTCCGATTATTGATATTATTGTTATTATTCTTTGTTCATTCTCTTTGCTTGTACCCTATCCGTGATCTTAGCTTGAATATTGGAGAACCAAAAGGCATGTTTTGTATTACAAAGACGATAGATTCTTGTATATGTCTTTGTATTGTTTCAAGTACGAACTAAATTAATTGTTCAGGTATTACAGGTAATCTGAATGTGTGGATTGATATCATGCTTTAGCCAATCTTAACTTTTTTTATTTTTTTGGTAGTTGATGATATGACGGCTACTATTTAATGCTAAACCTGTTGAAGTACGCTCCCAAAATAACCTAATCGATGTAAAATTTTCCATGCCCCCTAACTCTTAAAAAAAAAAAACTCTAGTGGTTTTTACCAGAATCATTTATCCCTTTATTATTAGTAATTTTAATCACTTATTTTTCCCCATGATTTTTTCCATCTAAATTTGTCTCTAATACTATTAAAAGTGATTAAAAAAAGTACATGGCAATAAGTGTTTTAAGAAAAAAAACAAATAATTGAGCCCAATACAAAAATACTTATTAATATATTAATGTATTATTAATTATATATATATATATATATATATATATATATATATATATATATAGCTAAATATAAGTATAACAAATAAGGATTCAAAGACCAAAGATATCCAGATGCATTTCAACATTATCCAATAAAAAAAAATTAAAAAAAAAAAGTAGGCTCATTTCAGTATGGAGCAGCATGAAGTTTTTTTAGTTATGCAAAAAACATATAGATTATGAATTTATTAATTGTTTTTCTTTTTTATGAAAAAAATACACTTAATTAATTGATTTGTGAAGAAAATAAAAAGATAAAGATTATGGCAATACCAAGCCTAATGGATCAGTATGGATATTTTTTTAAAAAAAATTATGATTAATTTGGTAGTTGAAATTCATTCCAAAAATAAAATATGGAAACAAATCAAAATTTTCCTAATATTACAGAAGTAGTATCTAAAGTGTTTCTCGCATGTTTTTATACCGAGAAAATAAAAAGGGAAAAATTCAAAAACTCAATTGCCATTTCCTTTATGATTTTTTTTATCACTTACCCCTTTGTTTGTTTGTTTTATTCATTTTAATAACTTATTTTCATGTTTCTATTTTTAATCACTTACCTTTATATGGTTATTTTATTGCTCGGGACAAAATAAACATATTTGCTAAAATTTTAATAGTATTAAAGGTGGGCTTGAATGGGGAAAAAATAAATAAATAAATAAATAATTAAGAAAAAAAATAAGAGAGTGATACTTACAGAAATCACATCGAGATTTTTGAACTTTTTCCTTTTAAAATTATGCTGCATCAGTTGTCCATTGTTCTACGCGAATTGAATGTGTCGTGGATGCCCTCGACAGTTTTTTGTACCGGTAAATTTCGTAATTAAGAGGAGAATTTTGCATAAATATACACATTTTGTTCAAACACCATGAACCAACTTGTGTCTCAAACTGAGAACCATGGCATTACTCAACGGATCATTCATAATGGTGACCTCGATCATCCACTGTGATTGGGTGAACTGATGTTAAGATATATAATCCCACATTGATTGTGTGGGCAACTAATGTGGCCTTTATAAGGCCTTGGGCACTCTCACCTTTGAGTTAGCTTTTGGGGTGTTGTATCCCAAGGTTTTTTACATGGTATCAGAGCTTGAGTAACTATAAGGTCACAAGTGATTCTTGTGGGCCCCCACTTTCAAGTGGAATTAAAATAAAAAGCACAAAAAGGTAAACCAAAAATTGGGCTTGTGCGATTCCACGCTTCTAGCCCAAAGGGCTCTTGCGTGAGGGGGCGTGTTGAGATATATAGTCCCACATTGATTGTGTGGACAACTAATGTGGCCTTTATAAGGCCTTGGGCACTCCCACCCTTTGAGCTAGCTTTTGGAGTGTTGTATCCCAAGATTCTTTACAGATAGGCATCAAAGAATAGGAATCTGATTAAGAGAATTAATACCAAATATATTGATGGTAAGAATATTGGTTGGAGAAAATACATCATGCGCATTTCGATTGGGATTTACGTAAAGCGCAAACAATTATAGCCCGTCAATTTTTAGTTAAAACGATTGCGCTGAGCGTAGGCAGTTAATTTTATAAACTATCTTGGCATTGGAAGTGGTCAAACAAACATAAAGGCTACATGCGTATATAGATGACAGTATCCCTCGAACAATTCTCTCCCTTTTATGAGCAGATTGTAGAATGAGCTTGCAATGGAAATGTTATATCCAAATTTGAAACTGCCATGACAAACCTAGTAACCATTGGCACAATATAAAAAAGACGCATTGATTGATTGACCCGTATAATACTCATAACTTGTATTCGAATATATACAGAGAGGAAAACGAGTTATATATTCAGGCCCACCAAACATGAATTATTACATTTCAGAACATGGAAAACATGTCAAACTTTAAAGGCAACTTAGGCTGCTATTTCAGCACACGCGGATATCAACACTAATTCCTCCCAAGTGATTAGTCCTGATCGAGCAACTACTTTCCCTGTTCAGTTTCTCCGAAGAAATCTTCTGGTTAGTACCACATCGCAGCCAAAGGCATGATATTCTGGCCAATGCCGCCTGTCCAGCAACTCGCACCCGGTAAACAACACTTAAATCTGCCCATATTTCACTTGTCATGGTTTCTGATTGACTACTTGGGTCGTATCCTTCAAGATCTGACTCTGTTACCACAACTAAAGAACTGTCATCAAACAATATAAGATCTCGTGAAGCTGCTCCCACCTCATAAGCCTTTACCAATAGATTGGCCGCAGGAGCACATCCAACAGCCTTCCTCACCATAAGGTGGCAGTAGTATTCCTGAACAGCCTGAAATTTCAACAATTAAATGATTTGAAGCTTAACCATCACTATTAATCATTTTCCTTACACAAGTCAAGAAAATTTTTGGGCCCAAAATTGGATCGAGAAATAATAAAATGAATAGGCTTCAACTTTTAAATTAAAGCAACACCATTCTGAGGCTTAAATCATTAAATTCCATTTCATATTTTTCAGTGACCAACTAACCTAAAAAAACATGATAGGTGAATTGTAGCTGCAATGAGCGCACACAGACACAGAAAATAATGGTAATTACGATAGTGACTAAGAGACAAGCTTCACACTTACCTGCCACTGAGAGGAAGCTAGAAGCACCCTTGGCCGAATTGACTTCACATAATCATATGCAGCATCAGGTGTCATCAGTTTGTGGTGCACCTACACGGAAAGCTCAAAATGTAAAAACAATTAGAACCAATCACAATACCAAACTCTTCTTTGTATGTTTTGATCTTTTCTACTCTCTTCCAAGGGGTGGCACCAACCAGATAACAAATTACAATAGTTGTGCTGCGACCACGTCCAGCTTTGCAGTGCACATACGTAGTGCGTCCAGACAATGCATTTTCTTCATCAAAAGAACCCAATAGGGAAAAGAGTCAAAATAATTACAAATGAGTGTAATAACTAAATTATAATGAGGAACATAGTTGTCATAAGCCTACTTGTAGATGAGTTTTATAACTTTTTAAAACTTACTCATCATAGATTTTTTTCAATTCTTTTATATTTTTGTGGGGGTAGGAGAGGGGTGGAAGTACATCAATAAAAGAGAAGAGAAATACAATATGCAACATATAACACACTACTGAATAATTCATGATGCTCCCCTCTTGTTGCCACTCTACACAATATTTTACCAATAGTTTAAATATCAATAATAACTTTTGCCCCACAGGAAACAAACTGATATATGCCCCTAAAACAGTTGGATATCATTATAATCAACCAATTTGCATAATACTCACCATGTATGAAGTCCACAGCACGGCATATGTCATGCAATGATGGAGCAAAACAGTAATCTCTAGTAGGAAGCACCAGATGGTCAATTCCATGAGCCTGCCAAATTTTTTTAACAAAAAAATTAATTGGAAATTGAATATATAAAAAATGCATGAAATTCGAAGTCATGCAAACACCCAAGATGCTATAATAACCCACCACAATTACAACATGCCACAATGCCAATAAAACACATACTAATAAAGCACAAGTGCATACCAGGGGGGTGAGAGACTGGGAACACAATACTCATCTTTTGGAAATAAATTAATCCCACTCATAAAAATTTCAATTCTAATCATTTATAACAACCAGGGGCGTACACTTACATTGGATAACATACAAGTAAACATCAAAGAACAAAATGGAAGTAAATTTAATAATAACAATGTTTCCTTGATCTTCTGATTCATAAGCTGCTTCACAGTTTGTTAGCTTTAACCATTTACAAGCTGCTTCATCTAGTCACATTACATGCTTTATTTCACAGTCAAAATACTTTCCACAAGTTGCAGAGCTACAAAAGCAACTTAATCATCATCAAATTTCTATGACAAAAATCTAAGATGAACAGAAATTTGCCAGTCACCGCAAGCAAAGAAACTCTTTTCACACACAGAAGGGGCAAGAAACCTTATCAACTCTAACTCCCAATTTTTACAAGTTAAAAATTTATAATTCAACACTGGTATTTATACAACACGCTTGCAGTCAAAAAGATTCAGCTAGATAAGCTGGTGCTAAACAATAAAAAAAATAAACCCTCAGATAAAACGCCATAAGTAGCAAAAAATAAAATATGGAGAATACTCACATAATATAATGTGGTTGGAACCAAAGTCTCATATGACTCATTCAATGTGATGACCGCGCGAACACCAAGCTCCTTCAAGCGAGGAACATCAATAGGAAATGGAACAGCACCTAATAATATGAACTGAAATTTAAATGCATCAGATTTAGGAGAAGCCTAGTTTACCAAACAACATAAGACAATTTTCATATGCAACTAAGTTAAAAATGTCATCTCGGCTAGAAGAGAAAAGAGACACCGCTGAACACTAACAGAAAATATGTATCTGATACCTGCATAACAAAGATTACATGTACGATGAGTTAAGCAAAGTTTCTATATCAAACAAAATAATCCAATAAACCACAACAACCCCATTCCACAAATGACAATGCTACCAGAAACAAAAGACACCACACAAGGACATGGATGAGAAACGTATTATAGCAACAAATTGAAACATTCTTTCATAAATGAAAGAGGTCAAGTGTCCCTTGCTGATTAATAAAAAAAAATCAACCATTAGAAGATCAAGCAAACCGAAGTTACTAATAATAACAAAAATCAGAAGGTAAAAATAGCCGGCCAATTTTTTAATTAGAAAACAGAATCACTTTACATTGTAAGGTAGTGGACCAACTTCCTACAGCGCATATTTGAATTGCCTTTCCCATTTTAAACCAAAACAAATCACATTATACTTACAGTGTGTTTAGAATTTTGAAAATAAAAGAATTCGTTTCATTTACAAATGATTTATTGTATGAAATTTGTTTGGAATGATATTAATTTAAAAATTCAATTCATTTACAACAGTGTACCAAATATTTAGAAAAAGAAAAGATGCCCTTCGCTTAGGAAAGCATTAAATTAAATACATAAAACTGTAATTAGATGATTACCAAAAAAAAAAAACAGTAATAAGAAAAAATCGCAGAAGCTGAGATTAACAGCCACATCATACATAAATATTATGTTATATAAGCTTTTATCATTCATGATCTTCCTTCTTAATTCTCCAGTCCATAAGGTTGCATCATCACCTCAAAGCACCATCTTTTTAAATTGGATTCAGGCGGCCACAATTTTGATCAATACAGCCCAAAATGGAAGAAGGTTAAACCACAGCAGGCATATTCAATCGATGGTATACAACGTGAACAAAATTTGTAACCCGCAAGCATTCTTCTTTCTATATGTTGATAATCACAATCACAGACACTTGTTGAATTTGTGGCAGTGCATAAACAAGCCAACGTACCATAACTAAACTGAAGGTCAAAACAAACATCAAATAGAAATAAAACGATCATCGGCACCATCCAGCACTCACACAAGAGAATGCAATGTAATAAATAATGCTCTAGATTAAACATACAACAACAAATATCTTAACATCATTCAATATACGGCCAATCACAAGCTAAAGAAACCATACCTCGTCAACCTTATCCCACCATCGAAACTCAGCCTGAATCTTATTCCTAACGACATTGTAAAACAGGGTCGGATAGAAAAGCGCTCGAGCGCCTGCTCCAACAAGAACCCTTTTGGCATCGTAACCAACAAAGCTCGATCTTCCTTCCTCTCCACCTTCTCCCACCTCACCTCCCTTCAATTCCTCTATATGCATAACTCACTCCCAAATCACAAAACAATTACAGCAATATCCAGATATATACAAAAAACCTAATTAACAAATAGATATCTATGCACAGAGTATTCAACACGTATCAACTACACTTTTCACAAACCCTCACGTATCCTACCCACAGCTCTATTACAACAAGCACAAAAAATGTTCAGAACAAAAAAAAAATGAATTGCCCCAAATTGCAATTTGCGGATCACGGAATTGATCGAGGAAAACTAGGAAATCGGAATTGCGCAACAACTCGAACAAGGGATGATGAATAGGACAAGAACTCGGGCGATAAGACAGGAAGAGGTATTTTCCCGAGAAAATGAGACCATTTTTGAGAAAGGATTGATGGAGGCGAGGAAGATGGATGAGGGATTGTCGTGATCCGCGCGAGAGAGAGGGAAAATTTGTCGGAAGGGAAAGGAAAAGTAAAAGAGAAAAAGAATCGGACAAGAGAGGAAATTGGGAATTGGAATTCCAAACCCTAGATTTGGTTGAATCAGAAAATCGCCCTTTCGCTCAACAAACTCTGAATTGGAAAGTAAAGGATATTCGGCAATTGGATGAAGAGGAAAATGAAAATGGGGAGCGACAACGTTTCAATGACTCGATGGTGACAGAGGGAAGGTGAAAGTCGCGGAGAGAGTGACACGTTACCCATCACTTAAGGGTGCCGACAGGCCATGGGTTTCTACGCCCTCTTCACAACTATTACACTTTTATACTTTTTTCTTTTTTACGCATTATAATTAAATAATTTTTAAATGATAGTATATTCTTACTACTACTCTAATATAATCATGTACTCATCACTCGTGAGAACACATTAAAAGCTATTTTTTTCTCTTTTTTCATCAACTTTTAGAGATTATCTATTGAAAAGTGAGATCCTAATAGATTAAGGGTTTGGTGTTTGTCATTTTAAATGACATAAGTTATGTCATTTTAGGAGAAAAATAGACACAGAAAAATAAAAATCATGGGAGAGAGAAAGTGAGTGCTTTTTTAATTTAAAATTTAAATAAAAAAAAATTTGTGTGTGTCTCTCTCTTAGAATGACATAATCTTATGTCATTTAAAATGACAAACATTTTTCTCATAGATTAATAATAAAAACATGTGATAGTAAGAATTAGGGGTGTTCGCGGTCTGGATTGGATCGGTTTTGGAAACAAAAATCATCTGATCCAATCCCTTTAGTTTGATTATGTAATCATCAATTCAGTTTGGATTTTTTTTCAAATCCGATCCGATCCGATCCGATCCAATTTTTTTCGGTTTGGATTGGATTGGTTTTCGATTTTTTGAAAATCTTAAATTTTTTTGAAAATCTTTTGTATATATTGGCTTTGTAATTATTATTTTTTAAATACAAAAATATCAGTAACCGATAATATAATTATTATTTTTTTGACAATGAGATATGAAGCTCTACATAGATAAAATTATGTTAATGAGACGTGACTAGATTTTTTCTTGGGTTTAGTTGATGGGTTAATGAGTCTTGTGTAGAAATTTTTGGGTTATGATTGGGGAAAGACCCAAATAGGTAGAGAAAAATTAATATATTGGATCAGTTTGGATTGGATCGATTTTCATCTACCAATCCAACAACCGATCCAATCCAATTAAAATTTGCGGGGTTTTTTCGGTTTTCGATTTTTCGATTTTCGGTTTATTCGGTTTTTTGGTTCGGTTACCGCCGTTTGGATCTGTTGATGAACACCCCTAGTAAGAATATCTTACCTCTATTTTATTATTATTTTATATATATTATTTTAGGGGGAACTATTTCTACTGTTATAGCAGAAATAATTAGTCTACCACATACCAAAAAAAGGAATAGGCTCCATCAATTCTTTTCTCTCATTTCTTTATAGTGTCTCTTTCTCATTTTTGTCTCAACAATTTATTTCTGCCACCGTTGCACAAATAGTTTTTCCATTATTTTATGGGGTAGGCTCTTTTTACATTAATATAAGAATAAAAATGTTTATACTCAATATTGAGTGAACCCAATGAGTGCAGCTCAGTTGGTAACTTGGCGCTGAGTTAGTGGGGTTAGATATGTGTTCGATTCCCGCTGAATGCATTCTTGGGGAGGGGGCTGAACCTTTAGCCATCACTGTTCCCCCGCACTCCGGATTAGTCTCATAGCCGGCTCAAAGAGTCGAAGCTCGTGGGGATACCGGAGGGAGCCAACTCGTCTCAAAGAGATAATTAGGGTTGGGTAACTCCAAAAAAAAAAATATTGAGTGATTTATTTAAAGACTTAAATATCTGATAAAATCATAATATATAAATAGCATCAATGCCTAATGTAAACGTTATTTAATTGCCTTTTCACATTGACGATACAAGTGATTGACTAAAAAATAAGGGTTGAATTTGTGCTTGAATCAATCTCAAATTTTTTTAAGGGATTAGTGTTTGTTTTTCTAAAATATATAAAATTGTTTCATTTTAATTAAAATTGTTATGTTTTATGGTAAAAAAATAATTACACAATAAAAATCATGGTGGGAGAAAGTGAAAGCTTTTTTTTAATTTAAATATTAAAAAATAGCAATTTTAAGTAAAATAATTATTCTTTACAAACATAAATATATTTTTTCTATAATTTAAAGGCCGGAATAAGTGATAGTTGAAATACACAGTTGTAAATAATTGAGCTATTACAACAATGATTATCTATTTAGAACGAAAATCTAGTAGACTTGTGTTATTAAAGTTCATGTACACCATGTATAAATTTTAATCAAACCCAAGGTAGGAGCCTAAACACAGACAAGAGTTACCACCAGACCAATCCTATTTGTTGGTCATATTACTCTTAATTATATATATATATATATATATATATATATATATATATATATATATATATATATTTAATCGATTGAACCAATGATCCACTAATTAAATCAATAATCCATTAACTCTGTACTCTGACCGAGTCAGTGACCAATCCGAAATTTAAAATTTTGCAACATGCAACTAATTACAAATAAAAAACATAGACGAATGTTGAAAAGATAGAATTTGCCTGGTGTAAGAACCCTCACCGTTAATTTAGAAATATAATAATTAATTATGAGATTAATGATATAATTTCATAATTGACCCTAATAATTATGACAAGGCTTAAATAATTATAGTTAGTGATTAATAATGTTGAAAGTCGCTTTTGTGATGAAAAGTGCAGATACCGGTTCTGCCTCACGGTATAAATGCGTACCGATGAAGTATCCCAAAAAATTATGAAAAGTGTGTATATATCACTAGAATAATATCTAGGACTAGTATAACAAGTTTGGAGTCAAAATAACGAGAATTGATGTCAGAACTGATACCGGCTATGTAAAAGCGTGTACCGACAAAGTGCTGCGAAAAATAAAATAAAAATATGAAAAATCCTAAAACAATGGCTAGGTTCAGAATCCAAAGTTTGGGATTAAAATGATAAGCGTAGCTATGAGTGCTAATACAGTGTGATTAAACTTAATGAGGGTATAAATAGACACTTGCATAGATTTTTAGGTCAGAAATCATAAACCTTGCGTGAGTTTTCTGAGCTTCTTGAGTCAGCCACCTTCCTCCACCTCCTCCCCTCCATTGAAGCTCCAAGAGAGCACCTTTTCTCTTACTTTCTTCACCAAAGTCTCTTGTATGAGTGTGCTCTAGCTTTGGGAGGTTGAAAGTCCAGTCATTTATGAATTGTGGGTTGTGTTTTGTGTGAGAGAGCTGCTGACTTTGAGGTTGTGTGGTGTGGGAGCCATTTCCATGCCATTTGAAGCTTCAAGGTGCCATTATGGTAGAGAAAGGACCAAGCTTTGGTCACCATTTCGTGGCTTGTGTAATCTGACTTCTTGGGACAGATTTGAGAGCTCCAAGAGCACCTTGTTCTGCTATGTTTGAGCCCCATAGGTATACCATGATCTTTCCTCTTGAAAATCCATGATTTTAGCTTGTTTAAGTCACTAAAAGAGGGAACTTTAATGATTCAAGTTAAAAGTGGTTAATCCATGTATAATAAGTATTGTTGAATATCTGTTTTGTGCCAAAATCGAACCTTGAATCATTGGGAGCCATTCCCACCTCGGATTATGCAGAATTTTTCTACAGAATTATGTTCTGCACGCGTGGGAATTGATTCATTTCTGTTGGAAATCGATTTCCAAGTGCAGGAATCGATTCCCTCTTGTTGAGGAATCGATTCCCTCTTGTTGAGGAATCGATTACTAAGAGCAGGAATCGATTCCCAAGGTTGAAAATTGATTCCTACCTGTCAGAATGACCAGAAACCAGTTTTAGATGCGTGGGAAAGACCCCATGTGGGCATGAGGCCCTAAGTAGTCTGTGTTACTGTTGGAAAACAGTAATACCTTTAATTGTGGGGCTTAATGGTTGATAATTATGAACTAGAAAATATGTAAGCAAAAAAGGAAATGTTGTCATAATGAAATGAACCTTTAGAGTATGGATATTGATGATGTTTCTGATATAAACAGACTGTGATTGTGCTGTTTGGTGACCTTGGGCCAGTGTGGACTCTTGGTTTGGACGGATAGCTTGATAGGTAAGCTTTCGTGTCCTCGGTTTTGCCATTGTTGGTTCCACCATACCTCATGGAGGGATAGTTTTTGTGCATGATGTGTTTTCATGTATTGATATTTGAAATGCTATTAAGCTGTTAAGTGCAAGTGCCTTATAATATGTATGTGTTGTTCCACCTAGACGGTAAGTCTGAGTATGTAGCGTTATACAATATGGTGATTCTGTGGGTGGGTGCAAGTAGCGTCTTGCACTGATTGTAGGTTATAGACGTATGTAATTCCCGCATGGCCAGTAGGATTTTGACACACATGACATGATTATATGCTGCGTTGCACTGATTTCGGAACTTATACTGTTTTATTGCTTTTGAACTTATATTGCACATGTAAGTGAGCTTGGGGTAGAGAGATCCTTGAGGACCCCTTGTCTTACTAAGATTTCTGTTTAGAGATCTCACCCCACGTTTGGAGCACATTTTCAGGTTCAGGTACCTCGAGGTATGATACTTCTAGCGGCAGGAGGCCGGAGTTGAGTTGATATGCATGCTGCTTGTTGTTACGTCTGGATACTGATTATGTTTATCTTCAGTATACTGTTATATGATTTGAGACTCTGTTGGGCTTTGTTGCCTTATTTGGTGAGCATGGGGATTGTCCATGCCACATTGATGTTATTTATGCTTTAGCTTTAAGTTATATAAATTATCAGGATATTGTTCGGTCTACGTGTTGTAGCTTCGTGACTAGAAACCCAGTTATTTATGTAGTGAGTTTATTCAGTGTAGTTAGCTGTTTATTTGCAATTTACGTACATGCAATGTTTTATGAAAAAAAAAGGATTAGTTAATCAACTTGGTAAATAATAATAACGTCATAATTAAAAAAAAAAGTTAGTTCCGCATTTTAATTAAGCAGCGCTTAATACGTTGATATGATAACAAATCGGGTATACACGGGGTATTACACCTGGCATACAAATAGTGTTTGGTTTTCTCCTTTCTTTATAGTCAAGGAAAAACAAATATTTCCTTTAAGGTTTAATACAATATTATCAGACCTGGCTCGAACAGGAAGAGTCGACTCAAAACTTGGTGAATTAGTCATCTGCCCGGTTCGAATTAAGTATTAGATCGGTTATGTATTAGACCAGGTGAAAATTCATTTGGGCCAGCCGAATTTTATCAAAACCAGCAGGTCATGCATTTTTATAAATATAAGAAACCAAAGTTGTCTCTTCTTGTCTTAAAAAAGTGTGGAACTCTTTCAATTTTTTTATAGTTTTGTTTGCTAGAAGTATGCTTTTCTATAGTGACCTCAAATTTCAGCTTCAAAGACTGAAGCAATTTGCGTAATAGTAGATTAAGAGAAGGTGATATATTGTTTCCTTGTAAAATCATTTTTACGTGAAAAGTTGTTGGTAAATGTCTTATAATTATTAAACATGGTTAGTTGAGGATAGTTGGTAGATGAATTATATGTGGTTACTGATACTTGAATTTTCTTTTTTCTTTGTTTATTTCTTTTACAATATACGTGGTTACCGTATATTACTTTTTTTATCCCTACAAAAATTGTATGTGTTTGCAGCTCTACATAACAACTTTTTACATGTATTTGAGTTTTTTTTATGTATAAAACATGGATTTGGTGTTTGTCATTTTAAATGACATAAGTTATGTTATTTTAGGAGAGAGATAGACACAGAAAAACGAAAATCATGAGAGAGAGAAAGTGAGTGGTTTTTTTAATTTAAAATTCAAATTTTCTGTGTCTGTATCTCTCTTAAAATGACATAATTTTCTGTCATTTAAAATGACAAACATTTTTCCCGTAAAACATATGTTTTCATGTAATAACTCAGGTCATGGATTCAATTGTTGACCTACCGGTTGAACCAGTGACCTAATACTTTAACCAGGTAAATGATCGGGTAGGTCTGATAACATTGGTTTTACATGGCATATGTAAGTTAGACTTAACAACATCAAAACACCTTATGTAATATGGAGTAGCATCAATTCAATCTAAAAATTTAATTTTTTCGATGAATTTTATAATAATGATTTTATATTCGTTTTATATAAAAGTTTATTGAGTTCAAAGGATGGATAATGCACCAATCATCTATACTAAAAAATTTCATAATATTTAATTATTTATTAATAGAATGAGAATAATAAGATTAAATTTGTGACCACTTGGTTTTAGAGATAATTCAATATAAAAACTTAAGTTATAAATATTATATTAATAATTTAACGATTATAATATAAAAACTTAAGTTATAAATATTATATTAATAATTTAACGATTATAATCAACAAAACTTTAATTATTATAAACTTTTAACGAAAAAGGCAAGTCTTGAAACAACAATAAGCTTAGATTACTCTATTTTTTTCAACAAATTTGTGTGCACCAAAATTTGTTCTTATATTCTGTAAACCAATGTAATATGATGCTGTATGGATATGATCTTTATTACCGTGACGACTTCTAGTATTCATGGATTGCGTTGATAGCTTCCTATCACAGTTATATATTTTATTATGAGAAATTATAGTCTGACTTGCAGTAAATTTAATTTGTTTTCTACTTTCATCATAAAAAACCGTGCATCCCTTTTTAATTTTTATATGGGTTATATTTATCTACTTTTACATAAGATAACTACATTTCCTACACACACACAAGCTAGGTGGGTCCCATTTCTTTTTTTTCTCTCTCCTCTTACTTATGGGTCCCACTTACAATCTTGTTTCTACAACATAAGATAAGCATTTTCCTACAACATAAGAAAATTATTTCCCTTATTATATTTAAGTGAATTTCACCGTTTTTTTTCTATGCTGGAGAGAAGCGGTCTTTTCTGTCGCAGGAGAACAATTAACCCCTTTTATTATTATGTAATTCCTAAAAAATGTTACATTTAGTTACCCAAAAAAAACGTTACATTTTTTTGGCGGAACTGTATTCATTAACTACTATGTCTGTTCGTTTGAAATTTCTGTTAACGCCAAAGAGAACTTTACTTTGTTGAACCACAAAAATATAAAAAGTCACATTGATCCACATCTAATCCAAACAGGGTATCAATAAAGAGGTGGTTGCTTTAATGGCATTTGTCTTGAAGATTTTTTTAATGCAGTAAAATTGTAGGGGCGGTGGACATGGTGTTAATTGCATGCACAAGCACAACCGTCCGTTACTTTACCTGAGATCAAGGACTAGTGGATTAGTAATTTCTGAAGTAGGAAGAGATATCATATAAGAGGGCAAGGCATTTGATAAAGTCACATACTACACATTTTTTTTTATTTTTTTAATGCAATGATAACATTGAGATTTGAACCTGTCCTGTACCTTACGAAACTGCGTCCAAAGTCAAGTATTTCTCGTGTTCTATACATGAATAGTGATTTGCTGACATAGATCAAACCATTTCTCATCAATTTAGTATATAGATAGAATAATTGGGGCTGATTGATCAAATTGTATTTATTTTAAAAGAAAATTACACATTTATCCCACTTTAAAAACTATAAATTAATCCTACATTAAGTAAATTATTTATTTGAGTAAATGACAGGTGGAGATAATAAACAAAGGTTTTGGTCCCTTATTTTTCTCACACATTTTAATATTTTATCACTTGTTTTCATTTTTTTTTTTCAATCCAATATTTTAGCTCTCAAATCCACCATCACAAATATGTCCTTATAAAACTTTTGTCCTCATCTTTAGATTTCTAAATTTTTGTAAAAAAATTCAACCCTTCTCCAAATCCTAGAGCATATCAAAGATGAGTTCAGGTGCAATAGATTAGTATATAATTTAAAAAGTGAGGTAGATTGGTAATAAAATTGAAATAAAGCACAAAATAACTGGATACTCTAGCCACTTTCAAACTGATGTCAACTTTGCCCCATTTAGAGGCATGAGAAAGAAAACGGAACATGAGCAAAGCAAGGCAGTACTCTATGCCAGCCTTAAAAACTTCCTTTAAAGAAATTAAAAATTTGAATTGAAGAAACGCTGATATGCTTTTATCCAAGAGTAAGACCACCTTCATAAGATTGCAGCTGAAACTCAACTTCAGTTCCACTTCACAAACTATGCAATGCGGATGGAAAAACATATCTAAGAGACAGGTGGTGTTTTGTGTCGTTTTTGCTGCTTTTATTAGCACATCTTTAATTGTGCAATTTTTATTTTTTTTTCCCAAAGTATCCTTCAGTCGAAAGCCGAAAACTAATCCTTTCAATACGGGAGATCACATTAAGTAGGTAAACCTCTCCCAACAAAGCCTTTTTCCATAAGCATTGTCAGGGATCGAACCCCTGACAGCATGCTTAAGGAACCCAGTTATCTACCAACTGTGCAATTTTAACATCTGTTCCAAGAGGGTGATAACTGATAAGTGTCAAAGCCACTATATTTTTTGTATCAAATATAGTTCAAATAATAATTATAATGATTAAAAATATAGTGTTAATTAATAAAACATTAAAGGTTAGTAAAATGCCAACAACTAGATAAGATCACAATACTTTTTATTGTTTCAGGTTATTTTCTACTAGAAAAACAAACTAGAGAGAACAGTTGGCATCGGCTGAATATAAAAGAAAAATAAGAAAATAAAGATTATAAAAGATCTAGTCTTCCTCGCTCTACAGCTCGCTTGAGCGAGGAGGTGAGAGAGGAGTTCAATTAGGCTCGCTTGTTGCTCGCTTCAGCGAGCACAGCAGCAAGGAGAAGAAAATTGCTCGCTGAGCAACTTGTTTCAGCGAGCTCCTCAACGAGCTGGTCCAGAAATAAAGATCCAATTTAAACTCTTTAAATAGAACGTGAGTAAAGTTGTAAAATTCATTCTTAAGACTGGAGAAAAAGGAGAACTCAAAGACGAAGACGAAGGCAGAAGCAAAGGAGAAAAACTGGAGCGTTGCAGAAGCAAAGAAAGGAGATCAAAGTTTCATCATTGATCAACATCGTTAACCAAGTTTCATCATGAACTCTATTTATTTTACAGTATATTTTAATTATGTTATTATGACTATGCAAAGCTAAATTTCCTTAAGTAGTTAGCGCCAGACGGAACCAATGGATTCTTAAACGTTGTTTGTCTTTCTTATGATTTATATTCTTGATTTAAAGTTATGAAATAAATCTGTTCTTTATGATTAGCTTTATTTATGAATTGATCACTCATATATAAACATATGAGTCGTGCATGACAATAGGGATGTTGGTGTATTGATTCTAATTGGTTGATTGCTAGAGTTTGTATGATCTAAGGATAGACTTATGAATTTTATAAGTGTATGTTCTTGCATTAATGCTTACTTTATGAAAAAGTACTAAAGAATTAGGCTTTTGAGCGAAGTAAAGGTCAAGATTCCTAAGGAATTAGAATCTAATCAAATATAGAAAGAACGGTTAATAAATGGATCTTGAATGTAATTATAAGAATAGGTAGACTCGTTAGGAAAATATTGGGGAAGTCGAGTCCTAGCTATGTCTTTTATAAAAACTTAAAACCAATTTGTTTAGCATTATTAATTCTGAATTTAATTCCTCAAATATTGAAAACTAAAGATAAGTAGTTTAAAAATTCTGTTTTAATTAAATTAAAATATTCTCAAGAAAACCTTTTACGATCGATCCAACTTTAATTGAATAGATAAATTAGTGATTGGTCATCAGTTCTCGTGGGATTAATAACTTTAATTTAACACTTTATTATTTGTACGACCGGTGCACTTGGCGAAGTTGCAACAGAGGGATGCATGGAGAAATAATCAAAGAGTAAGCTAAAATTGTAAAAGTTCTGATCATTAAATATAAATAAATTAAGAAAATTATGTATGTTTTTCTTTTCTTCTATTAAAATTATTTGATATATGTTTCATTTAATATTCTTTAGTAAGTTTTCTTCACTTTGCGGTAAAGAGCGTCCTAACTCAAGCCCTGATATATTCGCAGAATTATAAATATTCAAACGCAGATGGGTAGGAATCAGATTCATTACCCCCAAGTATTCCAAATGTCTCTTCACCTTCCCCTGCTATAGAAAACAAGTAAAAAAGAAAGGAACAAAACGAGGGAAGCTCATTTTTATTTTTATTTGGTAAACAGATGGAAGCTCGTTTAATCTACTGCGTAATTCTCAATTTATTGAAATTTTTAGTCTTGTTTTTTTCTAACGATACTTCATCAATTATCTCTCATAATTTAGCAACACTAACTCCAACAAGGTAGTTCATTATATATATGAGTTATATTTATCTTATTCCACATGAGATAATCAATCTTCCTACACACATAATAAAAGTGAGTTTCACCTTTATTTTCTCTCTCTAATCATTTGTGAGTTTTTCTTATTATTTTGTTTCACTAACATAAGATAACTTATCTACGTCAACATAAGAAAAATATTTCTATATATATAGGGTTTGTTTTTTTCTAAAATTACTTTAGATAACTTTATCTAATGTTCATCGAAACAACGTCGTTTGGGGCGGAAATCATGGTTTTTTGTAATTTTAATTTATTTCAGGGTTATAGTAGTCTTTATCATTTTAATTTTTTAATTTTTCAACCCAAAATGATGTTGTTTTGATGAACATTAGATAAAGTTATCTAAGATAATATTAGATACTTTTTCTCGTATATATATACATATATATTTATATATATGGAAATATTTTTATCATGTTACCTGACAAAAATTATATCAAGCAAGTATGCAACACATAAAAATGTGGATAGAACCCATTCAGGAAAAGAGAAAAAAAAAGTGGATAATTCTATCCACTTTTTTTGTGTTTCAGGAAATAAATTGTTTCATGCAATATAAGAAAAATATTTCTCATATATATATGGGGAGAGTTATATTTACAAACACCACTATGTTCTCCTGGGAGTACATAGTGTAATTTACAAAAAATTGTAAACGGATCATTCCCATATATATATATATATATGAAAAAGTGATTTGTCATTTTTTTTTTTTTTGATAACAAGTGATTTGTCATTTTAAGTGACACAAAATTATGTCATTTTTAATAAAACTACGTCGTTTTGATGTGTTTTTACGTTCTCTCTCCTCCACTTTTCTTCTTCTTAATTTTATAAAAATATGACAAAACACATCAAAACAACGTAGTTTCATTAAAAATGACAAATATTTTTCTTATATATATATATATATATATAGGTTTTATAAGAGTTATATTGTAGAAAAAGTGATTGTGTAATGTTATAGAGATTCGTTTTGCGTGCCATAATTTTTTTTTCTTTTTTTTCAAAAAGTGTGAGCTCCACAAAATGTTGTGTGTGTAGGAAAATTTGTTGTGTCATTTTAAATGACAAATGCAACTATATATATATATATATATATATATATATATAATAAGGGTTATATTTATCTCATTTTACATGAGATAAAGAACTTTCCTACACACACAAAAATGGGTAGGGTCTCACCTCTCTTTTTTTCTCTCTTCTTACCTGTGGGTCCCACTTATACTTTTATTTCTACAACATAAGATAACTTTTTTCCTACAACATAAGAAAAATTTATCCCATATGATAAACTACATGGCAATGTTATTAAGACTGGCCCGGTCGAGATACCGGGTCACTAGTTCAACCGCATGACCTGGTGATTATATGTAAATCTATAATTTATATTAAAAAAATTATAAACATACTCAAATAGCTAAAAAAATAATATAAATTCTAAATATTTTAATATAAAAATAATAAATTATACATTATTGTTCAATAAAAGAGCAAACAAACATATAATGCTTGTGATATTGGTGTTTAAGGTTCTGTAAACGATATCTCTAACTATAAATCAAATCAAAATTTCTTGTATAGTGCATAACTAAGATAATATTAGTATTGTAGGTACATAACTTATGTAAGTCAATAAGTAGCAGATCACTAAAATATGTTAATTATGATTTATTTATTTTTTTAGAAATATTTTTTTAAAAAAAACCTGAGCCGGATCATCGATTTTCACCAAAACCAGCAATGTCGCACCGGGTCTGGTACTTAACCAATCCAATGTGATAACCGGACCGGTCAGATAACTGGTTCACCGGGTTCCGGGGCGACCCGGCTGGCTGTCCGGTTTTCACAACATTGCTACTTGGGTTCATTTTTTTTGCGATCATTGTAGATAAATTTACATTGAGCCCAAAATGATATCGTTTTGAGACGAAAATTAAGATATTTTTGTAATTATAATTTATTTTAGGATTGTAATAATCTTTCTCATTATAATTTTTTAATCTTTTAACCCAAAATAATATCATTTTGAGAATGAATATAAATAGGGTTTGGTTTTTCTACAGTCAATGTAAATAACTTATCTACATTGAGCCCAAAATGATGTCATTTTGAGGTAGAAATCAAGGTATTTTTATAATTATAATTTGTTTCAGGGTTATAATAGTCTTTTTTATTATAATTTTTAAATTTTTCAACCTAAAACAACGTCGTTTTGATATTTTTCACTGTAAAAACATTAAAGTCATATAAATAACTTATCTATATTCTAAAAACGTTAAAGTCGTAAACTACAAAGATTCCAGGTCAAGATGTCTTAAAATTGGTACTTGACTCAGTCTATTTTAGTACTATTTAGAGAGAGAAAATGATAATTATAATAAGGGATTTACTAATTCATATTACATGATATAATACTCTCATATGATATGATATAAATATGTAGGATCTACAATATAAAAAGAAAAATTGGCACAATTCTATAAATATATGGCACAAGATAACTTTCTTATACAAGATGAGATTATTATTTTCCTTGTATTAAATATGATCTGCAATATTCAATCTGATCAGCTCTCTTTCACAAAAAAGGAGATTACTCGAAATATTTAAAAGGCAATGACAAGTTGTGTCAGCAATGAGAAAGTGTGGGACAATTCTAGGTGTAGCGATAGAATAAGTGACCATTTCTGAATCAGCTAACATTGACAAGTACAATGGACATAGAAGGCCTAGAACTTTCTTACTCATCACATACCCGCGTTAAGAGAATTCCTGACTTCCAATGTGTGCATGATTAGACAAATCACTAACTGAGATCAGCTTATTCCATCTCCTTTTTCCAATTCAAACAAATATTTTTGTAATACTCTTTTGCATCCATATTGGGTCACTGCGTAACCTTTAAGAGAATCTAACAGCAGCCAAAAATAGGATTTGAATTATTAGAAAAATGTTGTTGCTAAGAAAAGCATTCCCTCCACAGCTGCAAACACAAGCTCGAATTTGCCTTCCAAAAGGGGAATCATGATGACTACATCGAACGCTAACCATTTACACCTTGCATTTTTTCTATTCCAAAGTAGTCACTTTTCTCTATTTAATATTGTTAGACTCAAGCTGGTCATCAATATGAGTTTTTGTGGCTATTACTAGATATAACCAGTACGATTCTAGTCATATGGACCATCACTATATGCTCCACAATTTTAATCCACAATTTATTTCTAGACTCTAGAGAATTTAATAATTCAACCCATCATATCCTGTCAACGTTTTACAAGCTCGAAGATGGATAATGTAATGTTCTCTTTCTAGTTTTTAACATAGAAACCAATCCTATAATTTTCAAAGTCAGAACATGTTCTGGGACTTTCATGTTACTCTCTTAGGTATAACTTATTTTATAACGAGCAAGCTGTGTATCACTGGATTGTAATAGAATAGCACACAGGTAAAGCATCTTATGACCGAAAGCAAGCACTAAGGAGAGAGAAAAGGTAACATTGGCAAATGGAATAAAGGCATGGCAATGCTTGACATTTTGTCTTCATGGTGTGAAGCAAACTAAGGCAAAAGCTTCAGATTTTCTCACAACTTTTCTTCCCATGACCTTCTTTCCTCCTTGTGCTTTTCCTTAACCTCAATTTATAAGTCTCTTTCCCTTCCTTCTTCACCATCTTTCTCAAATATTCTCTATCTCGTCTCGTTTCTTTCTGTTCTTCAATGGAGGGTGCAATCCACAGCACCAAAAACCAAAAAATAACTGTTGAACAGAAGAACCAAGAACACCCAAGTAAATTCTATAACCGTTTTCTCTACAAAGCTGCCATAGTTGTCTTCTTCTTTGTTATTCTTCCTCTGTTTCCTTCAAAAGCTCCTGAATTCATCCACCAATCTATATTCACAAGAAACTGGGAACTACTCCACCTTATTTTCGTTGGTATTGCTATCTCTTACGGGCTGTTTAGTCGTAGAAACGATGAAACAGAGAAAGAGAATAGCTCAAAGTTCGATAATGCACAATCACTTGTTTCTAGGTTCCTACAAGTGTCATCATTTTTCGAGGATGAAGCTGAAAACCCTACTGCGTTTGACGAACCCAAAGTTCAAACATGGAGTAATCAACACCACAGGAATGAGCCCGTAGTTGTTGTAGCTCCAGAGCCACAGAACTCTGATTTTGATGACCATGGTGAAAATGAAAAGCCTTTGCTTTTACCAGTTCGAAGTTTGAAGTCTCGTTTCTCAAGCAATTTGAATAGAGCTAGAAATGAAGAACTTGAAGGTTCTGATAGTCCAAGAGTTGAGGAGAACGTTGTGCTTCATTCACCAATTCCATGGCGATCGAGGTCAGGAAGGATGGAACCTAAACAAGAAGTTGACACCCTTTCACAACAACCTTCAAAGCCTTCAATGGAGGAATCTCGTGCCTTGAAGTCTCAAACTTCACGTTCCATATCTCCTTCACCTGCGTTTTCATCAGAATCACTTGTTAAGAACACAGAGGATTTGATTAGGAAGAAGTGCTCTTACAAGTCTTGTCCTCCTCCACCTCCACCACCCCCACCAGTTCTGTTTCAGAAATCAATGTCCATGAATCCAAGGTATGGTTCATTCAATGAACAAACTTCATTTGTTAAGGAGTTGAAGCGAAGCTTCACAAGTGAGAGAAATAGCATGAAATGGGATAGTGGGGATAAGGTGATGATGGGAAAAATTGAATCAGGAATAGAAGTGAAGCCAAGAGGCTATGCTGATGAAGAAGAAAATGAAGAAAATTTCATGGGGCATGCAAGTGTGCTTCCAGCTTCAATGGAATTTGTAGATAAAGAGAAAGAAAGCTTTTTTGACAAGGTGATTGTAGAATCTGATGATGAAGATACAGAAACAGAGGATGAAGATGTTGGAGGAGGAAGAATCAGTGAGAATGACAATAAGGAAAGTTCACCTATTGTAGAAAGTTTGAAAACAGATGAAGGACCAGATGTTGATAAGAAGGCTGATGAATTCATCGCCAAATTTAGAGAGCAAATAAGGCTTCAGAGAATTGAGTCTATCAAGAGGAGTACACGGATTACAAGAAACTCTTCAAGGTAATCTTGAAGATCCTTCTGTATTACGTTATTTAAATGATGGGATGTAATTGAAGTGGATGTTTTATTTCCACGGTTTCAAGGTTGTAATTGGGTTCGTGTCCTATTAATTTCTGTCCATAAATTAAAATTTATAATCATTGTATAATGGACGCATTTACTGATTTTACCTGCACTTTGCTAGAACTTATGTGTGCAAAAGGCTTGTACTTTGTACTTTGCACTTATACGTTATTTACTGATTTTACCTGCACTTTGCTACATATATCTTGGATCAAGCAGTTATGTATAGAAAATGCTTGGTTAGGAGAGGCTGCATTTACGATCGCGTGATCTCTTCGTCTCAGGGGATTAGTTCTTGGCTTTTGGTTGGAGATACTCTTGAAACAATTTAAAAAAAAAAAAAAAATAGAAAGGTTTTGCAAAATTAGTTTGTAGTTCCATTGGCATGGGTACCAATTATTAGGATTAAGGATGTGATGCATTTAAGGGACCGAAAATGTTGATATAGGGAAGGTTAGAGGTGAGAGATGTGTCTGTTATTGGGCTTGGGCCTAGTTAGGATCTACAAGAATCAGCCCCCGACTCGTAGTTAGCTAGCTGCGAGTGTCGAGCTATATAATTTGAATATCCATTGAATGTTTAATAAATAGTATTGATAATTATAGTATTGATAATTATATATGTTGCAGATGTTAGACAATCAACTCATCCAAAAGTATAAATTATTAGGAGAAGCCACGTGAATGATTTTATTATATTTCTTAATATGCTTTCTCATGTGAGATTTATTTTTTCCCTTCTAAATTTTGAATAATGGGCAAGCTCATTTCTTATATAATACTTTTTGTTACCTTGTGCTTATATTCAACATTTTTTTTTGATGAATGAGTGCGGTCATAATCAAATTCTAAATTAATTGGTAATAAGCTCTGATATTATGTCATACAACCAATTCTCACAAAAGTTTAAGCCATTAAAACTACACGAATAGTTTTATTATATCCTTGATGCTAGATTCTAACTTAGGAGTCAATGAGGGTTACAGGTTGATAGCCAAGGTATATGTAGTGAAGAATGTGATATATACATACACTAGGAGGAAATTACCATGTAATGTGTATATACCCAGTGTAACTGACTTATTATATTCAATAAAATAAAACAAGTTTAGACCTTAGAAAAGGTTTGTTAAGAATAGGCTATAATTATATTTTAACCAGGCTTTACCTATATTATATTAATTAATTAATTAATTTTAATTAATAAAATAATATTATATTATTTATTTATTTTAATTCTTTATGTATTAAAGGCCTAGTAGACATAAATAGGCTAATAAGTCTAAGTTAAGTTCTTTAATTTTTAAAAATAGGTTAAGTCGAGGCTAAAAATTAGCTACATCACTTCTGATAGGTTAGGTCAGACTCAAAGTAATTTGCATAAACATAATCTATTTAGATCAAAACTCCCCTACCCATGATAAATGAGGGTTATATAACACCGGTCATAATAGATGTGGGTTTGTCTCATCTGAGATATTATTTATACGGATATATTTTTCTCCTGTTGCTAAAGAAAAACCTATCCTTCTACACACCCATCAAGAGTTACGCCATGTGTTTTTTTTTTTTCTTGATGGGCCACATATGTTGTTGTCTCTGTAGGAGAGGGGGAAGTTTCTCTTGTAAGAAGAAAAACTAATACCTCTTATTTACAAGAGGCATTTTACTACTAATTAAGTTTATAATTTCTTACCATCAAATCTTAATTGTTAATTTTCGTAAATTTGATAAAAATCAATAATTAAAATTTGATGGTAAGAAATGATAAACTTAACTGGTGATAAGTTAATTTCTCCCCTATTTATAATATCTAACGTATATTAGCAGAAACAACATCCCTCCATGAAATACCAGTAGTCATCATAATTTGATATTTATTTAGATAATGCTATATGAACAAAATTTACAAAGAGAATAAAAAGACTACAAAAAAAACTATTAGGTCGCATGTAAATTTATGTTTAAAATTATAGAATTTATGCCCGTACACATCTAAAATTAAATATAATCGTGCAAAGAAGGGTATAAATTTTCTATAGGTAAAATGTTATTTTATAGTTTACCAAAAAAAAAATGTTATTTCATGTAGCACCATACATATCATTCCACATTTATAGCTGCATCAATAATAATTCAATAAATACCTATTTTTGTTATCCAATAAAAAATAGGTATTATGTAATACATGATATTATATGACAATTTTACATCATTCCATTATAAATCATATCATATCACAGTGACATAATTATTGTCCATCCCCGGGAGTCGGTCAATGCTCACATAATCCTTGGAAAACAAGGAGTGTGATACGCAACAAGAAACCATCATAATTTGGGCCGATAATGACACAACAATTTTAAATAAAACAGTTGGGTCATTTAGATATTTACAACTCATTATCGCGGACGAGACGCGCCCACAGTGGTTATTCCAAACAGGGTTTTAAAATTCGGACCGGTGGTGATCGAATCAGTCGAGTCGAGGTACTGAGTCATTGATTCAACTGGGTTGAACCGGATTTGCTGTTCACATATTAAAAATATAAAAACATTACTTATATTAATAAAAATTCTCATAAGAAAACTATCAATGAGCTTCAAAAAATAAATTGATTTTCAGTGATAGCAAATATTATATACTTTTAATCTTCTAGCTCTAGACCATATCCTAATATTGATTTAAAATTGCAATATAAGTTAAATGCACTTTTTGTGCTTGACATGATACGGATAAATTAAATCACGATAACAAAAAGTATGCATGAAATATACATTAAGAAAAAAGTGTCACCGTTATCATGATAACAAATAGTATGCATGAAATATACATTAAGAAAAAAGTGTCCGCCGTTGAGATGAGATCATGAGACCATCACTGTTTATCACCACTTAACTTCATGAGATCATTATAAGATGCAACTAAATTACATAAACGAACTGCACTAATCTAAAACACCTTATTATTTTCACCTTACTTTTAATCATATTCATCATAAAATATGAGTATGATTTAATTCAAGAGTTCTTATAAAAAAATAAAAAAAATTTACAAAAAAAAATGGAATAACCGATCTAACCCGGGTCACCGGATTTCGGCCGGGTCAACCGGTCCAATCCGGATTGACTACAGAAGCAGTCCAACTACCTGCTCGGACCGGAAAACCCACCAGGTCATCGAATTCTGGGTCATCCCAGCCGATCCGAGTCGGGTTTTAAAACAGTGATTCCAAATCTTCAAAATCAAACACGATCTTTTCAGCACTCACAAATACTTTATTTTGTAAACATAACCATCAATCCAAATTAAAATTTGACTTCAAAATATGAAACACTCACACATAAACCCACAATTAGAGTAACGAATAAAAAAAAAGGAAAAAGAAAAAGAAAACCATTTCATCAAGAAGTATCAAACCCTCTACCTGAAAAATTGCAAATATGTTATCAAAAAAAAAAAAAAAAATTGCAAATAAATATCTCAATCAAATTGACAAGGCAAAACTTATACATTTGATTAATGAATTTTATAAAAGTTATATTGTAAAAAAATGATTCTATTATATTATACACATTCTTTTTGCATGCCAAAGTTTTTTTTTTTGGTTTCAAAAATTGCGAATCCCTCAAAACGTTGTGTGTGTAGAAAAATTATTATGATCATGCTAAATAATAATGCAAAACCCATTAATTAGAAGCAAAGCACTTTACACAAAGTCTGTTTGGGGAAGAGTCAAGTATTAGAAACTAGAACTAAAACCCTCCTAATTAAATAGGTCATATCGAACAAAACAAAAGATGATGTTGTTGGAACAAAACATTGTAGTTTGTAGACCCACCAAATCACGTTTTCTGATCACCATATCCTAAACCGCACTTTGGAACACACAATTCCAATCCACGCTATTACAATTTACAACCGTTTTTTTCTCTCTCTCTCTCTCTCTCTCTCTCTCTCTCTTGGGATACCCCTAAGTACTAAAACACCCTCAAACGTCAACATCAGTGACGGAAGGCATCAAACGGCCGGTGCGGGATGGGAGCTGTAGAAGCCCATGGGCTAATGGACATAGGCCGAGGATGGGCTTGGGCCATGGAATGATGACGGGTGGCAGTATCAACAGCAGCAGAGGAAGGAACAGCCACACGCTCACAAGATGGGCACATAGTGAGGGTTGTGGGTGGCGTCATTTGCATGTAAAATTGAGGGGAAAGTTTCAGTGCTCTAAGCTCCTGAACTTCCTTTTGCAACCTCCTGTTTTCCTCCGTCAGATTCTCACAGCACCTTTTCAACACCTCACAGTCCACTTCAGTTTGCTTCAGCTTCGTCCTGAAATTTCAAATCATTAAGTCTTTTTCAATAATTATGCATTTCAAATAATAAATAATTTTTGCAAAATAAATAAATAAAACATGTTGTGTTGTGACTAACCTAGCCCTTCTGTTCTGGAACCAGACCTCTACTTGTCTTGGTCGAAGGCCTAGTTGTTTTGCCAGTGCCAACTTTTGTTTCTGCAGAAACATTAAATCACATTGGTCAGCTAAAAAAACTAAACTTTGACTTAATTAAAACTGGTTAAGAAACTTACGGGGTTAAGGGTATTGTGTTCTTTGAAGCTCTCTTCGAGAATAGCTGATTGATCTTTAGAAAGCCTAAGCTTTTTCCTTGAGGTTTCACCGTCTTCTTCATCACTGATACCTTGGGAACAGGCTCTGTCCGCGTCATGATCTGCGCCGTTGATCTCTCTCTCGCTTCGTTTTCCACTCACGCTCGAAACGGTGCTGTTGGGTGACGAAACGCCTGCTTCCTCTTCGCAGTCAACCGGAGATGGCAACCTATTCACGTCGATTCCGCGGAGAAAAGATCTAGCTTCTCCTCTGCATGTTTCGGAGTTTCGATCTGCATGTTCAAAAATAGCATTAACTTTGAGGGTTCAGAAAACATAGCAAGTAATTGATGAAATAACTAGTTTTTATTTTTATTTTTTTGGGGTTTAAGAAATAAGTGATCGGTTATATTAAAAGGGCAGTGCAAAAGATATAGAAAATGTGAAAAGCAAGAACAAAAGAGAAAAGGGTTTTAAATTGTTTTCCCTGAAAAAAGAACCCAGCAACCCAGATCAAAAGTGAATGAGAAAAAGGAAATAAAGATGCAAACTTGTCCAGATCTGGATCAATAAAACCATGCAGAATAAAAATCAGAGGAGAAACCATCTTGAAGATCGAGCAATACATACCCGAGGAAGTGAAAGCGTCGTTCCAAGAGGTTTTATGAGGATTACAAAGAGAAGGAGAAGAGGACATGAGATTCAGATGCACGGGATTTGGGGTATTCTGAGGGAAGTTGAGGCTTAGACTCAAACCCAAATCTTCCTTTTCAAGCATCATATCTGGTCTTTGTAAGAAAGGATCCTTTTGTTTTTGAAGTACTTGGTGTTTACTAAAAGACTGAGTTGGAGAAGGTTTTGGTGAGAAAGATACAGAGATTTGGAAGGGGGAGGGTTGATTTGCAGTGTAGAGGAGGATGTGGAAGGAGATTATATAGAAAGGAGAGAAAGGGAATGGGAGTGGTGTGTGTGTGTAAGTTCAATGATGACTTTATGTCAGCAAGGCCAGTTATCTCAATCATGGCATTTGCCCACCAAATAATACAACCCTGCTTTCTCTGTCCTCTCCTTATTTACTTCTTCATTCATATCTCACCCTTTTACCTTTGACCATTTGGTAAATGGAGAGCACTTTTTTTTATTTTTTTGGGACAAATGAAGACTTGTATAAGGCATTTTGATAAAGACGATTACTATATACTTGACACAATAATTGTTCATGTCACAAATTATTTTATTTTTTGGAGGATGAGACTTATTGGTATTTATATTAATTAGTATTATACGGAGTCTTTAGATTTTCGTTTGACTGTTTCTGTGTTCATTGAAAGTACACAAGACGATTATCCAAAAAAAAGAAAAAGAGAGAGAGTACATAAGACAATGATGATTTAACAGCGAGTTTAAGGTTATAGATGCTGCTAGTGCTAGGGAGGATGGAAAAAATTGAAGGAAAAGATGCTGGCTTAGATGCCTAAATTCTTGTATCTACAAAACCTAAAATAAATGCACCTAGCTTTAGGTGGCACAGTGTGTCTTGTGGCAAATCGCAAGAAATCTTGAGCAATTAACCAAGTGGGCCAGATCGTAACTGAAGAGTTGGCATCGTAGAGAATCAGTTTCCTAAATCAACGGCTGAGGTCAATTTTCACGTAGTAACAACCCATGATCAGGATCATCGCTCGACACCCATCAAAATCAGAACAGCCAATGGTCATGATTGGAACCAAACAGATAACCTTTTCATTTCATTTGGATTGTCCCTTGGTGGGTCCCAATTATCCCTTATCCCATGCGACACACAAATCCTCACCCATGCGATCGCCACGAGGGTCCTCCCCACAGCCAACAACGTCGCTTTCTCCACCTTTTCTTTCCCCCTATATCTTGCCCTGTAACTGTGAAAAAAGAAAAGAAAAAAAAAACAAGTTCGTTTGTTTCTTCCTCGTGTCCTGCAAAGACTCGCGCGTGGGACAAAAGAAGGATTCCGCTTTACCACGCGTGTTCCCACGGCCGCAAGGTGCGGAGCGTTACGGTAACAAATGCACTTCAATAATTGTTGTCTTGGTTAAATAAATCAACACTCGCCGAGCAATCATATTGCAATATGAACCAAAAATAATTCTAAACGGCTAAGAAGCTGGTAGCCATACATGGGATGGCTCATGATTTGGGTTTCAACCGCCAATAGCATGTGAACGGGAAAGACAAAAAGAGATCAGGTTATATTATTGGCTGTGATTTACTAATAAATATCATTACTTGTCAAAAAAAAAAATTAAAATTTGTAATATATTAAAGATTATACTTTTCAAATGATATATACTTAAAAGAGCGTAGCCAGCCGTTTAAGAGCGTAGCAAAATCAAATATTTTTTATTATTTTTCCCTTTTTTGGAGTTAAAAAAGCAAAGCAATTGAAGAGAGGTGAGAGTGAGAAGGGGACAAGTGCGAGTGGTGTTCACGTGATGCGAAAATGAAGGAAGCGTGGAAGAAAACACCTGCCCCCAACTCACATGGACCAACATGCCTCCCTGCAGGACACGTGCTACAACACATACTAATATCTCTTCACACGTGGATCCTTCATTTTTTATTTTTTTAACATTTTACAAAAATAAATAAGTGTACTCAATATGTAAAGTTTCCATCATTTAATGTTAATGATTTATTGTAAGGATTCATTATTGGATCTTAAATTTTTAATTTACAAGTAAAATTATATCTTTCTTAAAAGAAGGCGTTCTTAATAACCTTTTTAATACTTAGTAAAAAAAAAATTAGATACATGTAATGTCTCAAAAATATAAATATCAATATTTCTTGTGGAGTAATAGAGTGAACTATTGAAATATAAAAATTTAAGTTTTTTTTAATAAAATTATTATTTTAAGAAAATAAGAAAGTAGCTTATAAGATTATTTATAGGGATCTAGGTTAAGTGTTTTTATTTATAAATTAGTGCTATTTATTTATTTTTAATTATTTCAGAAAATGAAATAAGAAATGGACAAGTAACAGATCGTAAACAAAATCGTGGGTGTCATCCTGTCGCTTCACACACCGACATTTTCCTCATCACAATCATTTGAACTACCCTTGCCTCGTCGATAATTACCACTACCCTCTCTTACAGCACGTGTATTTCACGTACTCCTATCCACTACCCACCTGTGCAGACGCTTGAGATCATATCACTGGCCATGGCACGTGGGAGATCATATTTTCTCTCTTGATGAAAATGGAAATTTCAGGTTTGAATTTTGAAGTAGCGTCTCACACTCAAGTGAAGTCCATCTTGCATGCATGATCTCACGCTCATCCAACACTACAACTAAACAAAATAATTTTATTTTTAATATATTATCATGTAACAAAACTAATTTAAATTTAAAAAAAAAAACTAATTTAAGAAGCTAAAATCCTTTACAATTTAAAATAGTTAGCACCTCCCCTCCCTATCCCTAACTTCAACAATTACTCAAATTGCGACTTGACCATTTGGTTTGGTTCACAAATAGAATGGAGTTTACAACTTACAAGTTACAAGCAAGAACCTCCTCCATATGGAACGGAAAGGTTTCCCACCCAATGGCCTAATGATTAAATACAACCTATTTCTCCATCACAAAGTACGTGCATGAAAAGGGTGTGTATTAAATGAAAAACACATTTCCGGGAGGGTTATTAAATCCTTCAACCAAGTGGGTCTAAATGTACGAATGAGTGGTCATTAATTAATATTATACTATAATGATAATGAAAATTCTCTTGTGACCTAATGTAATAAAGGGAGGGAAGAACGATATTTTTCAGGGCCTTATAATATCATATATATTATTTGATGTTTGTCATTTTAAATGATATAAGTTATGTTATTTTAGGAAAGAGACAGACACAAAGAATGAAAATAATGGAAGAGAAAGTGAGTGATTTTTTTAATTTAAATGTTAAATAAAAAAATAATATTTTGTGTGTATCTCTTTTAAAATGACATAATTTTATGTCATTTTAAATGATAAATATTTTTCCTTATATATTTATATATTTAATTTCTTTAACTCGTTTATCATTCAGAATCTGATCTAAATACTATGGGATCCTACAAAGACAACGACTCTTCCAAAATTATTGTTTTCATTAAACTCCTTATTATTTATGCTAATAATATTTAGTTATACTATTATATTAGGGTGGAGGTGGGGGTGTTCAATTTGATAAGTAATAAGGGATTCCCATATTAAGTGAATGGTTTATGGTAGTGACAGACAAGATGTCGGGTTATGATTAAGAGTGTCCCCACGAGTGCGTGCTAGCTGTCCCACGTGTTCCCTTGCATTGGGCTGGGTCTTCCCACACACCCCAATAATGGATCTTTCTCTAACTTAATAAATCGTAACACTCATTAATGTAACACCCACTACCCGACAAACCCACCCATCATCGTTCATCAAACCTCCTCTTCCCACTATCCTACCTTTTTCCACCCCACAAGTATAAAGTATATTATAAACACAAAATCCTTTGCTACTCCTCTTTGTCCGTACGAGGCTCGTTCCCCATGTGAACCGCACGTGAATTTCGGTCCCTTTTAATTTCACTTTCGTGTTTCCTCTCATTTTCCTTGTTCCAACTGGGTTCTTGGTAAAATAAATACCATTTAATTACTAAAAGAAAAATAATTTAATAGTATAAAGAAATACACCCAAAAAAGTTGGTGTTGTTTGGACTTTTTTCTTTGAAAAAGATATTTCTCTTATTATAAAAAATAAAATTATCTCTTACAAATCATTTTTTGAGATTTAATATTAAAAATAAAAGGTATCTTAAATTTTACTTTCCTCTTGTATTATGAATTTTATTAAAACACTCTTGATTTTTAATTTTTAATTCCAAAATATCATTATTTTGAGATTATAAAAGATAATTTTATTTCCTATGGCAAGAAAAATATTAATCATTTTCCTTTATATGCAAATGATTTTTTTTAATACCATGTATTTTTTTGGTAGTAAATTAAGAAAAGAAAAAGAGGACACTTTATTTTGTCATAAAAATGAATCTAAAAGGATCGGTTTATTCAATTATAACTTCCTTTTTATTGATAAATTTTACTTCTATTTATGGGGTTTGTGTTTATCTTTTTAAAAGATATAGAATTATATCATTTTAATTTTTAAGTGAAAGAAAGATATGCATAATGAAAATCATTAGAAGAAAATGGGAGGTTTTTTAAGGAAAAAATATTTGTTATTTTAAATGACACATCTTTGTGCCATTTTAGATGAAACAATATCATATTGGCACAGAATTAGTGATTTTTTATATCTTCTTTCCTCCACTTTCTCTCTCTTTCTAATCTTATAGAGGAGAGAAAATATAAAAAAAAAAAAAATTTGCATCAAAACGATGTTATTTTATTAAAAATGACATAAAATTATGTCATTTAAAAGAATAAATATTTTTCTCATTTTTTAATTTAAATTTTAAATAAAAAATATTAATTTTAACTAAAATAACTATCTTTAAAAAAATAAATATTTTCCCTCTATTTATTTATAGTATCATTTTATTTTTTGAGAAAAGAAAGCCTTTTGGCTGATATACAAAGTCTTGTCATGAGGCACCCAATAATTGGAACTATCGATTACACAACAACCCAAATAAGGGCCCGATCTTTCTTTCTTGGTTCCGTACATTGTTCCTCCGCATGTGATTCGCACGTGAATTCCTGACCCTAGTGTTTCACTCATTGGCATTTCTATTTCAAGATAGGTCGAATGACAACGCTGCCCCTGATTTTGGGTTTCCTCGGTCGTTCAATGATTGGTGCTACTGCTGGGCAATAATTTTACAATGGAAGAAGTGTGTATTATTTTAAATGATGTAAAGTTATGTCATTTTAGGTGAGAGAAAGAGATAGATAAAAGAAGAGAGAGTTGACAAAAAAATATAAAGATGTGGGTTCCACCTCTTTGTGAGAGTGAAGGATATAAATTGTGTCATTTAAAAGCAGAAACATTTTTCCCTTTTACAATTGTAAGAAAGTATTTATACATTCGTTTTTTTTATACTTTCCAAAATAAAATTGGAGTGAAGTATTTTATGAGTCCTCAAAAAAAGATTACCGAGCTTATTTTAATCTCTTATATAAAAAAAAGTTGCCTTGTAATTTGTATAAAATTCAAAATAGATACAGTTAATCAAAATCGTGATTTCTTTGAAATTCAAATAAAACTCACATTAGACATAAGTCTATTTTAAATTTAAGACGAAACACGAGTCGATTTTTTTCTCTAAAATTGAGCTCAATGATATTTATTGAGATTAAAAGATACTCAAAAAATTATACTGATCCCACGGTTCAAAATGATTTTTTTTAACAGCTGTGATCTTTTCACTGAGGCAGTGGCACCCTTGCACAATAGTGACGTTGAGAATATACTTGCTCCAATTATAACACTTATAAATCATTTATTTTAAAATAACTAAAATATCGATTCTGAGTATAAAAAAAAAGAGTAAATATCCTTTTGTTACTCAACAAAAAATACGAAATCTAATTTAATCGTTTAGAAAAAAAAGTATCTATATTAGTTTTTTTTTAGAAACTAACGAGAGTTTTTTTAAATTTTTGAGGGATCACAATTTCAAAGAAATAAAATTTCAGAGGAATCATAAGTCGATTTTTGTTTTAAAAAATTAAAATGGGTTCCATGCTTTTTGTTGAGGACCCAGGAGGGTATATACTTAAAAAAAAATATTGATTCTGACACTAATTATATATTGACTACAATATTGACACTAATACTATATAAAAAAATTATTATTCTTTATGAAATTAGACAGTTAATTATATATTTATTCTAGGGAGAGGATATTGTAACAATCAACTAATGTTACTACCAATCAATTTCACTGTTAAATCGATTATTTTGATCCAACAGTTATATTTATTTCTATCTTTGTATGGTTATGATTCTCCATATTTAATACTTTATATTTATTTTCACATTTGTATGATTATGATTTTTCATATTTAATCCTTTCACATTAAATATGGAGAATCATATATAACCATACAAATATGAAAATAAATATAACCGTTGGATCAATATAATCGATCTAACGGTGAAATTGATTGGTAGTAACATTGGTAGTAACACTATTTGGTTGTTAATATATACTTCTTTATTCTATGGAATTAATATTTTTCATTTTGCAATAAATAATTTTTTCTCCTATATACACATTAAAGTATATAGGACTCATGTGAAACTATGTAAGGAGAATAAAGATAAAAAATAATACAACCCCATATACTTTTATATATGTATAAAAAATAAAATTATTTTATACATCATAAAAAACATTAATCTCTTATTTTATATTTAGTTATACAAACTCATGGTCAATAATTGTCCTTAATACCACCATTGGTGGTTACATTGGGTTACAAATTATGGAACTAAAAAACAAGTTTGGAAAAAACTGTAGGGGGCGTTTGGTTGAAAGATTCTAACGAGATGCATAGACATTTGAGAAGTGGGATTAGTCAGTGCCCGTGTTTGGTTGAAGCATTTTGAAGATATGCCTACCCAAATCATTTCCCCAGCTTAACAAGTTGCATGTGTATCTAATCCAAAAACCTGGTGAAATTTTCCCATTTGCAATATGGTATTGCATGTTATCTATGTAAATCATCACAATGGGCAAGATTCAGATGACGATCGTACCCTCCTGCAGGAGGGTGTCACGAGAAGAACTCAAAAAGGAGAAAGAGAAGAGGAACAAATGATTCTGCACTTGGAAGTTTTTGTATAGAAAAGGTGGAGCGTGTTGTGAGACTCAAACAGAATCAGGAAGAAGATAAGGCTGCTAAGACCCAAGAGTTTTTAGTTCTTGGAGGGCAGACCTTAACTGCTTTGAGGGGCAAGATCTATTGCTCAATGGACCAGGCGATGGAAAAAGCTGGGCAGCATAATCCTTCTGGTTATTTTCTCATTGAAGATGTATTCTACACTTATTTGAGGGATCCATCTGCTATTGATTTGACCAGTCCTATACTGGGTTGGCTTCGAAACTCAAAGGAGGAGGAGGCACAAAAGAAATGGGAATAGGGTTATTTTTGTAATTGTCACTTTTTTTCCATCTATATTTTATCTACATCCAAACATAGACTTTATAAAAGTTACCTAACTTTCCCATCAAATTTTTTTCCAACCAAACAATTTTTTTTACATTTTCCTACCTAACATAATCCTCCAACCATTTGTCTATGCATAACATTTCTCTATTATTCATAAAATTTCTCCTCAACTAAACGCTCCCTAGGAGTAAAGTAAAAGGCTAGCGTCTAGAAATCCAAATAAAAAATGTAAATGGCTATAGTGTCTGTCAAATGTCATGTGACGGTGCAATCTTCTAGCGTATGTTATGTTTTTATGAAGTATCTACTTGTATTCGTGAATCCGGATCATGACAAGTGAGGGAAAAAAATGGATATAATATAAGCAATTGATTATCATCTTTTTAAAATTAAAAAAAAAAAATTGAAGTAGAGAAAATTCTTCTTCCTCCACATGCAGTATTATAAACTAACGATCTTAATAAAAGTATAATAAATTTAGGAGATATCTGATAGAAGAGATATTTATTTTTACCTAAAAAAATATTTATGAGAATATGATGGGAAATTTTTTTCTCGGTTAAGTTAGAAAAAAAATGTTTGGTAGGCTAATTTTTTTTCGAGAATATTGAGTTAATTTTACTGATACTATATTTGGTTGATTGTAAAACATTGATGAAAATTTAAATCGAAATGACAACATTACCCATCATTTTGAATATTAAATCTCTTGTCAGTAATCAATCGTTCAATTTACCAGGGCATTTTTGTCTCAAAATGGTGTTACGCGTTTCTCAGTCGGTGGAAAAAAAAATCATGGGTAAGATGGTATTATTTTTTGGAAATGTATAGTTAAAAATAAAATGATGGAAAAAAAAATATCTTGTGATTAGTTTCACTTTTACTTATATCAAACATGGAAAAAAAATTCTCGTCCCACTTTCCGAGTATTTCAAGTAAAAAACTTATACCAAATACTTATTAATGGAAATTTTCTATTTTTAAAACTAGACCACCTATCAACAAATTTTTTTAAATATATTTGAATCATATAGTTATCGAATTTCAACCAAACTTTGACACAATCAGCATAATATTGTCAATGAAAGATGTAACTAAATTAGGCTCGTGTCAATTTATATCTTTATTATTAGAAGAAGTCATTAGAGGATAAAAATGTCACGTATTTGCTTTAAATTCCTTGGATCAGTTTTGTTTTCACACTTAACCTGTTAATAATAATGATAATAATAAATTAATAAAAATAATAATAGTATATACCTTAATAGCTGACTCATTCTTATTAAATAGGATATTTCTGACACTTGACTGACTCATTCTTATTTATTAAATAGGATAGATCCATTTGTTCTCTAACCAAACTTTGTGTTTCGATATATGTTGAAATGACTATGAGATTTGATCGCATGCATGGTCTGACACCATCTAAAGAGCAATGGAGGATCAAAGTTAAGGTTATCAGACTCTGGAGACAGCCCAACTTCAATTGACCCGAGATGGGAGAGAATGTCGATATGATTTTAATAGATGAGCACGTGAGTTTTGTTACGCACTACTGTCGTGCAAATTAGTCTTTTTTAATTACTATAACTATTAAACATTGCTTATGGGTCCTTCTTTTTGTAATAACAGGGTGGTAAGATTCAGGGGACTGTACGGTTCCCTAAGAATAAGAGATCAACTAGCAGAGGGTGGAATATATGTCATATGCAATTTTAGTGTTGGCGCATGGAGATTCAAAATGCCCAATTTGAATAACATACTATAGGCGGCTCATCTTAAATGACAACTATTATCACACTATGCTGACAACTAATTCTATTCAATGCACAATATTATCATGATAGCTAATTATGCTTACAACTAATTCTATTCAACGCAGAATATTAACATACTAGCTAATTATGCTTACAACTAATTATATTCCTATAATTACGTATACATTAAATGCACAATATTATCTTAAAGAATGTTTGCTTTGTTATTATTTTGAAACAATACGAGGAGACCTGAATTTGTATGGAAAAGTTGTTGAAAATTTCTATCTAATAATATCTTATATCGCCAACGAAATAAGATGAACTGCTATAACATGTCTAAATTTATGATCCTTTGTTCTTTGAATAAATCAAAAATACGTAATTGCATATCTACATTTTAATTTTTTTTATATTTTCATGCATGATTATCTGCAGATTTGGTAGTGGCTGATGAAGAGATTAAAAATATTGCTTTTGCTAAAATTGAAACTTGCTTACAGAGTAATGGGAAAAGTCTATCTAATTATCCCATAATGCCTTGTCCTACTGATGAATCTATTCTCGATGTAAGTAATAAGTTGATACTTGATGAGTTGTCTTATGATAGAAGTTTGTTGGCAAAAGAGCATAAATGTTTACTTGTATACCTAATAGAAGAACAACAAAATGTGTACCACAGAATCATGGAAGCAACATATGCAAATAAAGATTGATTATTTTTTCTGTATGGTTTTGGAGGCACGAGAAAGACTTTCATATGGAAAATATTGTTTGCTGCTTTCAGATCAATAAGAGAGATTGTTCTTAATGTTGCTTCAAGTGGAATTACTTCAAAATTGTTACCAGGGGGAGAACTGCTCACTCCCGGTTTTGCATACCAATTGATGTAAATGAAGATTCCACTTGCAACATAAAGCAAAATTTGGCTCAAGCTGAGTTGCTATCAAGAGCTAAATAAATCATTTGGGATGAAACATCAATGGTTCATTGATTATGCTTCGAAACATAGGATAGAACATTGAGAGACATCAATTGTTTTTCAAATCCAAAAAGTTCTGAACAACCATTTGGGGGGGAGGTCGTTGTTCTTGGAGGTGATTTTAGACAGATCTTGCCTGTTATTTCTCATGGTAGAAGGCAAGAAAATAAACATGCAACAATCAATTCTTCAAATCTATAACAGTCAAATGTTGATCCTGACCAAAAACATACGACTCCATTCACAAGGTTCTAATAATGATGTCATAAAGATTAAAATGTTCTTTAAATGGCTTCTTGATGTTGGTGACGGCAATGTTGGTGATAATGTTGTTGTATTCCTTGTTATAAAAATCCTAGACGAAATCTTGATGAAGGATTCCAATGTTTCGCTTTCAGATTTAGTAGAATTTACATATCCAAATCTTTTGAAAAATATGGATAATTCGTCTTTCTTCCAAGAACATGTTATAGCACCAAAATTAGCGGATGTTTGCATGTTAAACGAGTACTTCATGTCAATCGTTCCAAGTAAAGAGAAGGTATATCTTATTTCAGATAACAACTGTAAAGCATAAGGGAATAACAATCTTAAAGAAGAAGCATTTCCTCCAGAAATAGATTTTTTTCTAGAACTAGGCTTCCTATCCATAAATTGACATTCAAAAAAGAAGTGTATATCATGTTTATGAGAAATATAGATCAATCAAAAGGGTTGTCAATGGGATAAAATTGTTTATTACAAAACTTGGTGAACATGTTGTTGAAGGAAAAATTCTTTCGGACAATAACATAGGTGAGATGATGTTAATTCCAAGGATGAATTTAAGTCTTTCTAATTAAAGCCTTTCTAATTACACTTTCTGTTGGTTGTTTGCTTTGCCATGACAATAAACAAGAGTCAAGGTCAGACTTTATCTCATGTAAGAATTTATCTTCCAAGACCAATTTTTACTCATGGCCGATTGTATGTTGCTTTCTCTAGGGTCAAAAGTAAGATGAGATTCATGCTTTTCATACTTAACTATCATGACACAGTTGTCAATACTACACCAAACATTATATTCAAAGAAATTTTCCAAATATTGAAATAAGTTAATTTATCTTATTTGTTGAACTATTTTACATTAACTTATAGAATTTATTATTTTACTATAATACATAACATACATATAATTTTATTTTTTTTAATTTTAGAGTAAACACTCTTTTTAGTCCTTGACAATATCTACGAAGTCCTTTTTAGTCCCTTGCAATAAAAAAAGACCAAATTGTTCCTTGAAATTACAAAAAAAGGGCCACGTTAGTCCTTCTGTAAACTCTACCGTCACGGTCAAACTTACGGTGCCCATGTGGCACGTTAGTGTGATGATGGGGCTTGCACGTTAGACAGCATGGAAGAAGAGACGACGTCGTTTAGGTATCTTCTAAATTTTTCTTTCTTTCTTTCTTCTTCTTCTTCTTCTTCCGTCAGTGTGACATCCAACGGTCCATATGGGTGGGGCGTTGGTACTTATCACTCCTCACAATCTTCACACTCGCAGTCTGCCTACTCCATCAGAGTATCTATTTCGGTTTCTGATTCTCTCCTAATATGGACCAACACATCGTCGATCCTCCACGTTCTTCTTCTGCTTCTTCACTCTGAACCCAACCCCGATCTTCATTTCAATTCTGACCCATCAAAGCAATCACCATACCCACCAATAAAACACAGCTTTTTCCAACTTTAACGTTTGATTCTGAGCTGAGCTCGTGTAATTGATTAGCCATAACCAAAAAAATAAAAATAAAAAATTGAACTTTACTTTTTTTGTAGCTCTTGATTCAAAGCTGTTTGTGCTCAAAGTTTCTGTCTTTGTTGAAGTGTCGCGTGTATATCATTTTTTTGTTCGTGGTTTGTTTTTTGGGTCACTGGGATGAGTGAAGTTTTTTGTTTTTGTTTTGCTGTATCTAATGGTAAGCGATAGTTACCCGAAGATGATGTCAGATGTGGCGATTCGATCGATGTTGAAGAAGCCTGATTACAACGAGGATTTGGGGGTTCTGAGGCGGCAGCAAGAGGCGAGTGAGAGGGAGAGAGAACTCGCGAGGTTGCGAAATGGGTCGGCGCCTCCCACCGTTGAAGGGTCATTGGCGGCGGTTGGAACTTTGTTCGATGGCGGCGCTCCGGTTGCCGGTTTTGGTTGCGGGAGGGGTTTTGGGAGTGAGGAAGAGCTTCGGGCTGATCCTGTTTACGCAAATTATTATTATTCCAATGTAAATCTAAACTCGCGGTTGCCTCCTCCAATGTTGTCTAAGGAGGACTGGTGTGTCACGCAACAACAGTTGAGAGGTGGTTCGAAGGTTGGTGGGATTGTGATAGGATGAGGAAGGTGAGTGGTAGAGGGTGTGATGATGGTGGAGATGGAGACATGTCTATGTTCTCAGTGCAGCCTTCTGGGTTTGATGGTAATGATGAGATTGTTAATGTTGTTAAGCAGAGGAAGAGTGTGGAGTGGAGCGGCAATGATGGGTTGATCGGTTTGCCGGCATTAGGTGGCCTTGGAAGTAGGCAGAGGAGCATTGCTGAACTATTTCAGGTGAGATCAGAAATTAGGAAATGGTTGAAGTTTGAGTGAGTCTGTTAAGAAGAAAGAAAGAAGAAGAAGAAGAAAGAAAGAAAAAATATAAAAAATTAAAAGATACCTAAACAACGTCGTCTCTTCTTCCATGCTGTCCAACGTGCAAGCCCCGTCATCACACTAACATGCCACACGGGCACCGTTAGTTTGACTGTGATGGTGGACTTCACAGAAGGACTAACATGACCCTTTTTTTTGTAATTTCAGGGACCAATTTGGTCCTTTTTTATTGCAAGGGACTAAAAAGAACTTCGTAGATATTGTCAGAGACTAAAAAGAGTGTTTACTCTTAATTTTATTTTATATTTTTTATTTACTATCTTATCGTGCAAAGGCACAATCATACACTAGTTATCACTAATACAACTTACCAAGCTTTTCAGTTTTCATAGATGTGAGAGGAACCGTTATTTAATTATTGGGTTCGCTTTTTCGGCAATTACTGCAGTAAGTCTAATAAGACGTTGTTTTAGAGTGAAAATTATGGTATTTTTGTAATTTTAATTTATTTCAGGATTATTATAGTCTTTATAATTAATTTTTAATCTTTTAATTCCAAAATGATGTTATATTGAAAGTAAATACAGATAACTTATCTACAATAACTTCCAAAATATTTTTTCCGTTTTATTTAATAGTTATATTCGTTGTCAAAGCCGATCCCTCTTCAAAAGTTCGGACAGTGAATAATTACACCCAACACCCCCCCCCCCCAAAGAAAAACCCAATTATATGTCGATCGATGTCACTCATGACATCACTGTTTGGATAAAAGAAAATTAATTACAGTAAGCAATGAACTACACGAATCATAAAGCTATTATTTTTTCAACCTTTTGCTAATAAATTATGCAAACTTGGTAATTGTCAGTCTCCCGTGCCATGGTGAGTTTTTGTGGAGAACTGAAAAAAAGAAGAAGACTTCTTGCTATAATTTAAATTTGAGGTTAATTTATGTGATCTTTGACATTTCTTAAAAGGAAAAATTGTTTGTCATTTTAAATGATAGAAAGTTATGTTATTTTAAGAGAGATACAGACACAAACACAGAAAATTTGGCAATGGCTCGATATGAAAGACGACCAGCTCTACAACTTTGAGTGCCATATCTTCCAAAACCAAATTAAAAAAAATTATCCACTTTCTCTCTTCCATGATTTCTGTTTTTATGTGTCTATCTCTTTCCTAAGATGACATAACTTATATCATTTAAAATAACAAACACCAAACTCTTTCTTAAATCATATAAACTATGTGTAAATATTTAAACTAACAAGAACCAAGTTTTTATTAAAACCTCAATTTACCAAATCTCCTATTTTTAGTTCATAATCTTTTAAATTTTTAATGTCACTTTTAATATACATGAAAGGGAATAAATCTTCCATGCTAAATTTTAATATAACCTTAGTCTTTGAAAATTTTGTTTATATAAATTTTTGAATAGATACTCACAAATTTGGATAAACTCCATCTGTTTGATATCTACAAAGAAAGAGATAAATGTAAAATTTATCAAGCTAAATTTTAATATAAGAGAATTTATTTTCTACGTAAAATGATGATTTCGCATAATAAAAATATAATCAAAATAATATAGATTGGATTACAATAATGAAATTATAATTTTTTTAAACATCCAAGTCATTCTATTGTTTACTATATATAACCAATTAATCGAAGTTGATGTAAATGCCACAAATATCCCATATAAAAAAATTTAAATTTTCTATAATATATAATATCCAAACTTTTTTAATGACGTGATGACAAAAAAATGGTATCAATAAGAAAAGTAAACATTGTTTATGGTTTTGGTGTTTGTCATTTTAAATGACATAAATTATATTATTTTAAAAAAGAGATAGACACAAAAATAGAAATCATGAGAGAGAAAGTGGTGGTTTTTTTAATTTAAATTTTAAATAAAAAAATATTTTGTGTCTATCTCTCTCTTAAAATAACATAACTTTATGTCATTTAAAATAACAAACATTTTTATCTTATTTTATTTATCAAAACATTTGAAAAGTGTATCATTTGTTCAAATAATGTACTTCATGCCTTTTTATAATAGTTTCTTTGTGATATTTAAGATAATAATAGTATTAATTTCACAATATTGTTATATTTTTTTAAGTATCCACATGATTGTTATTTGTCTTAAAGTTAACATGACTATTCAAAATTAAACAAAAAGTAAAAAGTTTTGATTCCTAAATATATAAAATGAGATATAAAAGAAAATTACTTTTATATATATAACCAAATATAAAAATTATTTTTGACATAATAAAATAATTCTTGAAATGAAATTACCATTTCGCACACTTTGCCTGATTTTCCCGGCAAGGAGAAGAAATAAGAATTAAGTTATATACCGCTGTTGGCATCTTAAAAAGAATGTTGAGGCTTTACATCAAGGAAGAGTAATTGTTAATTTGTTATCCTCGAAAAATTGGTATTTCAAGAAGATCTTTTTCATTAATTTTAGACATTTGCCCTTAACTTTAGACAGATTAACCTAAAAAATAATGATATCTCAAAATAAAATACTTTATGAGGATGTTAGAATTTCTCTCACCTTCACACCTCATGCTTGGTGTAACCCACGTGGGTCCTTCTTGGCCCTCCACTATATCGGCAGACACCAAAGCACACGTGTATATGTCTATTCCACGTGCACTTTTTTGGTCAAAGTTACTTAGTTTCTTTTGCTGGATCTGGTCCACGGTCAAACCTCACATCTCCTCTATCAATAGCCTCGTCATATAAGATTTTACAGAGAATTATTCTCTTTAGATATGTGGGGTATTGTACTATGCAAAATGAGTAATTACTCATCACATGTACATCAACTATATTTTATGGATAAGTAGTCATTTATCACTTTAGTCTTATTCTGGAATCAATTCCGAGTATAATTAAAATTCTTAACTTAGCTTTGCTCCCTCCCATGCCATTTGACGCATGAGATATTACACAAATAGATTGATTATTGTTATTTTATTCCTCAATTATTTTATTTGGTTTCTTTTAGTGTTAACTACGATTAAATTATAGATAAAAATTTGAAAAAAGGACAATAAAGTTAAAAGTAATGATAAATGAGCGAGGATATTTTGATTACTAAAAGTTTCCACTACCACCTTACTACCTATCTAATCATCATTGAATTAACATTTTATCTCTCTTCAAAAACTTTTTAACATTCTCTCTCTTTGATCCAATGATGATTTGATAGGTAATAAGGTGGTAGTGGACACTTTTAGTAGTCAAAATATCTCCTCTCATGATAAATTACATACTTTATATACACTTGTGGACTATGTAGCACCGATACGACACGCGACACGTGACACGACACGACACGCCACTCCGACACGTCAATCCTAAAAAATCATGGATTTCGACACGTTGGGACACATTTTAATATCAGATAGAGAGATCAAATCATATTAGAGAGAGATCAGAGAGAAAAAGATACAACAAGAGCGTGATAGGAACTTACAACAATGATGCTGAGATGATCTCTTATCTACTTAAGGGGAAAAAAGACAAAAAGATAAAATTGATATGATCAGGTGGAAGCTTTATTAATATATTTTAACTTTTAAAAAAAATAAATTTTTTTAAAAATTTTTTTTAAAAAAATTACGAAAATGCCATTTGACCGTGTCGGATACGGTCAAATTCGCGTGTCGGAATGGTCAACGTGTCGGAAAAAGTCAACCGCGTGTCCGACACCGTGTCGGAGCGTGTCGCCGTGTCGGACCCGACTCTTCCTGTTTTTACAAGTGTCCGTGCTTCCTTGCTTGTGGTGCGATGAGGGCTACCAGCTATGTAGCACCGATACGACATGCGACACGTGACACGACACGACACTCCGATACGTCAATTATAAAAAAATATGGATTTTGACACGTTGGGACACGTTTTAATATTAAATAATATTTTTAATTTATGTAGCGTATATTTCATTTAATATTCAATAATTTAACAAAAAAATGAAACTAAATTAATAATACCCATCAACACGTTATAAATGTGGAAACTTTAATAAAAAACAGAACTGGGATGAGAGAGAGATAATATCAGATAGAGAGATCAAATCAAATTAAACAGAGAGATCAGAGAGAAGGAAATACAACAAGAGCATAATAGGAATTAACAACAATGATGCTGAGATGATCTCTTATCTACTTAAGGAGAAAAAAGGCAAAATAAAATTATATGATCAGGTGAAAGCTTTATTAATACATTTTAATTTTTTTAAAAATAATTTTTTTTAATTTTATTTTAAAAAAAAATAATTTTTTTTACGAAAATGTCATTTGACCGTGTCGGAGCGTGCCAGGACGTGTCGGACACAATCAAATTCGCGTGTCGAAATGGTCAATGTGTCGAAAATGTTAACCGCGTGTCGGACTCCCTGTCAAAACGTGCCAGCGTGTCAGACACGACACTCCCTGATTTTTGGAGTGTCTGTGCTTCCTTGGCTAAGAGAGACGTTCGTTCCCCTTCAAATCTTTACAATCATTTAGAAATGAATATTATTTCTAATTTTTTTATAATACCAATTGTATATTTCCTTTTTCTGCCGAAACTTCCTTCCTCTTTCTTAACCGGTTTAGTCGGTCATTCTCCAGCACAATGGAATCCCCTAGCCGTCTGAGTCTGATTATTAGCTATTAAACAAGTAGAGACCAGAGACTGTGGGATTCTCCGCACGTGCATGTGCAACGATCTTCGAGGAACAGTTAAGATATTTGTATATGAGGCATTATCAAGTATATCTGGCCATGTGACCGGGTGAGCTGGTAATCATGTGATTAACGGTTACACGAATCGTTTACTTGGATGTGTTATATCGTTAATCGATGATTAAGTTCCTGTTTGTTCACACGTGCATTCCATGTACGAATACTTATCCCCTGAGATTAGATATAAAAAGTGCTCCAACGGACATAAATGGCCATTCTAAATTAATCTTATAAACCATAACTGAGTTTGGAATTAAGGGTATGATAGGAAACAGAAAAAGAACGATCGAATAGATTTAGGAGATGATATTTGTTTGAAAGCATGTTTCGGTTGGTCAAGGTTTTTTATGTAACATAGTGGGTGAATGACAGGGAATATATATTGGGGCACATGATGGTGAAATGATTTGTTTATATATATAATTAAACATCATGATTTTGGGTTGTCTCTCATTTGTTCTTTTTTCATTATTGTTTATATCGCATTACTATTGGCTTTCACTAACCCAATCATTTCGGTTCTTGATTCTTCTAATGATGAAACGTTTCTATGCAATTATATCAAAGCATGGGACAATGATTATTAATTTATTAGAATAAATTATATATTCTGTTCAAATTTTCTTTACGATGATTTATAGAAACTAAATACAGGAGAAGGACCGAATAAAATTAGTTTAAGATTACCAAATGATGATTTGGGTAACAAGGACATACATGTAGGTGCCTGGTTGTGAGCATGGGAGGGCCATCTGGTTTTTGGTGTTAAACGTGGCCCACTTGCATTATTATTGAACTGTTAGTGGAATAAGAACCAAAATATGTATTTCTAATGGTGTAGTATGTCAATTTGGAGGTGCTAAAAGTAATAGTGATATGAACCAAAGTTTAGGGAGAGTCACTTGAGTGCATTGCAGATGTAGCTACAAAGGGAAAAGATGTGTTTCGGCTAAGGCAGCTCTAAATTCCAACAGAGTAATAATTCATAAAGTGTAGGAAATCATATGCTTTTTCAAGGAGAGATTTGATTAATGTTGTACTTTATTTAGGCTGCAATATTTTATGAAATGGTTTTGTCCGAATCATTGTAAAATATTGATGTGAATTAATATTCACATTGAAAGGATCAAGGTGAGATTTGATTAATGTTGTTTTTCTGTCATAAGGTATCAAATTTCCAGTTAACTATAGTTATGTGATTGCTCTTAATTCTGAGTTTATTATAAATAAGTAATCAAATAGTTTTCATTCTTTGATTTACCAACGGATGAGGTTCGATCTATTGACGACCAATAACTCGGTAGTTTGGGAGTGAGATTATTTGATTATCGGTATTTATGAGATAAACAACATGAAATTTGTAGGATACGTCCCCTTGATATGTTTCGTTATTTGGATATTAAAGACACTGGCCAGTGCATGTAATCCATTAGAGAAACTATCATAGTCAAGGGAATAAATAATTGATTGAGTAACATAAAACTTATCAATCAATTATAAACATTCTACAAAGGGGCGATGCATATTCCTGTTATAAGTGTTATTAATCTTGGAGTTCAAGTTCGGGCTTTTAGTGGAGTAGCACCGAATTAGATAATCATTCGTTGATTATCAAGAGCCTTGATTAATAACAGATGGTAGATCCCCAGGCTAGCTCAAGAAAAGGGATGAGACAATTTCAGTTGATGACGACTAGTGGGATACATGGACTTGGGCTTTGGGCTCAAGTTTGTACTCAAGAGCAAGTGAGAGATTGTTGGATTTTGCTCTTTCACTAAAGCCCAATTGGGTTTAGAGTGTAAGAAAAGCCCAAGAAATCTAAAGCTCATTCTACTTACGGCTAGGGTTTCTTGGAACCCATATATATCCACTCTTATAGTCATCAGCCTCTCTAGTCTTCACTTGGTGGTTGCAGAAGCTGAGGTAACGTCATCTCCCTGAAAGTGAGAGACTGCCCACACACTTCCCGTTTCTCCTTGAGACATAGTCAGGAAGATCTACCACAGTCCAGCTTCAAGGAGGTTGTTCGTACTGCGACACTAAGGTGAGCAGTTCATGAAGAGGAATCATACAAGGGAAGATTCTACACGATATCTGCGCACCAAGAGGTAATCGTGAAACGAGGATGATTCAGTAAGCATACCAATATACTAGGTCCTAAACCGCTTCCGCATAAATCCAATAGTACCTTCAGTACGATGGTGAGTTGTACATGGAAAAATGAATTTTCTATGATAAAGTTCTATGATGCATCATGGAGTATCATCTAGAACTTAGAAGGTCCCTTTGTTAAGCCTTTGTCATTGGATCCAGCCTATTGAACCAATGGAGGTCCGTAAGAACAATTATATTATATATTATTAAAAATAGAAGAAGAAAATTATAATAAAATAGATCAAAAAGAGAAAAATTAAAAATAGAAAAAAGATCAAACATATCTAAATAAAAAAAAATAAAATAGATCAACAACTAAAAAGAAAACCAAAAAGATATTAAAAACTCATAATTGTGATTTCTGTTTGTTTCATTCATTTTATTTTATTTTTTGTCTTAATTTTTTCTTCTATTTTTCGTCTTCAGTATTTTTTTTTCATTTGAACTAATTTTTTTTTTTAATTTTAGTCTTTTCTATCACTGTTGTGATTTTTAACATATCTGGACTTATTTTTTCTATTTTTTTTTTGTCTTTTTTTATTTAGAAACATTTGATTTTTTTTTGTCTTTTATTAAGTGTTCTAATTTCATAATATTTGGTCTTATTTTTCTTTTTTTATCACTTTATTTTCATCTTCTAAGAAAAGTAAATTATACATACTTAGTTAAGTTCCTAATAATGTTAAGCAGAGGTGTGGATGAAAAAAATATAAAAGGTTAAGTTATTAAAAAAAATAGAGGTATAAGTGGTTCAAAACAATACGATAAAATCTTTTTTGAACTTTTCCTTATTATTAATTAGAGATTGGTGTTCAATTGCTTATTTTCTTTAGAACAAATAATTTCTGATTAAAAGCGAGAGTTGCATGGTGGTTTTTTTTTTATGGGTTCACTTCATTGAGTTGCTTGCAACATCACGCGAAGTTTCGGACCATTTGCCCTCCATGATATCTAGGATTCTAGTACGCTACCAAATGATTGCTTACCCAATAATCCTAAATTAATACGATTGGTAATGCAAATATAATAAATAATGATAATTTATATAATTAATTATTTTCGTATATAAGGTTTTCAGCTTATTAATTAGTCATTTATTATAAATAAAGCTATAAATATAAACTATTCTGCAATTTCAACTGTTATTAAATAGTTCTTAATTTTCACTATATAATTGAGTAAAATATGTACTCATCTTTTGGCAAGTATACCTTCTCACATTTGTTGAGCTAGACGACATAATTAGGGCGTAAATATGAAAAAAAGAGACATAAAACAAATTATAATTGGATAAAAAAACTATACAAAATAATGTAATGTGTATATTAATGTATGTAGCATTATAGTAATTAATAACTTTTAAATACTCTTCCTTATCATTATTTTATCTTTAAAAATTAAAAATGAAAATTGATTAATAATAATAATAATAATAATAAACAAGAAAAAAGTTATTTGTAAATATATTTATTAATTTTCTTTACAAATTTATATTTGATTAACTTTTTTATTAATCATTAAAAATAAAAATAAAATACCTCATTATTAGGAGATGATCACTAAGGAAAGTAAGACTACATAAGAGAGTATGAATTTGCTGACAAAATTTGTGTAACATGATTTTAGTTGTCGAACCTGATCATGATAGATGTGAACTTTTTTTTTTTTATTTTTTCCACAAAGGGGTAATATCAATATCAAATATAATATATATATATATATATATATATATATATATATATATTTGATATTGATATTACCCCTTTGTGGAAAAAATAAAAAAAAAAGTTCACATCTATCATGATCAGGTTCGACAACTAAAATCATGTGTAACATGATTTGTGTAACATGATTTTAGTTGTCGAACCTGATCATGATAGATGTGAACTTTTTTTTTTTTTTTCCACAAAGGGGTAATATCAATATCAAATATATATATATATATATATATATATATATATATATATATATATATATATATATATATATATATATAAACAGAGTGAGTATCATGTCATATATAATGAGTATATTATATACGTCTAACATTATATTGTTATTAAATACAGAGGGTGATATATATAAGGGCAATGATTTTCTCCATCCATATGTGAGAAGATATTTTTCTTGCAGATACATCGAGTTGTGTGTCAAATTTATTTTTGTTTTTTATTTTTTTAAAAAACAATGATCCTACAATTTTGTTTGAGTAGGAGATAAGTTTTTAATTTCTGTAAAATAAGAAAAGTTTATCCCTATATATAATCACTGAGATTTAAATCTGCGTATCAAATCAGAATTATGAAATGAATCCTATAATCACAGCACAATAATAAACAAGAACAAATTCACAGTATGTACGAATGAGATGTTAGTATACAGAAAAAAATGAAGAATTCGAGTCCAACATTATTGTCTTTTTAAAACAATTTATTCCTCATTATGGATGCTGAAGGTTGATGAACAACTCCCAAAATTGAACGAATTTGCGTCTCAAGAATCATGGCGACAATCAGTCAAGAGTCCAAATGAACACAACTGGATACCTGAGGAATCACACCGTGAATGGTATGGATGCATCCATGCATTGACGAGGCAAAAATTCGGCAGAGTAACGATATCAAAAAACTAGATAATTTTCTGAAGGGGTTAATGTCTATATACAGACACTGACCTGACACGACAAATCGCCGCCGACAAATTGCCGAGACTGATGGTTGCAAACTAGTACGACCGGTGACCAGTTTGGTTCAATGTTAACTGAACGCACCGGTTCAGTTTAAAACAAAACCGCAAGGAAAGGACCAGTTCGGGCGAGAAGCAACGTTTCAGTTTTTGAATTTGGAGGGAAGCAACGATTGGTCAAATAACAATAAAATAATTTAATAAAAAAATATTAAATTATAATAAAACAATTGGACAAAATCGAGCCGAGGCAAGTCGGCCAAACAAACAGCGCCCGGTGGACCAATACCCACCTAATTCCTCTATCCTCCACAAAATATGTAGTATTGTAAGGGACAATTTATGAGTGTAAGGTAGGAGTTTATATACCTTTTCAATTCTTACTAGTTGTTCGATGTAGACTTCTTAATTTATAACCTACACACCCTTTCATCTTTTATCTTTTTTTCCTTCTACAACCCACTCCTTATTGTAACTATAGGATTTAGATACAAATTCCATACGAGAAATGTTAGCGATACACTACACTATCTTTACTATTGGACAAAATTCCATGTTAGAGTCCCTCCAAAAAAAAAATCTCCATTTATGAACGAGTATCGTGTCATATATGTCTAACATAAAATTTAAATTTCTCATGTTACTTATTAACATGACAATATCATATATTACGAGAGAGAATAAAAAAAAAAGAAATTATAGTAGGACATATCATTATTTGTGTAGAATTCACTAATTTTGCTAAGAAAAATGTTAGCATTGGACTTTCTTTATTATTGGATTTGAAATTCCATCCTAAACTAATCCCTCTAATATAGATCAGCCCCAAATTACTTAGTAGGTCCTGCATAAATTTTCATTCAATAACAAAGAAAGCAATAAAGGTATAATCTTGAACAGTGGGTTAATAATTTTCTAAGAAATTATTATCTCATTTTACATTAAATAATTATCTCAGGTTATTTTTACATAAAAAGTTGTACCACTACTTTTTTTTCTTTTTTAATAGGTGGTGGGTCCCACCACAACATAAAACTATATATGGTAGGAGATATTTATCTTTAATAACATGAGAAAAATAGAACTCTAATTTTCTTCTACACAAATAATGGTATGTCTTATTATAGTTTCTTTTGTTTTTTTTTTCCCACTTAACATGTCATTTTCTTACAATGTTCGTAAATAACATGAGATGATGAATTTCCCTCCATACTAATATGATTTTATTTTTATTTTAAATGTCAAAATCTGCAAGCTAATAACTTGACCAAATTTTGACGTTATCTTTCTTGTCGTGCGATAAAGAAAAATAATTTGACTTATGCATTTACCACTTGTATTTTAAGGTCATATTTTCCTTTAGTTTTTATGTTTATTTATTTGTTATTTGTATGACAGATATCGAATGATTCTGTGCGTAATTTGACAAGCTACATCCCAAATGTTCACTGCAAATTAGACCCATGGGTAATTAATTGTACAAATGGTTTATTTATTTTTTTATTTTTTTTATTTTTTTTTTGGAAATGTACAAATGGTTTATTTGTGCGTTTGGTATATTGCACTCAGAATTATTTTTTCGACTGCGTTGAGTTTCGTGTCCTCTATATATATATATATATGGGGAGGGATCATTTGACTCCAGAGTAAGATTTAAAAGTTTTACTCCTCATCTCAACCCTTGATTTCCGTTCATCCAACGGTTAGCATTTATTTAAAATTAATAATTAATTAATTGTTGTAACTTATTAAATGTTAACCGTTGGATGAACGGAAATCAAGGGTTAAGATGATGAGTAAGAATTTTAAATCTTACTCTGGAGTCAAATGATCCTTCCCCTATATATATATATATATATATATTTAATAAATAAGTCCCGCGGAGTGTTGTTGGAGGTTAGTGATACATGGTTGTGTCTCAAGAACGATCAGAAGCATGCACGAGATGCCAACTATTCAACCGCACTATTTGCTTCACCGAGTGTGAGAAATCTACACAAAACACTCTATATTTAATAAAGAGAAGGGTTATATTGATATATATATATTTTTTTACAAATTTATAAACTATATTATGTCTTACCAATAAGATTTCACTCAAGGATATCTTTCTGATAAAACATAGTGTAGTTTGTAAATAAAAAATTTATAAATATAATATTTTCCTTCAGTAAATCCCCGATGGACTTTATCTTAAATTAAACTAATATCTGAAATTTATTCTCTCTTAAATTTACCCTAAACAACATGATATTCTGTTTTATCTTCTTCTTCTTTTTTACATTTTTCTTTTGAATATATTGGGGTACACTTCTATTTTTGTTTAATATAAATGTGCAACGCCCATAAGGACCAGGAGAGGGTAGGAATATGGCCCAACTCATTAGGTTAGAAAGTAGTAACCCAAAGCCAACCCAATTTATAGATCAAAAGTGGACTCTGCAATTTGTTGGGATCTAATAGGGCCTCTTTTCAAGATCTGAGAAAGAAAAAGCTGTTTAATCAAGTATGAGTATAAAGCTGTAGCGGCAGTCCTATGAGATGAAAGTATAAAATGGGCAGTTTATTTTTAAAAACAAATTCTTATTTTTTTGAGATGAGTGATTTTCCACAAATTTGAAAATAGTTAGGAAGACACCACAAGAGGTGCAATTCAATTTCAGGGAATGATGTTGCAATTTTTCTTTCTTTCCAAATAAGTCAAGCTGAAAATTTGTGGACACTTGACATGTAAGATTGGACTATAGTTTTGGTTTATCACAAAGGGTTTAAAGTTTCTTATTTGTACAGATAAAATTATTTTCTACATACATAAATATCTGTAAGTTTAATTTTTTTTTTCTCTTTTCCTGACATAACCCTATATAGGCTCTGTATATTTTTATGTACGTATAACAAATAATTTTATTTCATACAAAATAAACAATTTTAAATCATATTTCAAAACATTGCAAATGGAACTTGAGCCTTTTTAAAATACTTGCCGGTGCTTATTATTGTATGGTTGATCACTTGGTCCTATTATTCCACGGGAGATGATGAATCTCACGACAAAATTACGAAATTATTAATGACATCTCATGTGGTTGGACTTTGTAATAAGTAGATGCCCAAAGTCTAAATTCTAATTTTATGAAGGACCCAAATAAAAATAAGAACAATTCAATAGTTATTACTTTTCATAAAAAGATATCTACTTATTATAAAAGAGCATGGTACCCAATACATACGTATAATTTTCGTTTTTGACACTACATCATTATAAAAGAAGAGACTGTTTTATACTTTATTCTTCAAGAGAAATTGTACATAGAAGACTTGGAAAATCAGAACCTTTAAGTTTCAAGTGACTAGGGTTAGTCTAGTGGTAAGGGATATAAGTACTTATGTAATAGATTATGTGTTCAATTTTTCAATGTATCAACACACAAAAAGCCTTTAAGTTTCATCGTCATATTTTTCATGGATGAATACCCCTTCGCTCTATTTATTCTATTAATAATTTAATATAAAAGATCTTATTTTGATCATTGTTTTTATCTTTAAGATATCTTCCTTAAGGATCTAACAAGTAGGATAAAAGACACTATGAACAACTAATTTTGTCTAAGCTATTCTTTTAATTGAGAAAATGAAAAAAATAATAATAACAAAAACATGGTAAAAAAAAAAAGAAAAAAAATGTCTAAACCCAGTCCATTATCATTGTTCTGACTAGATGATATAGATGTCTAGTCAAAGACTAGTAAATCCAGTGTTTAGATAGCTAAAGGTGAGATATCCTCGAGATTACTGATCACTGTACATGATAGAAACGTCTTATGCCAATTTGGTGGTGTGAGTGCACAGTGACAACATAACAGTAAGAGCGATTAGATACGTACCTGTAGATTTTATCTCTTATTTATAAAATTTACTTGTGGGTCATGTAATTCTGAACTTTTAATGGCTTATTTGGAGGCTAAAGTCCAATTAACTGGCTGTTAAGATAAGATAATTATTAACAAAGGATTCTCTTCCATTTGTGTTGACTTTTATTGAGACTTCTAGAATATGAGCCTCTCATGAGTCCATAACAGTTTTTCTCCAGCCTGGTAGGTCGAGTATCCGAGCTATTGGGATGTATAATGTGTGTGGACTGAATTTTATACCTGGGCTTGAATTACCGAGTTATAATCTTGATCTTGAATTTGACGAGCCAGGTTCAAGTAGATCTTTGAATGTTGGGCTGATAATTTGGATCCCGGTGGACCCCTCGGTCATCTATGCATATGAAGATTAAGAGGTCGTTTGTATGGACTTTTGAAAAAAGTTCTTTTTATCACTTCCTTATTTTAAAAGTACTTTTTATAAAAGTTACAGCTATTTATATTTTTTAAAAAATATTTGTTTTTTGAAAAAAATATTTGACTTTTGACTTCTGCTTTTCTTAAAAGCTAAATTTTTTAGCTTCCAAAAAAAGTAAGTTTTTGACTTTTTTTATGACTTCTGCTTTTTTTAAAAGCAGGCATCCAAACAGACTTTTTTCGAGAAGTTCTTTTTTTCTTTAAAAAAGCAGCTTTTGAAGAAGAAAAAGCCCATCCAAACGGGCTCTAAATCTGGATTATTGAATCTAGAATTTCGGATTTTAATTGAACTCAAACAATTCTCAGATATAACCCTTCATGCATTGTGGCTGAGTTTTCCTTTGTATGGGTTTCTTTCACATCTCGGATTGTAAATTCGGGTTTATCCCATATTTTTTGAATAATGATTGCACTTTTATAGGTTGCATTTTTTCATTGGTCTGACATATTTGAGGGCTACTTGCCGTGTTGGCACACTTCACACATTCAATGCTGGCTGCCTGAACATCTTTTCAAGTGTCCTGTCTGTCAGTGATATGATCCATTTATTCTTGTCCCTTCATTTCGCGCATCGTATCATTTGAAACTCTCTTTTCTTCTGCTCTTTTCATTTCATTTCATCACGTTATAACATTTTCACCTTCTTTCTTAAGATTTCTTCTCTCCTTTCTGCTTTTCTGAGTTGAGACTTCTCTTCAAACTTCACACTTCTTGATTGTTGTGCTTTGTCTTCTTGACATCCAAGGAATTCCCCTCACCTTGTTCTTCTCCAAATAGGTACCCTTTTGAATTCTTATATCATTCGATTTTCCATGTCTTAAAAGTTTATTGGCTTTGCTTCTTCAGCGAAAATAGGAGCATTGTTTGTGGTCCTGTGTTTTGCATTAATTTAAATTCTCCACTGGTTATTCTTCAGTATTTTTATGGGTAGGGTTTAGGCATTCTTATGCTCTTAGGCTCGTTTTCCCCTATATCCTGATACAAAAAAGTGTTCGAGAAAATGAGAGGAGAAGGTCGAGGAAGGCCAACTTGTCCAAGGGGGTTTGGCCGAAGTGATGAGATGGAGAAAGAAGATGAGAAATTTTTGCGAAATCTGTCATCTGGACCTAAGTATTGGCTCTCAATTATTCCTCAAACCGAAGAAGAGAAGCAAGCATTAATGCTTCGAGGTTACCATGGTGGAGGTGGTAGAAGGAGATCTAGGTCTCAGCTTGCATCAAACCGAGGTCATAGCCAAGGTCATACCAGACAAATAAATGAATATCTTAAGCCTTCAAGTTCTTCTTCTATTGTTCCAACAACCAATGTTACATCTCGGATCCAAAGATCTGTGATAGTAGTATCCTCTTGCACTTCTTCCAAAAACATAAAGGATCAGAATGTTAAGCATCCAATCATTGATCCTTTAATTCAAGTTTCTCCTTTTGTAACAACCTTTTCACCTTAAACAACTCAGATCAAAATACCTGATTTTGAATCTTACCTTGCTTGTGTTGTATTAAGTTCTAAACTAGTTGAACGTGGCCTGAAGTCTTAGCCGATTCAACCTTGTCAGATTGCACTCACAGCCGGAATCCAATAGAACCAAAATTTACTCTTGGGGATGTGTCGAGACCTATTGAGATCTCGGATGAGACTTCTAGCTCGTCCAGTAGTAGTTCTTTTTCTTCATGTATGTATTCATTTTCTGATCTTAGCTTTCATTGTCCTAGGTTTTAATGGAGTCATCTTCTGTAGAGGTAGAAATTGAGATAGATTCTGATGACCTAGGACTTGAGACTCCTAGTGTAGAGTTGGTAAGCCAGTATCCCTGGGTTACTCAGGAGATTTTAAGCATTAGATTCGACATGATTGTTGAAGATGTAGCTGGCTTTCCTGTGGTTAACCTGGTTGGCTACAATGTCTTTCCTCCAGTTGAGGATGAGTCTGTTTATTCAAGGACAAATTCGAAGGAACCTCCTTTCTTCTTTTTTTTATCATGATTTAATTACCAAGATTGGTCTTCGATTTCCATTTTTTTGAGTTCCAGATAAACCTTTTAAACCTTCTTCATCTTGTACATCCCAATGGTTGGGCATATATAAACGACTTCGAATAATTTTGTTCGTCTCTGAATTTGCACTGCAATGTGCCTCTCTTCCTTTACTTTTTTAATGTAGTTACATCTCGGACAAGATCTGAACCACCTGAATTGAAGGGTTGGACCAACATCCAGGGTTGTTTGAAAAGAAAATTGTTTTTCGTGTTCATTGACTCTTTTAAAGAATAAAGGCTCATTTTTTAAGTGGTTGTCGAAGTTAGACAAAGGCCTTGGTTTGTGGCACCTGAAGGGATAGAAGGAAAATTCTCTCTTTATTGGTCCAACGAGCGTCATTTATGTAGAAAAACTGACTTCAAGCTCATACTTTCCAGTGAGGAAAAAGTTACAGCTAATAAACTATTAGCTTATGTGACCGAACATAGCCATGTTAGCTTTGCTTCGCTTGCATCCAAAGCACAAGCCAAATTAAATCGGCAATTGAGTATGCTATTATTTGTTTTTGAATATTCAAAGTTGAATTTGTATAAGTTTTGTTTACTTCTTTCATCCAGTGATAATTTTCTCTTGTTGTTTTTCTAGCCTTGCGTTTTGATCAAGTATTGGCATAATTTTACTTCCTTTGTGTATCTTTCTATTGCATCCCTCAGGTCCCAGCATTCACCAATAGTATGCCCAGGTTCACCACGAAATGTGCAATATCTTGACTGGTCTAACCCGGCTTTATTAAAAAGAGGCCTGAGCCGATCTATCTATTTCATCTTGATCAATGCCACTTCCCTCCATATTTGGGATCTCGTCACTTTGAGTGGTGCATATTTTTCATATCTTCCCTTCATTGGCCTCCCACCTGAGTTTTTTTCTCGGAAGTCAGTTTGCCTTCTATTTTCAAAATGATCTTTTTCTCTTCGTTATGGGCTTCTTTTCCTTGGACTATACCCTCCATCTTCCTTTACTTTGGCATTGGCCAACTCCATTTGTGCGAGCTCTAGATATTTCTTTGATCGAGCTCTAAATTCTACCATTGTCTTGATCGAGTCTTTCTAGATAGATTTCGCCAATCTAGATGATCCATCTAACCAGGCTATAATCAAATAGACATGCATGTTTTCTTGTAGACTCGACACTTGAAGTGCTTCATCCTTAAAATGATCTAAATACTTTTGGAGTGTCTCGCTGGGTTACTGCCTTATCTTTTCCAAAGCAAATTCTGACTTCGACTATTTTTTGCTGGTGGAAAAATTTAACAGAAATCAACTTCCAAATTCTTCAAATGATCCAACGGAATTTGTCGATAATGTTGAAAACCATGTCTGAGAAGCTCCTTCCAACGTTGTTGCAAATAATCGGGTAATCAGTGGTTCATCATTGTCTTTGATATACATGGCTGAATCAAAAGCATTAAGATGGACTTTAAGATCCTGGCTTCCATTATATTTTGGTAATTCCGTTAAGTTAAGATTCTCTTGAAAAGACGCATCTACAATTTCATCAATAAAAGGGCTATTATTGTACTGCCTTCTACGATATTTCCTTCTATATATGCCAATTTCATCTCGGCCAGTTATCACGGCAGGTTGAGTTATTTCTGCAATATTTCTATTGCGAATAACTTCATTTCCCTTTGATTCAGCATTCCTTATTCTTCCGACCTCTCTCTATCTCGATCTGTTGCATCATTTACTCTGCCTCAGTTTTGTGATTCTTTCATCTCAGGTTCTGTAAGCATTTTCATCCCATTTTTATTTCCGTCATCGCTACACCTAGCCTCAATTCGTTGACGCGATCTGCGTCTCGAACTTGGTTGATTCTTCTTCGTGGATCTGTTCTTCTATTCTAATCATTTAGTATCCGAGTTGTTGCTCGGTCAGGGTTTCCCACTTGAAGCATTCATTCCTCCAAATCCTGGATCCTCTAGGCGTCTTGCTGCCTTTGAAGTTGGTGACAGTTCTCCATCTCTTCCATATGTTGTAACAGTGCATTTACAACAATCTGGGTTATATGTTGATCTACGTTCTGGGCTACGGCCTAAGCCAGTGTAGTCTGCATCAGGTCTAGCCGTGCATCGTGATTTGCAGCACGAGTAAACGCAAAATCTGAGATGGCTTTGCTTACATTAACAACATCATAATCAATCGCTAGCTTGTTTCTTGGGTTTGGCTGGGTAGCCGACTGCGGCAGTCTAGGTGGTGGCAGCTGGTGGCTACTTCAAGTATTCACCATATTAATTGTGGAAATAGTACTTTACCGACATTTTCCATAGATGGTGCCAATGTTCTGTCTGGATAATAGAGATGTCCTTAAGATCTAGTGTTCTCTCTTAGATAGCTAAAGGTGAGATATCCTTAAGATTACTGATCACTGTATATGATAGAAACATCTCATGCCAATGGGGTGGTGTGTGTGTGCAAAGTGACAGTATAACAATAAGAGAGATGAGATACTTACCTGTAGGCTTTACCTCTTATTTATAGAGTTTACATGTGGGTTATGAAGTTCTGAACTTTTATTGGCTTATTTGGGTGCCCAAATCCAATTATTTGACTGTTAAGATAAGATAATCATTAACAAATGATTCTTTTCTCTTTGTGTTGACTCTTATTAGGCTTTCTAGAATATGGGCCTCTCATGAGTCCATTACGGTCGTATTTCTAAGTTATGCTCCTTTAACTTTAAGACCACATCATAGAAATCTTGTTAATTCTTTCTCCCTTATTCCTATATAATGAGTTTATTCTCATGCGTTGAAGACATGGAAAAAGTATACGAATGTAAATTTAAATTTAATGTAAATCAATGTTAATACCTGAAAAATACACTCATTGTTAATTTGTATCATCTTGAAATTTTATATTTTAAAAAATATTATGGTTTGTAACGCTAGAAAAAAGAGAGTAAGAAAATGAATAATTTTAAAAGTACAAGACATAAAGAAAAATGTAAAATTCTCAGACTTTCAGGTCGTTGACAAAAATAACTCAAGAAATAATTAATAATAATTTTTTTTTGAATAATAAATATATATAATTATTTATAATAATTAAAAAAAGAACTTGTGAATCTTGTTTTCATAAATTTTTCAAGTTTTATCTCTTTCATTTTTGTGTTGAAAACTGACATAATTTTATAAATAAAAATTCATAAAATTATATATCTTTAAAAATTTTTTATCATAAGATATGTAAAATTATTAAACAAATAATAATAAGTGATTTTGTAAGGAATGACAATTTAATATATATATATATATATGGGCTTATCTAGTCTCATATTACATGAGAAAAGAAATCTTATGTCATAGACACATAGTGGTGGGGTCCACTATCTAAAAAATAAAAGAAAAATATTGCATGATTATCTAAAGGTGTGTAGGAAAAAAAACTACCTCATGTAACATGAGAATAGTTTTTCCATATATATAGAAAAAAAAGTTTGTTCTTTTAAAGGACACAAATTTTGTCATTTTAATTTTTAACATTATATACTATAGGCAGTACATAGTTATAATATGAAAAGTTACTTTTTTTTTTCTTTCTCTCCTCAATCACTTCAGTTGATGTGGAGAGAGAAAAAAAACTTTTCATATTATAATTATGTATTACCCGTTATACATAGTGTTAAAAACTAAAATGACACAACTTGTGTCCTTTAAAATGACACACTTAACCCTATATATATGACTTTAATATTTCTATAGTGAATGTAGATAAGTTATCTACATTCGCTCGCAAAACAACGTCGTTTTGGGTTGAAAAATTAAAAAATTATATTGAAAAAGACTACTATAACCCTGAAATAAATTATAATTACAAAAATACCTTAATTTTCGACGCAAAATGACGTCGTTTTAGGCTCAATGTAGATAAGTTATCTACATTAACTGTAAAAAAATGAAGCATATATATATATATATATATATATATATGTATATATATATATATGTATGTATTTATATATATATATGGGGAGGTTATAGTTACTACCTCTTTTTCTTACTTCCAAATCTTAACCGTTGATTTTTTTCAATCTAATAGTTGTAATTTATTGGATCATACTTATTAATTAATTATTAATTTCAATAAATTATAACCGTTAGATTGACGAAAATCAACGTTTAAGATTTGGTAGTAATAAAAAGAAGTAGTAATTAGAACCATCTCATATATACTTATATGAGGTAGGATCTTTTGACACCGGTGTCAAATTTGATGTTTGACACCTCATCTGAGAGCCGTTAGATCAAAAAAGAACAACGACTCTGATTTGTAAGCATGTGACACCATTGATCTTTTTTTATCTAACGGCTCTCAGATGAGGTGTCAAACTTTAAATTTGACACCGGTGTCAAAGGATTTTAGCTCTACTTATATATATATATATAAATATTTAAAAAGAAAAAAAATTATCCATTAATGTTGATATTTAATGATTCAGAGAAAGATTGAAATTAATTAACTAAAAGTTTGAATGTAGAATGTAATGTGAGTAAGCATGGGAAGCAAACTTATATATTAATGATATGAAATAAAAGGAGAGAGACGAGGAAAAAGCATTGTACAAGACAAAAAATGAGAGTATTGAAGACAAAGAGGACTAAGGTAGGATTGTAATTCATTCACCAACTGTTTTCCAATACAAGCAAGGTGGAGTATATATAGGATTATAATCATGATTGGGGGAGTTAATGCTATATTAGTGTGATGATTACGAAATTATAAATGGGGATGGAAATGGGGATAGTTACATCATTAATGTCAATCGTTACAAAATTCATATTTAAAATTCAAGTCATTCATAAAGTCATAAATCTTAATATATGTTTTTTTTTTTATTAATTATAAAAAAATTATTTTAGAATATTTTTCGATTACATGAGATATTATTATGTTATTTCTTTTTTATCCTAGTTATTAACCTTTAGGACTCGTTTGGTGGACAGGATAGTATAATGGTAAGATATGATATGGGGCTGATAAGGGTAGGATATGATATGGGGCTGATAAGTCTATATCATATTCTGTGTTCGATGAGCACCTGATTAGCAATCTGATAAGATTATGTAAAAGAAGAAAAGAGAAAGAAAAAATTAAATATAATGCAATAAATACAAATATATTGGGTAGCGTGGGATATAATGGGTATCCAATATTGGTATCCTATCTTATTGAATCCTAACCCAGCTCTCCCCATAGGATAAGAAATCATGTATTGGATAGGATAAAATGAAACAATAAGATAAGTTAATCATATCCTATTGACTCATCAAACAAGAGATAAAAATAGGATATGATAAATTATCCTATCATATCCTCTTTATCAGGTGCTCCAAACATGTCCTTAATGTCCTCAATGTGGGGATGATCGTAAATTTTTTATTATTAGGCATACAAAGTCTTTCAATTAAATGGGAATCTGTTTCAAAAAATAAATAAATTTAAATGGGAATCTGTTACGATGTTTCCATCTTTGGTTATTATTTGCTGATAAAATATTATTCGTGATATGCAAGAAGTGGAAAGCGAGGTAGCAGTATTTTATTATAGGGAAATAATACTCTCATGCCACATGAGATACTCCCATTTTCCTACACAAATTCGTTTTCCGTGCCAATTAATTTTTCTTTTCTGTTTTAATATAAAATATGGGACCCACATTTAACTCCTCTCTACTTTTTTTATCTCCTACAATCCTACAACATAAGAAAAGTTAAACCCTTTATTATAAATTATAATTGAAAAAGAAGGTAAAAGCCATGTTGCATTCATGTTTGAAATATTTCTTGTTTTATCACATAACTTTTTCTCTATTAAATGTCTCTTATTATTTTAATCTATTTAGTTTCATTTCCTTTTATGAAGTCCATAGACAATTAAATATATAAGTATAAAAAAATATTATTAACCTAGCAAAATCAAGATTGAAATTTAGTGAATAAAACACCTTTAAAATGAACTTGTTTGTAAAGTGCACCAAGTAAAAATGTATCTATCACTGATTAAATTTATAGTAAATACACTCTTATTTTACACTCTCAGAATAAATTTAAGTTTAAATCTAACATTGACGAATAATTTAATCCATTAATATACTTGGATGAATTGGATTTAATTTAAACATAAATGGATCAAATGGACGATAAATTAATGGATTCAATTTTCACCCCTCATAAAGATATACATAAAAAAACAAAAAACAAGTTATGACAATATATTTGGATCAAATAAAAGCAAGTATGTTATTTTTTATTTTTTATTTTTTGGAAAATTCCACTTTCATCCCTTTTAATTATTATGTTTTACAAAAATGTTTATTTATAAAAAAAAAATATTTAAAACGCGGTGAATAATTTACATCAGATTATAAGTTTCAAATTCAGTATCATCATTATATATAAAAAGTGTTAAAAACAAGATTAATCTAATTAAAATAGAAAAAAGCAAGCTAAAAATTAAAAACTGAACAAATAAAAAACCAAAATATTAATTGCATTGGATTGGGTTTCAGAATCTCAAAACAGTTTGAACCCAAACCGAATGAAGATACATAAATGGGTTTAAGTTTTCTTATGTTGTAGGATTGTAGGAGATAAAAAAAAGTAGAGAGAAGTTAAATGTGAGTCCCATATTTTATATTAAAAAAGAAAAAAAAAATTAATTGGCACGGAAAACGAATTAGTGTAGGAAAATGATGTACTCTTATGTAGCATAAGAGTATTATTTCCCTACATAAATATATGAGAACTTTTTATTATACCTCAAGTGAAACTTAATTTCCTTTTTAAAATATATTATACGATTGAAAAATAATTTAAAATTATATTTAAAATTTTAATTATATTTTAGTTCATTTTGACAAGTTTGTTTGAAATTGTATTTAATATATATCTTGATAAAATTAAATGTTTTCATTTTAATGTATTTATATATTAAAAAATAAAAATGAAACTAACACAATCAAAACCAAATTAAATTAAATTAAATTAATATTTATGATATCCATTAAATTAGATGAAGGAGGTTATAGTTACTATATCTTTTTTTTTACTACCTCTTATTACTAAATCTTAATCGTTAATTTCCGTTAATCTAACGATTGTAATTATTGGGTTATACTTATTAATTAATTATTAATTTCTAATAAATTATAACCATTACATTGACAGAAATTAACGATTAAGATTTAATAATAAAAGATAATAAAAAAAGAGATACTAACTATAATCTCTTCCAAATTAGATTATATATCTTTTGTCAAAAGCCAATGAAACGCAAATAATGAAAAGAACTATCACTGATTAAAAGCACATTCTTTGCCTATGCACCTACAAAGCAATTGTGTCCAGTAATCTCCAAAATTGTATTCGCAACACTATTTATAATGCGACGCGTGCTGGTTAAAACAACGTCTATCGTTGGTTGGTTTGTCTTATCATGTCAACAATGCATGAAAATTTTAGAGTAAATATTTTTTTTTGTTCTTAACAAAAGATATAGTCTTCATTTTAGTCCCTTATAAAAAGAAATTAGTCAGTTGGTTTCTAACAAATTCAAAGTGGACCTATTTAGTTAAAATCGTGATCCCTCACAATTTCAAAAAAAAAAACCTATATTAGTCCCTAAAACGGACTAAAATGGGTCCACTTTAAATTTGTTAGGGACCAACTGATTAATTTTTTTTGTGAGAGACTAAAGTGAGGACCGTGTTTTTTGTTAGGGACCGTGTTTTTTGATAACTTTTTTATTTTAAAAGAATTAGTATTCGATTATCGGCTGAGGATATCTTAAGAAAATTCAAAAAGTTTCAAAGAGTCGAAGCTCGTGGGGATACCAGAGGGAGCCAACTCGTCTCAAAGAGATAATTAGGGTTGGGTAACTCTAAAAAAAAAAAAAGATAATTTATCTCATGCAATATAAAAAAAAGTGAATGAAACTCATTAAAAAAAAGGGGAAAAAAAGGTGAATTTTATCATTTTTTTTATATATTGCATGAGATAAATTATCTCATGTGATAATATTTCTTAATACTTATTAGCATATATCTTCTTTTACTTAGGAAAACAAAAAAGATTGGTTATTAATTCGTTAACCAATAGATACAATAGCCGGGTTAAGTCAAGTGCAAAATTTTAAATGTAAACGAAACATTTTTTTATTGTATTTACTTTGTTGACCATTCTTAGTTATATTTTAAGACCATCCGGGTTTGACTACTCCACAGTCAAACTATAACAACAGAATTGGTGGCCGAATTTATTGATCCGTCAATTCGTTAGCTATGAGCCTATGATGTAATTGGAATATATATTATAATATTACTATATAAATAAGAAGAACGCAAGCCAAGTTAATTGCAGAGTGAGTAAATTGAAACATTGACCAAAATATTATTTTTTTTGTAAAAATTTTATTCAAATATCATGCGAATAATATTTTTTATCAGACTGTCACGTGAGTGCAATTCGCTACGACTGGTAGCAAATTACGTTCGTCAATAATTTTATGACACGTGACACACTTTCGCAGAAAAAAGCTGACGTGTCATAATTCGCTATTAGTGGTAGAGAATTTGGTCAGCAATATGGCCACATGTCACGAAATCATTGGCCACCAAATTCGCTACCAGTGGTAGCGAATTATGACACGTAGCAGTCTGGTAAAAATATTGTTCGCGTGACATTTGGATAAAAAATTTAACAAAAAAGGCACTTTGGTCACTGTTCCGAGGAAATTATGTGTAAAGGATAAAATTATAAATGTAATATTCAATGTAAGATATAATCATACATCTAACTAAAAAAATATAAATGAGGCTTAAAGATTTTTACGAATTTGAAGAGCGCGATCACTATTTATATGACAAAAAATAATATAAATAATACTCACAACAAAAGTTTTATACAAATTTGAAGGGAGCAGCCCTCTCTAACCCGTTCCTTACTCCATCATTGGGTCAAGCTAATTTCTTGATCACGAGTTAGCTTGCTGATGAGGGTAGGGAGTGATCGTCGATACAAAAGAGATGAGGCATGGACAATGAGAGATTCCTGACAGGCTTCCAGCGATAGGAGTACATGAAGGAATCGAATCAACACATGAACAAAAGGGTCCAGAGATTGAGGTATGGGAATGTAAAGTTGAGGATAACTTAAAGGAAATAATAGGTACTATATATACTAACGAGATGCATCTACTTTTTGATAGTCCATAACTTAAGAACTCCATAGTTAAACGTGTTTGACTTAGAGCAATTATGTGATGGGTGACCTCATAGGAAGTTTCTCAGGAAATGTGTGAGTGAGGACAAAGCACACTATAAAGTCTTTTGTTGGTTTGTGGAAAAGTCGTTGATCCTGCAAGTTTGCATCATATGTGGTATCAGAGTACGGTATGGTTCGAGGACGAATCAAGCAGAAGCTGGTGGGCATATAACATCTTGGGCGCTGACGAGGGTGGGGACTGATCGCTGGTGCAAAAGAGAAGAGGCACAGATAAGGAACGACTCCTAGCAGGCTTCAGCAGGAGGGATACATGAATGAATCGAATCAACACCTGAACGATAGAGATCCAAAGTTTTGCATATATGGCACTATATAGTTGAGGATAACTTAAAGGAAATAATAGGTACTACCTATACTAACAAGATGCATATACTTTTCGGTAACCTATAATATAACACCTCACATATTTGAAATACAATAGTAAAGGTTAAATTCTGGGATAGAGGGTTTGTTTAGTGAGAATCTTGAATTTCGAGTGAAAATACATACGAAGGGTAAAATGGTAATTTGGCAAATACATAACCTTAACCTACAAACTGATATAATTAGACATTATTTGATGAAAATAATGATGGAATTGGATTCAGAACGAAATTTGGAAAAGATAAGTAAGTTTTGAGAAAATTGATGAATGTAATTTTTAATAGGTAAAATACTGTGATATAATTCTACCGGGAAACTCAGAAATGAGATTACTGTCTTAGGAATGGATATATGTTGAAAGAGGTAATTCAAACCAAGAAAAATAATTATTTGAATTATTTGGTGATTTTTGGGGAAGTTTGATGAAAGTACATAATTAAGGGTAAAATCGTAATTATATGCGATTACCGAAAAATTTCAGATTCATCTATTAAAGTAATTTTAATGGAGTTTGATGAATGTTAAAATTTTGATTTAAGATATGATTCTTGAGTTAATTGAAGATTAATGTGTTGAGTGATTGTTTAAGTGAGGGTTAGTTTATTAATTGCACATAGAGGGCCCACATCACTTAAGTGACTAAATGAGCACATGTGAAATCAGAAATCTGAACTCGTCTTCCTTCCTTTTCTCTCTCAAAATTGAGCCCCCTCCATGGTTGGTGAAAAAGAAAAGCTTGAAAATTTTAAATAAACATAACTTAAGTTCTAGGCCACCAAATTGAGTGATTTCAAAGATAAACTTGTGTAAAATCTTGAGAAGAACACATCGCTACCCTTATTTTGAGTGAGGATCATTGTGTGAGGAGATCCTTGCTTAGGAAAGTGACGATTTTGAAGTATTTTCATGACCTTGGAAGTTTGTTGGAACTTATTGTACACTTGAAACCTCATCCTTGGAGGCTTAGGAACTCATTGTTGGCAAGTGTTTCTATTCCCCTTGAGTTTTTCCTTTGGATCGAAATTTTATGCCCTAATGCATATGTGTTGTCGGTGAATGTGGTTGGAGAGGTTTAATGACCATGTCCTTTTGGAATTTAATGTTTGTATGGACAAATGATTGGTAGAAATTCAATAAAATTTTAAGTGATTATGTGAGGACACTTAGGAAAACTTTCATGATGGAAGAATTGATGGCTTGTGAAAGAGGTTATTGATGGATGGTGTAATTGGATTGGTAGTTGTTTGAATCTTTGATAATGAAGTTGAATAAGAGTTTAATGCATGAGAATTGTTGAGAAATTCCCTTGGCCCTCACCATGTACACCCTCGGCCTTAAGGGTTATTTTTAGGGAAGATGTTGTAAGATTGTATTTTGGGTGATAGATGAAGTGTAGTTGTGTTGATAGGCTGGTTGAAGGGGCTAAACAATGGTTGTAGTGTTGAATTCATGAAAAATCTTCATTGGATTTCCTTTGGTATACCCCTCGGCCATTGTGGCAAAATTGGGATGGAAATTGTTGTTAATTATAGTGGAGTGTGATTATAGTGTGCCATAGTGTGTGGAAGATTAATGAAGCAATGAGATTGGTTGGTTTGGACTAAAACACAATTGGATACACTTTGGAGCTTAACGACCGAAAAATAGGGTTATGTGGGAGTTATTGTTTTGTGTTTTGCTTGTGTTTTATCAAGCATGTGGTTGATCATATTATGATGTGATTAATGTAGGTTACCTCCCTCGAACCCGATTGTAATGGATTGAGCTTGGAGCCTTCTCTAGGAAGCCTTTGACCAAAGGGATATAGGTAAGTTGTTAACTTACTTGATTATGTGCGTAATTAGATTGATAGCCATTGGTTGATGAATCTTGTGTGATTTGGTTTGTAATTATTGAATGATTATATTGTAGGCTATTTTATAAAAGTGAGGTTGTTGGCTTTCATGTGATTCAAGTGAGCTAGGCATTGGAGGAACCTACTTGAGGTCAACTTCTTATTCAGAGGTTATTCTCCTTGTGTGGTCCACCATGCTCCATTGGGAGGAATAGTTGGAAGTGTGATTGATTGTAATATTTTCTATAACATGATCATGCATTATGAATTGAATTGTGTGATAATTGTATGGATAATATGCTATGTGTAATTGTGATATTTGGCTAGTAGATAATTGTAAATGCAACCTTCCATGGGTATGATAATGACCTCCATAGTGGGTATGGTAAAATGACCTCCATATGGGTATGGTAATGACTAATGACCTTTGTGAGTTGGTATTTTAGCATGGGTATGGGAATGACCTCCATAATGGGTATGGAAAAAAGACCTCCATATGGGTATGTTAATGACCTCTTTGAATTGGTGATTTGGTATGGGTATGGTAAATGATCTCCACAGTGAAAATGATGAAAGGACTTAGATTAGTGGGTATGGTATATGACCTCCATGAAAATTTGGTATCGAGATATTTGGTTATGAATGTGTTGTGGAATCCATATGAGTATGGTATCATGACCTCCATGTGGGACTGTGGTATGCTGGTTAAATGTATATCATGCTATGGTTGTATTACGATTTATGCACATTGAGTGAGCCATTGGAAGGAATGACCCTCCAAGATCATTGGTTTACTGAGATTGTCAAATCTCACCCCGCATTATGGGGATTACATTTCAGGTACCACTAGTGTTGCTGGAGAAGCTTTGGGCAAGAGGCCCATCTAAGGCGTCGGATATGGACATTGGAGTGTTGTCATAGCATTTTGGGAGATATTTACACATGATTTATTGTATATGCTCATTTGATATTATGGCTTAGTGCATGAATATTGGTCTTGCAAGAGATGTATTGCCATGCTTAGGGTTGTTCATACTTTTGGTATCTAAGTCGTGAGCTTATTATTTTGGTTATGTGGTAACATGTTGTGGAGGCATCAATGACTATGTAATAGTTATATTTGTTTAGTTGATGTAATGTTGATTGTACCACTTGAGGATCTTATGTATGTAATATTGGATGTATGTGATGGAAGGACAATATACCTATTTTTTTTTTGTAATACAATATACCTATTTTAGATATTAATATTGTATAATTACAATGGATGACAATTGGATAATGAGTATGAAATAGGAATGATGATAATTGATTAAGTGGAAGTTGATTAGTATAATAATGCATAACTTGTAAGTCAAGTAAGTTGTGGATGATGACTTAAGGTTTAAGTAATGATGTAAATTGATGTACATTGCTGGATTGTAAGATCACCAAGGTATGTTGAACCTTTTTGTGTCACTCTATGATTAATTAGGTATCCTTTGGAAAAATGGAACATACTTGAATAAAGTGAGAATAGTTAATAAAATAAAGGAGATACTTTCAGATTTCTAGGAAAGTGGTCAGAATTACACCTAACGTTGGGAGACCATATCTCCCTTCAAAATCGTCCAATTGAGGCGTGCCATACATTATTTTAAAGCTTAAGATGTCCTCTTTGTTGTCCTAAAATATGGGACAATTATAAGTAGTAGAACCTTCCTAGTTTTTGAATGAAGGCGGACTTCTCTGTTTCGCGCTGAAGGATGCAACCTCTGTCCGTGGTTTTCAAAAATTCATATATCCCTCATTTCTTACTCAAATTAGGCTTATGATATATCAAATTAAAACTAAAGGTGTACCCCACAACATATTAAATTTTGAGAGCAATCTGACTTCTAGATTGTTTGGAATCACAGAAACAGTGAGGGATGTTGAGTGCCTTATTTTGAGTCTGTTAACAGTTTTACTTGTCTAACTTGCGACAATTATTCCTGGGACTTGACAACTCCAATTGAGGCTTGGGATACCTCGTTGGAAAGCTAGAAGAGTCTAGTTAACATATCAAAAGTTGGTTATTTTTGGTAGGGTGAATTGTTTGCAATTTAAATAACATCGCATGTACCTTATGTTGAAAAAACGTCAAATTGTGTAACTATACTTTATTAGTTTATGGGAACCACCTAGCAACTTTAGACCCATGTTATATGATGTTAAGCTATAGTATTTATGTTTCTGCAATAAGTTTTGAGTTATGATCACAACTTGTAAAATGTTTTAATACAGTTGTTTTAAAAGTGCGAACGTTATTAAATAATTTTTTTTTCTTCGTATTTTTAAATGAACTATTATTATTATAACTGTACTTAATATCATAATTGATGATAACATAACCGGATGCATATAAGGTATTACACATAACTTAAGAACTCCGTAGTTAAACGTGCTAGACATGAAGCAATTCTGAAATTGTGTGAGTGAGGACAAAGCACACTATAAAGTCTGTTGTTGGTTTGTAAGGACATTCATTGATCCTGCAAGCTATGTAGCACCGATACGACACGCGACACGTGACACGACACGACACGACACTCCGACACGTCAATCCTAAAAAATTATGGATTTCGACACGTTGGGACACGTTTTAATATTAAATAATATTTTAAATTTATATATGGTATATTTCATTTAATATTTAATAATTTAACAAAAAAATGAAATTAAATTAGTAATACCCATCAACACGTTATAAAGATGGAAGCTTTAATAAAATAAATAAGAACTGGGATGAGAGAGATATATAATATCAGATAGATAGATCAAATCATATTAGAGAGAGATCAGAAAGAAGAAGATACAACAAGAGCGTGATAGGAATTGACAACAATGATGCTGAGATGATCTCTTATCTACTTAAGGGAAAAAAAGACAAAAAGATAAAATTAATATGATCAGGTGGAAGCTTTATTAATATATTTTAACTTTTAAAAAAAATAAATTTTTTAAACAAAAAAAAAAAAAAAAAAAAATTACGAAAATGCCATTTGACCGTGTCGGACACGGTCAAATTCGCGTGTCGGAATGGTCAACGTGTCGGAAAAAGTCAACCGCGTGTCCGACACCGTGTCGGAGCGTGTCGCCGTGTCGGAGCGTGTCGGACCCAACTCTTCCTGTTTTTACAAGTGTCCGTGCTTCCTTGCCTGCAAGTGGTCAAGCATTACAAGTAGTATCAGAGATGAGCCTCTTTCTCAGTGGTTCGAGAACAAACCAAGCAGAAGCGGATGGGCATATTACATCCCAGGCACTGACAAGGGCGAAAAGTGATTGTCAATGCAAAAGAGATGAAGCACGAACAAAAAACTACTCCTGAGAAGCTTCCAGCGAGAAAGATATTACAATACGATAAGAAGTAACAAACTGGGTTCACAAAAGGCATTACATCTTACATTATTATCAAGAATGCTAAAAAATCAAAAAATTAATACTAAGAGTACCTTTAATACTTAGTCAATACAGAAATTTGCAATATATAAAATATGTTAGAACACTTTCTTTTGTTTTTGTTGATCATACCTTTTATTAAATTATATAATTTTTTTATTTTAATTATGAATTTTAAAATTTGTATGTCCAAAAAAATAAAAAAAAACTGGCTCCGATGGTAAAATTAAGCTACATTGTTTCTTAGAAAACGGACATCTCATTTTGACTCGTGAATAAGTGGACTAACCCTATAAAGTCAATAAGGTCACAGCAAGATTCCACTCACTTTCGAGGAACACTAATAATAAATTAATGATGATAAATGGAATTGGGTTTAAACTTTAAAGTGAAAGACGATAACAAGCCTAAAAGCCTAAAATAGAATGCAAAGACAATTGCAGCAACATTAATTGATTAGCTATGACAAATAACAAAGATCATTTAATTAGCGAATATTAGTTCCCCAATTTAGTCAAAAACAGTATCAAAAACTGATTGGACAACAGAGCTTCGGGTCAATGACTATAGTCGCATTGTTCACCAATGTGTGGATCAATGGATATCATGAATTCTTCAAGTGAAGAAAAAAAAAAGGAAACTATGATTTAGAATCAGCTTAATGGCCAAAATTAAAACAAAAGAACAGAGATCAAAATCCTTCCACCAGGTCAGAAAGTAAAACGATTGCTGCAAGCATACAACACACTCGAGACCTGGCTAAGGTTGTCCGTCACACAAAAAAAGAAGACAGACATGTATCTTTAACGTTACAAAAACTCACGGCCATATACAAAAATGAATCATTTGTAGAAGATATTCGAAAGGAGGAAACAAGTACAAAAGGCTAATCAATCATTCATTTGATCAATTCCACTCAACGCGCAATTTTTGTTTTACTAGCTCAATTATCAACTGAAACCCTGAGCCAGACAGGGAAACACTTGCTGTATCCCAAACCCAGTGAAAAGTAAATGTGCCAAAGTGCATATGGCATGAATTATGTAAGACGTTTCTTTGGCAACCACTTGATTTATGAATGACACACAAACCTGACTCCATCCTGAATCTTGATCCTTCAGATCTTTCGCAAAATGCAGAAAACAGAATTATTATAATGGAAGGACACGTGCTAACAAACTAAACTACTATATGCAAATTGAATTTCTGCTGAGCCAGATTCAACGACAGACAAAAAGCTAAGTAGCTGTTAGGCTCTTCATCCTAAACAAGAGAGAGAAGTATACACTCCAATTATGGTTGGTGAACTAGTGCCATAAGGTGATGCAGCAACTAGGTTTTATTTTGATTGTTGCCAAGTAAAATGGAAGAGTGCATCAGTATTCAGTCCTCATTAATCAATTAATACATGAAATTTGCAGCTTGTGAAAAAGATTCTAAGGCAAAAATAAATTAATGGTATAAAAACATTGAAATTCTTGTTGAGATCAGTCAGGAAACAGACCCTAGGTGATGGTTTAAGACTTTGGAGACCTCTCCTCTCTTGGAAAATGAGCAATGTATTGCACATTGGAGAAAACAGCACAATCTTATATCCAACTTTGAATCCACAACCAATATTTTTAAGTTGTTGAATTTCAAAGAAGGCACCACACCAGTTATTTTCTAGGGGGCAAAATTTCACAAGTGTCAAACAAACAACCCCAAAAGGGAAAAACTAAGTAAATAAACCAATTCATAGCATGACTCTTGATATAATAGTGCTTGACTATTCTCAACTAATTCTAAAATTTTAAAGATGGATATCATTTGGTTGGTTGGTTATAATCAGAATAGACGAATATTAAACCATTGATGTCAAAGATTTTGCTTGTCTAATGATGGCCATGATTGAGATTATCAATGCAAAATTTGAAGGAGCGCATTAATGAAATTAACAATATGAAAACATATAGGCATACGAATAGTTGAAAAGAAAGCATGCAGTCATTGTATTAGCTTTCAACCTCATCAGGTTTCTTCAGACAAAGGCCTCTTCAGGAGCTAGGAAGCAAGTAGTGCCTCCAATAACAAAACCCAGTAATGAGTTGAGGGATTTGCAAATTAACTACATGGTTGCTACTCTGCCCCCCAACGATGTAGGGAAGCCTGTCAAACATTGAAAGCAGTTGATGTATCAGAATTAATTCAATAAAAAAAAACCCCATAAAACAAAAAGCTCTGAAAATCAACATTGTACTTTTGACTCTATTAATTAATCTATCTATATTTATATATTTCTATGCTTACAGCGATAGACTAAGAAGAGATGAACAAGTAAAACCAACTAAAGTTGCCCCTTGCATCTAAAAAAGCCTAGCGCCGGGAAACAACACAATCAACCAAAATAGCATCCTTTGTTCTTTTCATTCCACTCCAACGTTCCCTTTTCTCTTTACAAAATTCAGCGCGTCGTTTATACCTCCATTCGATCCACAGCCTCTCTACCTCTGCAAGAATCAAAGTAATCAAGTGATCAATTTCCCCATCAAAAGAAAATCACCAAAATTTTATAAACCAAATCTAGAACAGAAACACAGAAGAACAATCATAAACAGAAGGAAAGAGAGAACCTTTGCTGGTGTATCAGCGACCCTATAAGCATCTGCAGTGATCCCCACTAACCATAAGCCAGGGAAAACACACTGAAAAATTGAACAAACAAGGTTAAAAAAAAACAAAAAAACAAAGAGAGATTGATAATGAAGGAAGATAGAAAAGTAGAAAGCATACATACATCCATTTGTTTCTGAACATTCTTGGGCCTCTTCCTGGGCCTACGAGCGGGCCTTGACCCAGTCATCACGAAGATGTCTTCTTCGATCTCTTCCCTTGAAAGAGCGATCCAGAATTTCCTCTTCTCCTTCCTCTCCGTGCACTGCGTCTCAGCGAAACCCCTCAACCGGAGCGACTTCGGCGCAGGGTTCTCTCCGCCGTTGTGGTGATGAACCGCTTCCTGCAATTCTCCACTGTTGTTATTATTATTATTCCTTGAAGCTCCGGTTCCGATCTCCACCGTGCCCTTGGCGTGCGCCGGTTTCCGTGGCCTCAAATTCCACGGCTTCTGCACTGTCTCTTCGGCTTCGGCGGCTTCTGCTACGTGCTCAGCTTCTCGCTCTCTCTCTCCGGTTTCGTCGTTGGAGACTCCTCTCTCGGGAGGCGAGTGCTGCTTGTTGGAGAACGAAGGCAGTGTGAATCGGTTCCTGGCGGTTCTGGATCCGACCCGGTGAGGTCGGGAGTCGAGATCGGATTCGGGTTCGGATGCGTGATCGGAGAGAACGGGAGGGCGGCGACAACGGTGGTGGTTGGAGTTGGTGTGGTTCTTGCCGCTCGCACCCCATTTCAAGAAGGGGAGGGAGAAGTTGTGAAGTGGCTGTGACTTCACCGGCGGTGGTGGCGGAGGTGGCGGTGGTGGTGCGGTGGCCATTGAGAACAGAACAACAGCACTCACCTAATTGTGGGCTCAAAAGCTAAGGGTTGTTTGGAAACGGTGTCGTGTAGAGGTTAGAGAATGAATGTGAGGGAGGAAAAGAGAAACCCTAAGAAGAGAGAAGAGAGAAGAGAGAAGAGAGGGGGGGTTTGTGGTTTCTTCTTTTCTTTGAGTTATAGAAAGAGGAACTGCGCAGCCTGCAAGGCCAACAAGAACAACAATAACAACTATACTTGTATGGAAGAATGGAGTGTTGTTTCTTCTTTTTATTTCTAAATATTCTAATTCCAAACTCTTCACCTCTTTTACCCTTTATTTTTCTACATATTCTCCATTCAGTCCTTTTCCATCTTTTATTGGGTCTTCGCTTCGTGCCCATTGCATAATCTATTAAATTGTTATATGAACCCAAATTATTCAACAACAAAAAATAATTAAATAAAATTTGTTTAATTTTATTTTTTATAAGCTTTAGTATCTTAAAAGTATTGGCTATGACTTGATTTGCTCATTTTTTTTATTATAATATATTATGCTAAAATTAATTTTACTATTTATATATTTTTTTGAATTATCATTCTCGTTCATTTTGTCTAATTTATATTTATTTGGTAGTCGTATATCTGTGTTACGGGTTACGTAATTATTTTTTTATTAAAATAATAAAGAGATGGAATAAAGAGGATAATTATTTAGGAACTACCTACAACTTTTTTTTTTCTTATTATTTCTTTATGGGTAAAGTGGTAAACAATGTTTTTAAGGAAGGAAAAGAAAGAAGAATAAAGATAATAAAAAGTATAAATTATAAAACTCTAGTTGTTTAGGAACTACGAGTTATAATATTTCTTATTTTTTCATGGAAAATATACAGGACTCAAAATATAAATAGCGAATGTTATATTTCTCTATAATATATATATTATTACATTATTATCAAGAATGATGAAAATTAAAACCGCGAAATTATACTAATAGTATCTTTAATACTTAATCAATAGGGAAATTTATAATATATAAATATGCATATTTTACAATATTTTTTTTTTGTTTTTGTTGATTATACATGTTAAGTCCTGGAAAAATCGTGGATCTATATTGGAAAGATATGCGTTCAGAGAAATCTACAAAAGAGATATCGTATTAACTTAAAGCCAATGTACCAATCACTATGCATAGACAAGAGACATATAGCCAAGACATGAGTGTGTGCATAATATTGACAACAATAATAAATAGGTCTAAAGTGTGTTAGCCTCTTATTTATAGGGTTTATCTTTATGGATTTGGGCTTTAGATATCCCTTAATTGATATGATAATTGCCTTATTTGTTGGGGATAAGAATCTTATTCCTTGATTCTCCTTGGATTATGTTGTTGTGATAAGATTGAGAGAGATTTTGATCTCCTATTAGATATGTAGTTGAGATATGGATCGAGTCCATAACAATACTTTTGGATGTGTGCTTCGTTAAAAATTTACTGAGAATAAACCACTTAAAAAATCCAGTGAGGGTTTTTATATATTTAATATGAGGAAGGTTATACTTAAAATCTTTTTTTTACAACCTCTTACAATCATATTTTAACACCGTTGATTTTTGTCGATCAACGGTTATCATTTATTGTGAATTAATAATTAATTAATGAATTTAATTTGCAAAAATCATAACCGTTGATTGACGAAAATCAACGGTGCTAAGATATGGTTGTAAGAGGTTGTAAAAAAAAAAGTTGTAACTATAACCTTCCTCATTTAATATTGTATGTTAGGGTTTTTGTTAAGTTATGATCTGTTTGTATATGGTTAATTTGAAGCCATGGCTTCTAATTCAGTTTAATCTAAGGGAATGGTGTGTATTTCAGGTGTTAATTTCGTTGTCATTGAAAATTATGATTATCCTCCTTATAAAGGTATATGTTGGTCGGAGGAATTTGAATATAAAGTGAAGGGAAATATCAAAAGTATATTTTTATGCTTAACCTATGCCTTTAAAGATTTTTGTTGTTTTGTTTTCATATCTATATTTTTTGATATCAAATTAATTTTGTTCAGTTATTTTTTTAATAAATTATTACACCACGTTACATTCATGTAAGTTATTCATGCATGCATCTAGAGTTCGTTAGTTTGTGACAACTATATTTGTGGGATCTGGATCTTTTAATGTGAAAATTTACATGACCATGTAAGGTGGAGAATCATAACTATACAAAGGTGAAGCAATGGTAAAAAAAGAGGAGAGAGAAAAAATGATAAAATAGGTAGTTACGAAATCATAACCGTTGATTTACCTTTGTATGGTTGTGATCTTCCCACATGACCATATCATGTTTTTTTGGCACATTAGAAGATCCATTTCCATATATTTGTGATAGGGACTTAAGGATCAATGCGCTCATGTACGCTTACAAATTATACTTCTCGATGCTTTACCCGCTCTAAGTAAATTTTTCTCGATGGTCATTCAATAAGTAAGGCAGTTTACACTTGATATCACTAACTCAAAAACTAAGAATCAAGCAAATGTCATTGAACAACCAAATGTTTGTGGAAGTTCTTTTAATAGAGGAATTAAGGGGACACATTATGTCAGGGAGAGGACAAGACAATAATAATCGCTTGTGCATTCATTATGGAAAGAACAACCACACCATTGCGACATTTTTTCATAAGCATGGTTTGATTGGTTTCCCACATGGCTACAACCAAAGACTCCTCGTGCAAACTTTATATATCAAGAATTATTTCAAGATAATGATGAGTCGTAGGACGTTTAAAATTGTTCATAAAATGTCACTCTTTCTAGACAACAGTATCAAGACTTGATGGAACTTCTCCATAACGTCAAGAAGACTACTTCCAATGTGCATGCTACTAACCATATATGTTCAAATCACTATCCATATATGCTACTAACCATATATGTTCAAATAACCCCAGACTAGGTGATAAGTCTCTTTAACGAGACTTAGAACATATGGTTTAGAGTGTAATTGGTGAGAAATGAATGACTTTTGTGATTAAAATACCCCAAAAATTTATGTTGAGCTGAAATTTAATGGGCTTAAGTGCTAATGGGCTTAAACTTGTTATTTTACAGGCCCATTTTGTTAACATTCATAAGGAAATGAAGGAAAGAAGAAAAGAAAAGGAAAAGTAAGAAGAAAAGATATGGGTTGGACCTGTTGTCAATCAAAAAGCCCAGATGAAGGAAAACTAAAGAAAGAAAGAGATAGGGATAGCAAGAAAGAGACAGAGTCAGAAACGAGAAGAAAAGGGCTGAGAGAAAACCCTAGCACACATTGTGCGACAAAGACCGACCATCATTCGACCACAAATCCACACCACCCATCCAAAGTTCCTTGCCACAAATCGATTTGCAAAGCCAAACCGTTCTCTGTATTCGGTTTATTTGTCAAGATTAACCCTCAACCACGGTTCATTGAGAGATTAACCAAACCCTAGTCACCCCTTCCTTATACAGAAAACGTCAAAACGACAACCCCTTGCTGAGTGGATGAGCTGGATACTTTTTTAGAGTGGAGGCTGGAGCGATTTGTGGGCGCAAGTCTACGTACGGGTTAAATGAGCAAAAATTCCATTCGGATTGTCTGAGGAGGGAGCTGCTGGGGACCACCTGCCTGCAACGCGCGAGAAACGCGTAACCCCTGCTGAGCTGGAGAAGAAAATCGTGCAAAGAAGGAAATGAGCCCCATAAAAAGGGACTGATGAGTGAGTCATGTCTCTCTCTCCTGGTTCTGATTTACCGTTTTTTAGTTTTATTGTTTTCTGAACAATTTTTATTTTATTTTCTTTTAAGTTCTGTTTTGTAATGAGATTCTGGTTCATTTGATGAACTTGATGCATGTCTTTACAGCACTGAGATTGCCGGTTGTTAGGCCAGTGCTGTAATTTAGTTTTTAGAATTTTTATTTTGTGATTTCTGTAGTTCTCTGTTACTGTTTGTAAGCTTCATCCATATGGATAGTGGCTAACTTTTTAGAGGTTGGGTTTAGGTGATACCCAAACCTCAGTGCTTGTTAAACGTTTGGTTTTCTGGTTTTAATTTTTATATCTCAGTTGTTTAATGTTTTTTCTAATGTTTAAAATTATCTGCATTTTGGCCGAATGTCAGAGGTTTGGTTAGGATTTAGTTGTTGAGAAACAACTAACTTTGGATTCTGCATTAGACACATGGACTTAGATGAGAAATCATCTAAGGGATCTCATTTCAGAAATGAATGAGACCTCATGTAATATTGGACCTGAGTCTCAAGAGTCCTAATCCCACTTGGCATAGAGATATGGAAGTGGTCAACTTTGGGATAAAATAATTTTTAAGAGATTAAAATTAACAATACAGTTCTGTTAACTGAGAATCTTAGGATGAGTTTTTTTGTTAATCAAATTATTTTCAAGCACTGTGGGGAAGGAGAGCCAGAACTCAACCCACCTTTTTGAACTTCTTTATCAACTCAGATTTCCAATTTCCTTTGTTATTTCATATTTCAATCTCTATTCTGTTTCCAAAAATTTTGTCACATCTGTCATTTAAGTTGCTTCATTCTTACTTCTTATTTTATAACTGAAGGAAAGTAATTCAGAAAATTTTAAAAGAATAGTGAACAGTAGTGTTTTAGGTCCATTCTAGATTATTTTTTACTTTACAATTTTATTTCTTCTATTTTCAAATAGTAACTCAGTTTTAAGCAATTACAAATTTTAGTCATTTCAAAACGCCAACGATCCTTGTGGGAACGATAACTGGGACTTATAACAGCCCTATATTACTTGTTGTCGCGTATACTTGCGCGCATTACTTGCACAACTGTTAGCAAGGCAACACTAGATAATGATTTATCTAAGTGGATTATGGATACTGGAGTCACTGATCACATCATTCATAGCCTATCCTGCCTTTCATCCATCCTTAAAATCAAACCAATCCCCATTACATTGCCAAATGGTAACCGTGTCTATTCTTCATGTTCTGATTCTATATAATTTATTATACGTTCCAGATTTGCATGTTAACCTAGTCTCAATATCCAAGCTATTACATGACTTAAATTGTTATGTCACCTCCCATTATCTAACCTGCTCTATCATACAGATAGATCCCTTTGAGGAAGATGATTAGCACAACCAAGGAGCAAAATGGATTATATATTCTTCATTTCTCTCATAAAAACTAGTTCAACTCTACGGTTAAATGCCTAAGGTTTGATAGTGATTAGTGAGCCACAATTTCTCATGACTAATTTTTTTGCCAAGAAAGGAATCTTACATCAAATTAACTTTTTTGCGTAGAAACTTACTCCACAATGTAGCGGAACAAAAACACTAGTAGATTTTAAACATAGTTCGAGCCATCTTCTTCCAATCTAAACTTCCCAAAAATCCACGTCATTTTCTATCATGCATGTTGTCCATATCATGAACAAGTTGGACACTCCTACTATAAAAAATAAAACCCCATACGAATTGCTCTTTGGATTACCTTCCACCATTGTTCATTTCAAAATATTTGGTTGATTAGCATTTGCATCCACGTTACAAAATCAACGTTCAAAGTTCTGCCATAGATATTGTTTTTCTCCTGTAAAAAATGGTATGTTCTTTTAGATCTGTTCTCTCACAACACCTTTATATCTCGACATATTGTTGCCTTGCTAATAGTATGCAAATAAGCGCACAACTATATGCAAAAATTAAAAAATACGGATTCTTATTAGGGACAAATTCTTACCTTTTACAACTCATAATTATTGTCAACACTAGGGACGAAAAACACATGTTAGAGACGGATTTTATTTCATCCCTATTAGGGATGAAATTTCCGTCCCAAAACATAATTAGCTAGGAAGGATTCACTGACGAAAATTATTTTGTCTCAAATTCCGTCCCTAAGGACGGATTTATGGCTTTTAGGGATGGAATTTGTATGTCCCTAATACCAGTTTTTTTAGTAGTTCTCACACAACTCTCCTTGTGCTCAATAATGTAAGGTCTGATGTGGCTTATTTCTCAATAATCATACACCTTAGTAAGTTCCCTATGTAAGCCACTGGGATTGGTCTAGTGATGAGGAGCTTGAGTATATTGTATTAAATTATGTGTTCAATTCTCACTTATATTAAAAAAATAAGTTTTCTATGTCTGGCTAGTGTTAGAAATTTTTATAATAATTGTGGGCTTCAATCAATTGTAGTTTTTCTTGTTTTAATAAAAACGGGCTAAGTCATTATCCATATGGGGGTGCAGTATAAAGCACAGTTAATTAGTGATCCTTTTGATTTGGGCTTGGATATCTGTAAACTGATTAGTGTGTAGGCCTAACCAATGTGAAGGGGACTAGGGTTAATAAGTTTGGCTAGGTCCCCTCTGCATTCACAATGTGTTAAAAATCGTTACTCCACAACCTGCCCCATCGACGGTTGTAATCAGGGAGTGGTGTGAATTGCAGAGGAAGATCCTGGTCTTTCCATTGCAGGAGCATTAGAGGAAACAAGAAGCCTTCAAGAAATCAAGAATCATGTCTTCAACAAGTAAGCCTAAATCTTTTGGTATTCTAAAATCATATAATCCTATTTGGAAATTTCTTACATTTGGTATGAGAGCCTAAATTATATGAATTAGGACCCAATTATTTAAAGTTAAACATGATGACTGGTTTGGGATTCAATTTGTTGTATCCAAATAAATTATTTTCTAATAAAAAAAAAAAAAACCTAATTATCTTTTAGTTGTAAAAGTATGACTTTTGGGGCTATTATTTTCACAACTTTAATTCATTGCAATTGATATTGTTTAAACGACGTCAGTGGACATATTACATATAAACAATTTTAATTTGGAACGAATTTTTGTTGGATAAAAGCTAGAACTTGAAATTACATATTCGAAAGTGAATCCATGAATTTGAATGCTAATGTTGTGCGCCTCTTAATATTAATATTGATGAAAAAGAAAGCAGCCTTTATTTGATGAAATTGACAAAATATATTTATATATACTGTTACGAGCTTGTTGAGCAATCCGTATGTCCTTTGCGTATTTATATTTAAACAAATGTTATTATTATTTGATTTGAGATCCTTATTGGTTTTCATTGAAAGTTTTAAAAATATTTTTTTTGTTATTGTGGATCAATGTGAATACTTGGATAAAAATATGTACATTACTGTTGGTGTCTTTCTATTTGGAATGAATAATTTAAAATAAAAATTATTTGGTAGCCATGTGAGGTACGTATATTCCATTCAATATCAATAAAAATAAATGAATCCATGATAACTTTGATGAATACTATTTTGTTTAGAGTTAAGGGTTTATTTTTTATGAATGCAACTTATTTCCCTGTGGTTGATTTGCTTCGTGGGGAAGAACACCTATTTGGTTTTTGAGTGAAGCTCATCCATAGGCTACGCATAAGGCACTTATAAGCCCAATAGTGACTTAATTTTCACCAAATAGTACTTGTGAGGTGTTACAATTAAATATGATATATTTAAAACAAATAAATAAATTGTTGTATTAAATATCCTTTATTGGGAAAGTGTTAAACCTTACATGCTTGCTCTAATATTTTTTTTATTAAGGTGCATGTTTCCGCCAGAATTATTTGAGTGCAAAATTTTGTTGGAAATACTATTATCTTTGATTCATTATCAATAGAGATGTTGCATTTTATTGTGGGCCAAGTTGTGGTTTTGGGCAAGAGAAAATTAATTTTGGTGCAAGAGTTTTCATTAATTGCTATGGGCAATTGCCACCAAAGTGAGATTAGTTATACTGGTTTGTGAAAAAAAAAATTTGTAAAATTTGAGAAATTATTTTGGTTATTTCATGCAATTACCTGCCCAAATGGGGTAATTGTGTGCTATAACTGTGAACTTATTTGGGATGATGTTAATGGAGGTGCATTGGTCTAGGTGATCTCTCTTAAACCAGTGTATGCTCATTGAGAAAATTTTCTATGAGGTTGTAGATGAAGTTATTGGAGGCTCATTGGGCTAGAGATCTATCTGCCCAAAGGGGATGGATTTTCGAATCTAATGTTGTGCTCATTGATTAACTCATCTGAGGTTCTGACCTTGGTTGGTGCATTCTGCCCAAAGGGGAATGTACTATTATGTTGGCCTTGTTATGACAACCTGTTGTACTAAATGATTAACTCATCCCGAGCAACTTTTTCTTGAGGTTATAGATGAAGTTATTGGAGGCTCAATGGTCTAGGAATCTATCTGCCCAAAGGGGATAGATTTTCAAACCCAGTGTTGTGCTCATTGATTAACTCATCTGAGGTTCTGGCCTTGGTTTAACCTTGGTTAGTGCATTCTGCCCAAAGGAGAATGTACTATTATGTTGGTCTCATTATAATATTTTGATTAAATTGAATGTGTATATTATCCTTTAGTTAATTCTAATGCAAACCTGTTTTGCCTTAATAATGAATTTATATGTTAGTTCCTTTAAATAGATTTAAAAACATGTTTGAATCATTTTGAAATTAATATTTTGGAATATTTATTTTAAATTTTTTATATACATAGATATTTATTTGGAATTATTTGCTCTCGTTCATACTTAATTTTATGAGCTCTTATTCATGTTTGATTCTGTGAAAAATATTTATGATTTTTTTTTAATTTTGATTAATGAAAATTATTATAGATTATAATGTTAATATTTACTCTCCCAATTTTAGCGTAGATTTTATGTACTTTGTCAATTAAGTTTGATTAGTAAGCTAAGATATATAATTGTTGATATTGGGAATTGAAATTTGTGACAAAAATTACAGTTTAGTAAATGCAATATGAATTTGGAAAATATATGCTATAAGATTTTTCATATTATTTAGGTATAATTGTTGAGAATATTATTTGTGAATCGTCAGAATTCTTTGTTAAATACAAATTATTGTTTGCAATTATCTGCCCAAAGGAAGTTATTGTATGCATTAATTTTGAAATTTGTATTGAGTTAAAATTTCAAATAATGTGAGGTAATTGTATATTATATATGATGCAAACCGGCAAGTGTACCGATCGTTCAAGTAATAAAGTGATAAGTAAGTTATCGTCTCCACAGGGATTGTGAGCGAATATCTTATAAACGTCCTCTCGAGATATGAAACTCAAGTGATTTAAAGAACAATATAAATTAAAGGCAAAGACGTATTTTTGGATTTTAAAATAAGAGAATGATGCAAAATGATTTGGGTAAAAATATGAGAGATATTGCAGGTAAGTACACTCGCCCTATGATTCTCACTTTTTACTACGGATTGATTCACAATGCTCAATTAAAATAAACAACCAAACAATTTATCATCCAAACAATTATTAGCTAAACCCCAATTCCTTCCAAATTTAGCCCTTTAATCACAATTAGAACCCCAATTCCTTGCAATGTTTCAATTGAGATCAAGCATTACACAGATAAATTAAACGTTTGTAATCAAGAATGCGTCTATTCCTAGCACGCATGTTAATTATTATCCTACCCCCTTTTGGGACCAAAACCCCAATATTCCTATCTAGGGTTCTAACCCTCAGATTATCATTCAATACTAAACTGATCAGATTTAATATAAACGATAAGCAATACGCACAGAGTAGGCATAAATCAATTAAATTAAGGAGCGAAAAGTAAACCAATCCATAAATACAAAAGGTTCACATAGGATTTGTGACCCTACCCACAATGAAGGAAACTAGCAAGACATGGTCATAGCTGAATTACAATGATTCATAAAAGAAGAATAAGAATTCAAAAGGAAGAGAAAATAATCTCCAAGATCAATCTCCGCAAAAAGCTCGAGAAGTTCTCCTCAAGCTCTCCGTCTATCTGGTCTTTGTCTTCTGATCCCCTCTTTTAATTTTGCACGCACGCGTTCAAAACACTGTCTTCCTGCTCGAAAATCGGCGCTGATGGCGCCGTTTTTGTACTGAATTTGAATTAATCCGCGCTATCAGCACCGATCATACTTCTTCCGCGCTGATGGCGCGGATTTTCACTGAAAATGCATTTATTCTGCGCTGATAGTGCCGCCCATCTGATCCAAATTTTCCTTCTGCGCAAATTCTCATTTTCCATGCTAAATTCCTATCCAAATATAAACTTGAGTGAGAAATAACATTGAAAATGAAAAACTAACAATTAATCCATAAAATGTATTGATAAGTATGCTCTTTTGACCTTAAAGCTTAGTATTTTAACTTGGAAAATCAAATATATTACAACCACATCAATATACTCTGCTCAAAGGAATGTTTATAATATGTTAATTATTTTGTTAAAATTCTTTGATTGCCCATAATTAATACAATTGCATTTAATGGAATAAATGTACTTTTGATATGAACGATAACAATGCCATAATGGAATTATCGATTGGATCGAATTATGAATAATGAAGATGAGATCTAGATTTTATTTTATTTTTTTATGAATTATGATCTTGATAGGGCATTGTATGTTAGCCTATAATTAATGTAGAGAACATACTTGATATTTTTTTAGTGGGAGAGATATGATTAATTTTGTGTGATCTTGAAGTTATTGTCAAGTCAGTGGGAGATAATTGCTTAGTTTTTAATGTCAAGATATGGATTTATTTTGAAATGAATTTTCTATAAGGCCTTTTTGAGAAGGATTTTGAATTCTATATCCTTTTTAAATCAACATGGATTTTATTTTACATTAATGGTGATCTGATGAGGCAGTGACTTTCTCGGGCTATTAATGGTGATTTGATGAGTCAGTGGGAGAAAAATTCCTTTTCTTGTATTGTATGTAAATCACTTAGTTCTTGAGAATATTGACTGATTCTATAAGAATTTAGGCCAATGATAAATACATGTGAAGAATATGGGCATTGTAAATTCCTTGATTTAGTTGATTAGTGAGAGTTTGAATCATTTATTATTTTCTTTTCATGTTGAACAATTTATTTTAGATATAATTGATGTTTATTTAAGAGATAAATTTTATTTTGCACAATTGATAAGGATTTGAGATTTATTGTTGCATATTTTGAACATGTGTATTTATATTTATCAATTGTGATATATATTGGAACTCAGTGTCGTTGGGACCACCATGCCTGTGGTTGACACTATATTGGAGTTTGAGGCATGATAATAATATTTTGGAACTCAGTGTCATTGGGACCACCGTGCCTGTGGTTGACACTATATTGGAGTTTGAGGCATGACTTTGGAACTCAGTGTCATTGGAACCATCATGTCTGTGGTTGACACTAAATGAGAGTTTGAGACATAATGATGTTGTTAGGACTACAGGGCACGTAGTCAACACCATATTTGATTATATGATGGTTTTTGATAAACCATGGAATTTCTATGGCTTTAAGGCATTTGAGAGAAATTTGAGGACTGACAGAGAAAATAGCAGTTTGGCTGTTGTTGGATCACATTGGCATGCTATTTTCTTGCTACACTCCACACTAATGACTAGTCGACGGAGTCAAGTAACATTTGTGACCTTGGAAGGTCTTATATCGATAAGGGTATAATCACCGCCTGATTCAATGTTATTTGATTTTAGTTGGATGGAGTCATATTCAGATATCGCACCTTGGATCATGTGTTTTCTTAAAATGTGGCCACATTATAAGAATTAGTCCTTATCCCGAAAATCGTTTTCAAATAACTTGTTTTCTTTTCTTTTTTTAAATTAAAATTTTACAATTGATTTTGCCCAAGTGGGAGAATGTTAGAAATTTTTATAAAAATTGTGGGTTTCAATCAATTGTAGTTTTTCTTGTTTTAATAAAAACAGGCTAAGTCATGATCCACATGGGGTGCAGTATAAAGCCCAGTTAATTAGTGATCCTTTTGATTTGGGATTGGATATCTGTAAATTGATTAGTGTAGGTAACAGTGTAGGCCTAACCCATAGGCCCATGATGGGAAGGGGACTGGGGTTAATAAGTTTGGCTAGGTCCCCTCTGCATTCACAATGTGTTAAAAAACCGTTACTCCACAACTTGCCCCATCGACGATTGTAATCAGGGAGTGGTGTGAATTGCAGAGGAAGATCCTGGCCTTTCCATTGCAAGAGCATTAGAGGAAACAAGAAGCCTTCAAGAAATCAAGAATCATGTCTTCAACAAGTAAGCCTAAATCTTTTGGTGTTCTAAAATCATATAATTCTATTTAGAAGTTTCTTACAGCAAGCACATAACAACTTTAATAAGCAAACTAAAAATTTAACCATTTAATTTCTAAAACAGAAACCATGTAACAAATGAGTTATGGGTACTCTTTCAACCCAATTCAAAAATATTTAGCTCATACCCATAGGGATATGATCATACAAATAGCAACAAAGACTAGAAAAATAATTATCCAAAGCAAATACGTACAACCCTTGTTCAATAACACATGCATCATCATCGGTTGGGGCTAGGGTTTTCTGACTTTTTTTTGCTTTTGATTACAAAAAGGATGAAATAATGTTTTGCGTTTTCAATTAACTTTTTTCTCATTTTTTATTTCTTTTACTCTTACTTCTATGTCCATGTTAAAATGTTCTTCCTAAATTTGCCCTTTTATATTGGATGCTGAAGTCGAGGCTTGAAATTTTGGAAAGCCAATTGAAATTGTGAGCTCATTTTCTTAAAGTAGCTAAAACAAAACTCATTTCACAATTGGGTCAAAATTTTCCATTTAAATTAAATACGTCCAGTCCAGTTAAACTTTTTAAGTCTTTATTCAGAGACTAATCGCATGTCCCTTTTAATTATTATTTTTACTTTCTCTAATAAGGCTGTCACTCAAAAAAAAATTCTTACCTGAAAATACGAATAAACTGAGTCGGATTCATGATTTTTTTTCTCCCTCGAATTACTCCATGCCCTAATCCTCGTCAAATTGGGTCAATGCCAACAAGTGATGGACCAATTTTACCAACTCATTGATTTTATATGTGAGAAACCGAAGGAGAAGCCATGGTGTTTCTCTTGGTGCGTGGAAAAAGAGAGAGTTGTTTATTGTGATTTACATAACAGGGCAACTTGAATTATAAAGAATGAGAATGGTTACATTGACAAACTTTTTTTTTTTTACAAATTTACAAACTATACTATGTCTTATACCGATAAGACATAGTGTAGTTTGTAAACAAAAAATTTGTAAATATAACATTCCTCGTAAAGAATTTCTCAAACTAGTTATAAACTTTTACAAAACTACAATTTGGTTGCTAAACCGATTTAAAAACAGTTTGATTTTAAAGAAAAATGATCAAGAAGAATATTGTTTTTTATTATGTGGTTTGGTTTGATTCATGGCTCCATGTGATTTATATGATTTTTTTTTGCACCCCTACTTATTAATAAGCATATTAATATGTATATAATCTAGGTGATGTAAGGACCTTAAAATTAAAAATAGGTGCAGCCATAAATTAATCAAATTTTAGGAAAAATTAGAAAATTCAATAAAAATCCCAAAACCTTTCAAACAAATCAAGGTTTAAGAATCATAGGTTGGAGACTAAACTTTACAGCACCCCTAACACACCCATCCTAAAACTTTTTTTTTTTTTTGGGGTAGGCTATATAGGGTTAATACACCCCACAGGAAACTAAGTCCATAAAACATTACGAAATTTACAAGTGGAAATGAAATCAGCAAAAAACAAAAATTGAATGTCAGGTGGGGAGGTTAAGGAAAATACATAGATTCTCCTTAATCTTGTTAATGGAGTGTTTAGATAGCCAGTTTGCACAGCTATTGAATTCCCTGTATGAGTGGACTAAGTGGACCTCCCAGATTTTCTACAATTATGTCTGAATTCAAGCCACCAGTCGCAGCTCTTGAACTGCTCCCTTGTAACACCCCGTAGTACTCCGGTTGGTAACATACATGATATTTAGCGTACACAATGGAAGACTTGATTTTATTAAATATGAAATCGTCTAATAAAAATATGGGCTAACTTTTTTCAAAACGTTTTCTAAAAACATTTTCAAAAGCGTTCACATGAGATATTGCGTAAGCGTAAATCTAAAACATACAACAACTAACTAATCCCATTAGCCATTATTAGTGACCATTGACTAACCGGATATGACAACAAGTGTCATTCCTGCTAGAGTCTTACGGACAACATAACAGTTGTTTAATGGATATCTGGGAGATAAGAATATAACACCATAACATAATCCTGATAGACATAGTTTATATACTCAGTCATCTCACAAGTTCAACATAGATTGTGATCCCCTCAGAGGGTCAATACATACATGAAGGCTCCATGTCCAAAACTAAAACATCAGTTACATCATGTTCATATCATCAACACATGCATCTAAATAAATACATTAAAAATACATAATTCTCCTATTAGCTCATCAAATACAAGTCATGAGCATTATTACACAATTACCATAATCTCAAAATAACATAACTATAGCATGTTAAAAACGCCAGCTTGTAGTACTCCGGTTGTTAAGCATGATATTATAGCGTACACAACGGAAGACTTGATTTTATTAAAAATGAAATCGTCTTATAAAAATACGAGTTAACTTTTTCCAAAATATTTTCTAGAAACATTTTCAAAAGCGTTCGCATGAGATATTGCGTAAGCGTAAATCTAAAACATACAACAACTAACTAATCCCATTAGCCATTATTAGTGGCCATTGACTAACCGGATATGACAACAAGTGTCATTCCTGCTAGAGTCTCACGGACAGCATAACGGATGTTTAACAGATATCTGGGAGATAAGAATCTCACACCATAATATAATCTTCATAGACACAGTTTATATACTCAGTCATCTCACAAGTCCCACACGGACTGTGATCCCCTCAGAGGGTCAATACATACATGAACGCTGCATGCCCAAAACTAAAACATCAATTACATCATGTTCATATCATCAACACATGCATCTAAGTAAATACATAGCAAATACATAATTCTCCTATCAGCTCATCAGATACAAATCATTAGCATTATTACACAATTACCATAATCTCAAAGTAACATAACTATAGCGTGTTAAAAACACTAAACATGCTATCAAATAAATATCCAACTGGCACTCCACAAGCCATGTGCCTGGTCCTTGCCCATAGAGGGCTCACCACTATGGTAGTACCTGAAATGATGTCCCCAAGAAGAGGTAAGATAACAGAAATCTCAGTAAGCTCAAGGTTTATAGAGAATCCTCTATTCCCTTGAACTCACTTCATGCATGACAAGTCAGATATAAAGCATATATATAATCATACATCATAAACATAGCATCGTATTTGATTCTGTTAGCTATTCCAGGACTCGAACCTCGAATAGCCAACATCCTGGCATGTTCAACAAGCATAGTTTGCACTAACCCCTAGAGTCCAGTCATAGGCAGTCTACACACAAATCTCTGTCTAGTATGAAATAACTCAAAGGAATGACCCAAAAGCCTACATACCTATTCACTGGCCAGGAACCTCATAACATATATCATCAGTGCATCATAACAAAATGAATCATATAATCTCTATATGGATGTGAATATATGCATATATATAACATATCTCATACTTTCATATGCAACTATAAATGCCCACCATCATGGTGGAGTCACAAAAGAAGAGGAACATCCTAAACAAAGAGCTTACCTCAGAGAGCTATACTCAAACCCACTTGCCTAGGCAAGTACGTATGCTCCAACTCAATGTCCTCGCAAGCAAGTATCTCTAGGCACACCTAGAGAAGAAATCATACATATACATTAATGACATATTAATTAGTCAAGTAAATATACAAGACTTAGTCATTTATTGATTCCATTTCCTTTTTATATACTCATATGCCAATAATATGCCCAACACAAGTCTAGACCATTAATCTCATAATTACATGTTTTAACTCATAGAAGTGTTATCTTACAACACAATCAACTATGTGATTTAAGCACTTCAATCATCTTAGAATTAAACTCTAGGCAACTAAGATAGCTTGTAATATTTTCAACTCATCCTAGCCATATATACCTTAATGGTCAAGACATGCACCATGGGAGACAAGGTGTTCATTTGTTACCTAAGTCACCAACAACTCATTAGACACATAGTCCATTAATAACTCACTTAGGTTAAGGTCTTTTCCACTTAACTTGCAACCAATTAAGGCATTCATCATCCCTATATGTAATCCATAACCTTGAACATTAATTCTCATTAGGATCCTAAGATTTAAGTCCACAACTTAAGACAATTCAAAGATTCACAATCGAATTCTCAAAGATCATTCACTTTTAAGCCTTCTTAACTTAATTAATTAAACTCTAAGCCACTAACTCAAGGATCAACCAAATCAAGGTCACATTACCTTACTTGGCCATGGCATATACAAGGTCCCACAACATGGAAAATCAACTCACTTCAATTCACGAGATAAATTAATCCTTAATTACACAACCAAACCCTAATTCATCATTCTTTACCATTTTACAACCTAAAGCCCTAATTTAATGGACATGGTCGAAATGTACATAGGGGTATTCCTTATGATTTTCCATCATTTAATAATATAACTAAGTGGATTTCAACTCACCTTAGGCTTAAATTAGCAATTGACCCCTTAATTAGGTTTAATTAGCAAACCCTAATTAGGTTTAGTTGGAAACCCTAAGTGAACATAAATAGTTTATTTATATTCCTTATGTAATTCCACATCATCACTTATGCATTAGTTCATTTACTTCACTAATTACATGATTAGTGGTTCTAAACCCTAATTAGGTCAAATTTTAGGGTTTAATAGTTTATTAATCACTTATTTATATTCCACTATGTCTGAATTCAAGCCACCAATCGCAGCTCTTGAACTGCTCCCTCATGTTTGGTGGGCAAAGTGATAACACAACTTGAATCACTTTCAATGATGATGCGCCTCTAACCTCCTGCCCATACGAGTTCCATTCCTTGGAGCATTCCCCCAGAGCTCTGCCACAAACGTTGAGGACTGACCTATATATGCGATAAACAAATCCTTAAAGCCAATGACCTGATGCGCCCCGAAAATGCCCCCACAGGTAGACCCGCCATTGTACCCTCTTGCGACGCCATCAATGTTTACCTTGATTCAACCTTACATGGGTGATCTCTAACTGATAGGCATGTACGCATATTCCCTTGGAGGCTTTAAATCTCGAACCTGAGTTCTCTTTTTCCCTGTATTCTCTTGATACCTCTCTTTCCTTTTTTATCGTCTACTTGAGGGGTCCAATCTACCTTTACTTTTACACCCCCTTGAGTCGCCTTGGCTTCCTTGCTTATTAGGTGATCCTTCTATGTCATGAGGCTTTATTGCATCTTCTTGAATCACTCAATTAGGGCAGTTCACTATCTTGTGGCCATATCTGCCACAATCATAACATATAAGGTGCAACTTTCATACTCTACCTTTTTTAATCTTCCTTCAACTTTGTACTCAGCCTCAAGAGGTTTATTCAAGTCTAGTTCAACATAAAGTCTCGTAAAACTTCCCCTAGCAAGGGTTGTTGTGGCTCTATATACTCTTATGAATTTTCTAAGTCAATTGACAATATTCTTCACCAGTTCAATTTTCACGTATTCCTTCATGAACTCAGGTAAGTGGGCCCAAGTCATGATTCAGTTGATTGCTTCATGATATTGTTGAAAGTCTGGTTCCCATGATCTAGGCTAGGTAGTGCTAAAAAATGATCTATGGCCTCGCTGTAAGTGCATAATCCACATCCTTTTTATCCTCAAATCGTACCAAGAAATATTCATTTTCCAAGTCAATCACAAAGACACGTCCTTCTCTAGCCCACACGTTCTCCAGCCATTTTTTAATGAATGCAAGGGATAGTTTTTCCCTAGAATCTTCTCCAAAAAAAGCTTTCTTATGGGCACCAAACCTTTTTTTCAAACTCATCAGATAGGCAGAAGTTTGTTCTACCACCATCATCCATCTCCCATGTTACCCCTGATGGTTTGGACGCTTCGTCAATGTCAGTTTCTTGTTGTTGCTCTTCTTATTCTCCTTCCATTTGATCATCTTCCCCCTCCAAATACCATTCACAGTTATGGCGCATTAGCATTTCTTTGAATGATTACTTTTTTCTATCCAACTTTCTTCCCTTAGGGCCATGGTTTGATCGTTGCTGAATTTCAATTCTCCTCCCTTGCTTTTTTTTGCTGCTCTTCTAAAGGATGTCCATTTCTTCTAATGAATGGGTGTGGTCTTTAGTCATCGATATAGGTTCGCTGTAAGCCCTAGTATAGCTCAAACCCTAGCAATTTCCTTATGATTATGCTGTCTTGTGTGAATTCATAATCCTAAGAATATTTTACCACTTAAATTAATTAATGATGAAGGTTAAAAAGGATAAAATACAATATTTATATGAAAAAATTAAGAAATTAATTTAAAAATATAAAGTCAAAAGGAAGAAGTCAGCCAAAGTTTATTTGGGGAAAATTATGAAAAAAAAACTTAATGTATTAAGAAATAGGTTGATGGATGGTGTGTCTTAGGAGGAAAATTATGAAAAAAAAAACATAATGTATTAAGAAATAGGTTGATGGATGGTGTGTCTTAGGAGGAAGTGGAGAAAAATTATGAAGAGATAGATCAATTTTTTTCTATGTTTCACATAACTCCTTTTAATCCTTGTCCTTTTATTTATTTATTTTTCTATCTAATTTATTCCTTTCTTCTTATTTAGTTATTTATTTTAATTTATCTTATTTTTAATTTCATTTTTAATTTCATTTAATTATTATTACTATTTCTATTATTCTTTTGTTCCTCTATCATTTGTTACTTTTTATTTAGAATTATTGATTCGTTAACCCTAACTAATTTGAGATAAATATGTTATTGATATTAATATTAATGTTGTTGTAGATGTTAAAATAAGAGGGAGTTGAAATCAAACCAAAAAATTATGAAATTAGTTTTTGAACAAAAATATTTATAAAATAAAATAAAGATAAAATCATAGACAAAGTATTTATATAAAAATAAAACAAAATAACGTACTGAGTAAATAAGTAAATCAAAAAATTTAAATATTTTCAAAATAGAAAAAGACAAAATAAAGTTAGGGAGAAAATAAAGTATTTATTTTTTATTTCAGTTTTTTATTTAATTTTTAATTTTTATACACTGAAAAATAATTTTAATTGCTTTCCCAAATAACCTAATTCAATTAATGATAAAAATGAAAAAAATTATTAATATTCATGTTAAAATCAAAAAGTAAATATAATATTTATGAGAAATAATATTGTCAAGGTAAAAATTATTACAAAAGAAACTCAATTGGTGTAGTTCAGTTAGCGACATAGGCTCAATAGGTTGGGAGAGAATCTTAATTCGATTTCCACCAAATATATCTTCAAGGAGGGGCGATGAGCTTTAGCTGTGACTAAATTTTAAGTTGGGATTAATATTATAGTAGACTCAAAAAGTTGAAGTTTATGGGAATACCTGAGGGTAGGGGTGATAAACAAACCAGGGCCCTTTAGCTCGGCTCGTGAAGGCCTGAGCTTACATGCCTAAAAATGATTGTTGGAATCAGGCTTGGACTTGTATAAAAGCTCGTTTAATAAAAAGGCCCTTGGCTCCAATTCAAAAGCTCGGTCTTAGAGCCTCTCAGACTGGCCTAGTATATTTATTTTTATTTATTTTATATTTTTTATACTACTTGTAATAGTCATCTCTCTCCTCAATTCATTTCACCCCATTTTATAGGTTAAACAGATTTTTTGAATAATTTTGTTCTATATTATGCTGTTTAAATATACATTGAATTTATGAATATTTATGGAATTACTAGTGCTGTTGATTGTATATTCTATTTGGATACATTTTTGTTGTCTTAATTTTTTTAAACAGGCTAACAGGTTAAATCAGGCTTTTATTTTTTGTAAATAGTCAGGTCACAAGCCGATAATTATATTCATAACAGGTGTTATGATATGATACATCGATCTGTCCAATCAGAGATTGGTATGTTAATAGAGGATCTGTTTGCCCTCTCTCAGGTACCTGTAGGAGAGGTACCCTAAAGATAAGAGGATCATTGTGCACTATAATATAATGACATAGTCAAGGCGTGAGGTATGTGCACAATGACAAGTTAAGAGAGAGGGTTTAGAGTGTGTGTACCTTATTGGTTTAACCCCTTATCTATAGATGGATTACCTGGCATAAGTGGACTTTTAGGCCTCTTAGGAATATTGGGGGTCCAATTGTTGATCCATTGCTGCCGTAGTAGGATTAGTATAATTAAGGAATATTTTCTTAATTCTCTCTTAGTTGTTAGCCCTATCGGGCTTTCTAGAATATAGGCATTTGTCAGGTCTATAACAACAGGTAACAAGTTTGGTCAGACTGACATATTTAAAAGGCTTAGCCTTTAAGACCAAAGTTCGGCTCGACTTGGCTCGTCTCGGCCCGTTAACACCCCTACCCGAGGGCCAACTCCTCTCAAAGATATAGTTAGGGTCGGTATACCACAAAAAATATTACAAAAGAAATAAATAAAAATTAAATTAAAGTATTTGTAAAGTAAAATAAAAAATATATTGACAAGTGAAAAATATTAACAAAAGAGAAAACAGTAACATAATAATAATAATAATAATTAATTATAAATAAAAAACTTAAAACCAAACTAAAATGAGAAATTCGAACAAAACAAGAACGAACAAAAGAGAGTTTAACACAAATTCATTCAAACTTTTTGTTATGGACCGACATAATGGGCCCTTACATTGGGCACACAGTCTAGCCCAAGACTATCCCTAGATATAATATATATAAGAAATCTTAATTTTTTTTTATCATTGTGCACACATCACTTCCTTTTACTTTTTGTCACAATTGTGTATAGTGGTATCAAGTTATCCACAATTGGATTTGGATCCTCTCATATAAAAAAGTGGTCATGTTATTTGTTTATATTCATTTAAAAATTATATATTTTTCTTTCTCTTATCTCATTTTAAATGAGTGGTTGTGATCAAATAAAATGACCACATAACTATTTTTTCACATGAGAAGATCTGTCCCCCCTAGAGTTTTCTCTTCCATAGACACTATCAATTCCAAAGATCCAATATTAACCCTTGATCCATTAGGATTAAACACGGCTTTTTAACCCTTTTACCCTTCATTAATTATTAATAACCATTTTTCTCCTTATTCGAAACTATCTATCAATCTGCCCCTCTTTAATCGATTAACTTGAAGATTTAATCGATTAAATAGTCAAAACTGGCAAAAATGGTTGACTTGAAGTTTTAATCGATTAAATCTTCAAGTTAATCGATTAAATCTCCCAACAGACAATAAATGTCAAATCTCCTCCATAAACAAAAACAGATTCCATGCATATGAAGCAAATCAGCAAGTTAATAAGAGTTGATTACGATTTTTATTTAATAGGAGCTGATTGCATTTTGTATTTAATAGGAGCTGGTTGCGTTTTGTATTTAATAGAAGTTGATTGTGTTTTGTATTTAATAGGAGCTGATTGTGTTTTATTAAGAGTTTCCATTTTACGAGTTGGTAATCATTTCATTGAAATGTTGCTCATAAATAGGCTCAGTATTACAAATTACAAATAAATTTGAATTGGTGACAATCTGTAACCAACTCGTAAAATGACAACTCCTAATAAAACGCAATCAGTTCCTATTAAATACAAAACACATTCAATTCTTATTAAATACAAAACGCAATCAATCAATGCTTTCACGCACATTTGGTATATTTACTCATTTCATTGAAATGTTGCCCATAAATAGGCTCAGAATTACAAATTACAAATAAATTTGAATTGGTGACAATCTGTAACCAACTCGTAAAACGACAACTCCTAATAAAACGCAATCAGCTCCTATTAAATACAAATCACATTCAACTCTTATTAAATATAAAATGCAATCAATCAATGCTTTCACGCTTATTTGGTATATTTAATCAATTACCTATAAGTTTTAATCGATTAAATCAATTAAGAGGGATATTTAATCGATTAAATCTTCAAGTCAATTATTTTTGCCAGTTTTGACCATTTAATCGATTAAATCTTCAAGTTAATAGATTAAAGATGAGCAGATAGTTTCGGATAAGGGTCAAAATGGTTATTAATTAATTAGTGAAGGACAAAAGAGTTAAAAAGCCGATTAAACACCTTTCATAAAATAATTGGATTGACTATTGCATTTTTCTGGACGAAGTATTTGTAATAAAACCAATTCAATAAGTATTTAATGTTAATCCAAAGCAAAATAAAAAAAAAATAAGAAAACAGAAAATTGACTTTGAGAATGAATTTGTGTGTTTATTTCTCTCTTCCATCTATCTCTATGGGCAGAACCAAATGCACAGATTCATCTAATTTATGCTAAAATTTATTTATTTTGTTATAAAAAAAAAATTATTTATTTTTTAGAAAATAAAATAAGATTAAACTGTAGATCAAAGAATGATATTAAGGGGATTAGAAGAAAATTGAAAAACATAAAATTTTCAATCAAATCAAATCAAAAGAAGATTTACCCACTTAATTGCCCCTTCTTTATTTCCCCTTATTCTTGTTGGTAATTAAAAGAGAATTAGATAAGGGATAGATTTCTAAATTCAATCAAATTAAAAAAAAAATACCAGATATATTGTCCCCTCCCTTACTTATATTTTTGTTTTCCTTTTATCCTTGTCCAGAATAAAAATCAAATCAATTTTTCGATGTGTTTGGCTGAATCCAAGCCATTTTTTTTCTTCATTTTTTTATAGTATTATCAGGACCACATATTTGAGATAACTTAATTGGTAGTTTTTTCTTCAGTAATATTTGATAGTCAGTGTTAAAAACTCATCTCTCTCCTCTCATATATTCATTCTTCTCCATTTTTCTTTTCTCTTTTTTTTGTATTTTTTATTTAATGAATAATAATTAAATAAAAATGTAATAAGAATAAAAGAATCCTGTTAATATTGAATGTTGACAGTGAAATTTTGGGTAAGTTTTTTCTGTATAATTTTATTATTATTATTATTATTATTATTTATATATGAGTAAAATGTAAACAATATACATGTAGTCAAGCATTTATAAGATTTTCCTGGGCTTTCAATGTAATTAATTATGTATCATTTTTTATTTGTACAAAAAACATAATTACTATCTGAATTTATTTTTTTCAATGGGCTTTGCTAAAATAAGCACTTTTTTATTGGTAAGAAAAATAAGTAATTTTAAATTGTTCTTTCGAGAGTCCTTCACCACTTTAAAGTTCTTTCTTGTCAAAACGAAAGCATGAAGGGAGGTGCATATGTACTAGATGAAAGAATCAGGTTGTTTCACATGTCACGTCCATTGTGCTAGACCACTGTGACAGCAGTCAGTAACCTCACCAAATAAATGAATATCTTTGAGAATATATCATCCCTATTAATTTGATCATCGGTACCATTTTATTTCATAAAGAAACTTTACCTTGGAGCAATTTTAAAAAAAAAATAATAATCTAAAAGCTGTTTGACGCTTCTTATGTATAATTTTTCATTTTTCATCTTTTGATTGGGGGATGAGAGTTGGATGACATTACTTTTACTATGTATATATGTGCCAATTATTAGCTTTGTATCAGTCTTTTTTTTAAAATAAAAATAAAAATATTAGCTATCTGAAATACTTACAAGTTACAAACAATGGATATCATCACTTGAATTACTTGTACTTGTGAGTTGTGAGTACAAACTGTATATACTTTCACATAATTACGCATGTCCTTCATTTCTTTCCTACCATATATGATCGCGTCAGGAATTATTTCATCAAATACACTTTTCAGTCTCAACCTTATCTTTAAATAGACGTCATCACACGTTCCGTGTATATACAATGAGATTTGCATCTATCATGTCACATGACACAAAATTTTTTTTTACACATATAATATTTTGCGGGGTCCGCATTTTTTGAAGCAAAAAAAATAAAAAATTAAAGGACACAAAACGAATCTCTATAAAATTACATAATTACTTTTCCTACAACATAACTCTTATGAAACCCATATACAATATAAAACAAGGGGAAGGATTATTTGTAATTTTTTTTTGAGTAAATACCTTTTTTGGTCCTCAGCAAATTTCACGACGCCTGTTTTAGTCCCTAGCAAATAAAAAGACCCATCGTAGTCCCTAAGAAATTCAAAATGAACCAATTTAATTGAAATCGTGGTCCCTCGCAAATTAAAAAAAAAAGACCCATATTAGTCCTAAAAGGACTAAAATGGGTCTATTTTGAATTTTTTAGGGATCACGATGGACCTTTTTATTTGTTAGGGACTAAAGTGGGCATCATGAAATTTGCTGAGAACCAAAAAGAGTATTTACTCTTTTTTTTTTATAAATTACATTATCTATTTCCAGAAATATATAGTGTAGTCTAGAATATTTCTGAAAATATGTAGTATAGTTTGTAAAAATTTGTAAATATAACTTTTGTTATAAAATAAATAGAAAAACAAAATTGGACGGAGAAAATAACACGAATAGTAACAGAAAGAAATGTATTAATTTTATATAATATTTTACTACAATTTAAGTTTATTAAATTATCAAATATGTAAATATATAAAATTAAAAGAATATTTTTTTAAAAATTGGTAGTGAAAAATTATAATGTTTTAAGTTAGTGCACTTTATGGTGTAATAATGTACTTATTCAAGTGTGATCTTGTGCATGCCACCTTTTAAGTCAAATGTTTCACTTTTAGTTTATCATAATAGTGTTAAACCAAATCAATTATATTTAAATGCAATTTTCTAGATGCGAATTTGAATTTGACAATGCAAGCATATGTATGCCTGAATAAAATTTTCATATTTTCATTTTCACAATTATATAAACCATAAGTTAACTACGACTTACATCAGTAAAAGATTAAACAGTATAGTATTTTAAGTTATTTAATTCTTTCTTAAAACAAAAAAAAAAGACTTGGCTGCGATTCTGCAAATAAAAATGAAGACAAGACTCTTTTTAAAGTAAGTAAATGATTATATTTATCTTTAAATTTTAATAAATACTAATCACAATAAATTTTAAATTTAATTGATATAAATATATCCTTATTTACTAATTTTATAAGTAATTCCATTTTAAATAGTTTTTTTTATGGAAAATATTTGCACCATGAGTCATGACCCCATCAATTTACAACCACCATAGTCAATGAATATGGACTCGGCCAAAATATAAAAAAAAAATTATGGATAAAAATATCATATTTAAAAAATGGATATGATCGATAGGGATATGATATTGCACTTACCTTTTTTTATGTATACTCTATTTGCTCATCTTTAATATTATTAGATTAGAATTTCAAAACGAGAAAGAAAAGATGAAGGTTAATTGAGATTCAAATCTAACAATTTTGGAAATGAGTAGGTGTGAAAAAAGTAGACATAATATCTTATCCTCCCCCCCCCTCCACACACACACACACACACCACGTATATGTATATGTATATGTATATATCTTATTAGATTTGGGTCCTCTAATGTGAAAAACTGATTATGTTATTTGATCACAGCCACTCATTGATGATGAGATAAAAGCGAGAAAAATGTATGATTTTTGAATGAGTGGTGATCAAATAACATGACCACATGATAATTATTGTCAAAAACTTTACGTTTTTACTTAAGTGATACGTATTGAAACGCAAGTAAAAACTCTCCTTAGTAAAAACTGGTAGAAACTCTATGTAAAAACATAAAAACACAATTTTCTAGGTTTTTACTTAAACGAAAAAACTGAACCAGGTCTTATACCAAAAAATATATATATTGAATCAGGTCAACTTTTAACCCATAAGCCAATTTTCTTTTCCTTTTTTTTATTTAAAAAAACCCTATTTCCATTTTCCCCAAATCAAAACGCATAGTATCTTCTTATAGTTATCTGGAAAAAAAAACCGTCGCGTAAGGCCGCTGTTGCAAAGAAAGAAGAGCATGAAGCTACTAATGAAAAGTTTGAGTACCAAACTGAGGTGGATTTTGAATCAATTTATTACGTATTATTGCAAATGAACGTGTTATAAGAGCAAGAAAAGTGGACATTGAGGACATGCAATTGATACAAAAAATGTGTTTGATTTGAATCAATTGATATAATTTAGAAGTTATTAAACCTTATTCTTTTGATAATTCGAAACTTGGTTGTAGGAGTTGTTAAACTCTTTTTTTATGCTTTTGAACTTATGACTTATATAATAATGTTACTTGTATCTTTTAAATATGAAATTATTTGCACCACTAGGGATAGCCTAGTGGTGTTGGGTGTGTTTAGGGTGTATTAACTATTAAGTGTGCGGTTTGATTCCCTGTAATGTCCAAAAAAAAAATATGAAATTATTTATTAAATTTTGAGCAGTGACTTTTGTGATATTTCTTTTTGTAAGCACGAGTGCGCGCGCGCGCGCACACACACATATATATATATATATGATTTTAATGTTTCTATAGTGAATGCAATTAAATTATCTACATTCACTCCCAAAGCAACATCATTTTGAGTTGAAAATTAAAAAATTATAATGAGAAAGACTATTATAACCCTGAAATAAAGTATAATTACAAAAATACCTTAATTTTTGTCCTAAAACGATATTATTTTAGGCTCAATATAGATAACTTATCTAGGGGTGGCAATTTGGGTTGGCCCACCCCGCCCCGCCACCAACCCACCAAAAACGGGGCGGGGCGATTGGCCCGCCATTAAATATGGGTTGGAAAAATGAACTCACCCCGTTTTATGGTGGGTTGGCGGATCAACCCACCAATTAAAAAAATAATAATTAAAATTTAAAAATAAATTATATTTTATGAATTTTTTTAATATTTTTTTATTTTATTTCACACTTCTCTTAATTTTTCAGTCTCAATCTTAAGTGTATACTAATATTTGTCAAACATTCTTTAGGAATATATTTGTTTCCATATATAGATAACATTTGTCATAAATAAAATTGTTATTCTTTATTTTTTATAGGAAGTATTAAGATAAAAAAAAATTGGATATCACAAAAATTTAACGACAAATAAAACACTACCTAATTGTAAAAAAAATTATAACCCGCCGGGTCAACCCGTCGCAGGGCGGGTTGAACCTGTCATGACCCACTTCTGGGCGGGGTGGGTTGAAGTGGGTTGGTGGGTTGAAAATCTCAACCCAACCCGCCCCGTTTTGGAGGGTTAGCGGGTTGACCCGCCGACCTCAACCCATTTTGCCACCTCTAAACTTATCTATGTTGACTGCAGAAAAAACAACCATACATATATATATACTGTGAAACACGGACACATGAATTTTGAGAAAAAATGCGTGTCCGACACATGTCGGACACGGACACGTTCGAATACGCGGTCAATTTTTTGGGACACGTTGACCACTGGGACACGCGAATTTGACCGAATCCGACAAGCGGTCAACGCACGTGGACACGTTTTGGGACACGTTTTGACATTTTTTTTTGTAAAAAAGAAATAAAATAAAAATAAAAAAGATATTTAATAAAAATCGAAAAGTCTAGAACGACTATCCTCTCGCACTGGAACGGTGGTCGTCTTCTTCGTTGTCGGTCGTCGTCTACATCTCCATAAAGAGGGGAATCAATGTTCTTCAAGTTGAAACCACCAGTCATTCTCTTATAATCAATGGGATTAAGGGAAACAACAGCAGCAACCTTGATGAGTACTTGATCTGGCTTCAGCTCAGGTAAAGGCACATTCTGATTAAACTTGAGAACATCAGTGGAGGGACCATATTCGGAGTATGTCCAAGCTTTCACAGAGTAGGTATTGCAGCCATGCTTGTGTTGTGTCGGTGGTGGAATAAAATATGCAAGATGATGATTGAGATAAAGCAGCAGATACTTTGGAATAAAATATTCACACTTTATTATTAAAAAAAATTAATCATTTAATTAATCCGATTTGAATCTCTCCGTAAACACTTTATATCGAACTTTTAGGCCCAGTTTGAATATTACTTTTAAAAATAATTTTTGATTTTTAGAAGAAAAAAAATTCATTTAATAGGGTTTGTTTCGTAAAATAAAAATAAAAATTATAACTTTTTATTTTTAAAATTAAATTTAAAGAATATGTTTGAATTATTTTTATTTTGTTTTGACTTTAACTTTTTAAAAAAATACAAAAAAAATTCTTTATTTAATATTTATGTTATGAAATTTAAATATTTAATTAGTTATGTGACTTATTATGGACTCTTATATGTATTAAATATAAATTATATTATATATATTAAAAATTTTATTTAATATCAAAACGTGTCCCAACGTGTCCAAATATGACATTTTTTAGAATTAACGTGTCGGCGTGTCGTGTCGTGTCCCGTGTCCTGTGTCCGTGTCCGTGTCCGTGCATCATTGCATATATATATATATATATATATATATATATATATATATATATATATATATATATATATATTTTGTATCTTGTCTTTGAGTAGTAGAAACCTTACGTTTTGTATCGTTTCTGCGATTTACGTTTCTACCATACCCTTTTCGTTTTAACGTAGAAACTCGATTATAACAACATTGACATGACCACTTTTTCACATCTTTATATATATACACATATATATATATATATATGGTATTGTCATTTCTGCAGCTATTGTATGTACAACAATTAAATTTGGGTAATCATAATCATACAAATGTGGGTAATAGCATTAAATGTGAGGAATCAATGGTCAAGATTAATTATTGTACATACAGCAGTTGCATATATTTCTGCAGCTATTGTATGTACAACAATTAAATTTGGAAAATCATAATCATACAAAGGTGGGTGATAGTATTAAATATGGGGAATCAATGGTCAAGATTAAGGGTTGTACATACAACCAATGTTGTTAAAATCGAGATCTTAAATAAAATCGGAAGGGGATTAAAAAATCGTAAAAATGCAAAAGCGTTTGAAATATTAGTAAAATCGTAAAATCGTAGTGATAAATCGAGATTTTAATAATAATGCATACAACAGTTGTAAAAATGATTTTTCCTATATATATATAGGGAAAAATGTTTCTGCAGTTAATGCAGATAAATTATCTGCATTTATTCCCAAAACGACGTTGGTTTGGTATTGAAATCTTAAAAAATTATAAATTTAAAGACTATTATCACCCTGAAAAAAATTAAAATTACAAAAACACCATAATTTCCGTACCAAAACGACGTCGTATTGGCTTACTGCAAATAACTTATCTGTAGTAACTGCAAAAAAAGCGAACCCATATATATATATATATATATATGTGGGTTTAATATTTCTGCATTGAATGTAAATAAGTTATCTACATTCTCTCTCAAAACATGTCATTTTGGGTTGACAAAATTAAATATTATAATGAGAAATACTACTATAACGCTGAAATAAATTATAATTACAAAGAAATCTACGATTAAGATTTGGTGTCAATTTTTTTAGTTTGACATCGGTATTAAAATATGATGCCTATATATATATATATATGGATTTTATGAGTGTCAAGTCACTGGATATAAGTTTTTGTCCAGTCACGAAATCATAACTGTACAAAGATGATAAAAGAAGAGAGAAAAAAAGAGAATCATATCCTTTCAAATGTAAATCAATTAATAATATAAGGAAATAAATAAAACGATGTAGTTTAATCATGGCGATTTTTTGCAAAACCCGGCAGCCGGATAGTTCTGGTAACAAACCGGTTCGTTAAATTGCAGCAGAAGGGACGTGTCCACGCTCAAGTTTAACAAGTTGTTTGCTGTCACATGGTTTATAAAGAATAATTTCTCTCTCATTCAGAACGATGTGGGCCTTCTTTTTTCTAGCAGACTGCAGTCCCACTACCATTGGAAGGCTATTATCATTATGCTTGATAATTATTGGTTTCTCGTATTCCGTTGTGATTGACCCTTGTGTTATGTTCGATCTGCTTGCCAAAAAATGGTGCTATAACTAACTGTTTCTGCAGATTGAATGAGGAATTCTTTTCGCATCTGAAATTCGAGTTAGGACAGCTTCGATTTGCTGTTGCAAAAACACAGGTTCGTAACTTGTGTTAGTTAATATTTCGGTAAAACGAATCATGCTAGGGTCTGGCCATTTTACACTGATGGTTTCTGCAGCACATGGAGGACCAATTGATTGAGCTGGAGGCTCTAGAGAGAGCCATACAAGAAGGAACAGGTTTGTTAGAATCAAAAGGAAGAAAAAAAAGGTTTTGTAGAATTTAAACAGTTGCTTAACTACTATAACGTAAGCTCACTCCTTACTCATATCTTCTATTACAGAAGCCTATGATAAGATGCAAGCTCAACTCATAACAGCCAAGGCAAGCCTAAACAAAATCTTGACATCAAAGGACGTGAAAGCAACTGTATGTCATGTTCACCTTTCTTTTAAGTTTGTTGGTTTTATTCAAGTTGAACTCATTCTAATTTTTCTTCAAAGCAACTGTATGTCATGTTCACCTTTTTTTTTTTGGTTTTAACATATGGATTTTTTTATATATTCAACTAGGTTATAGGAAGATTTTACTGTGAAATCAATTAAGCACTAATGCTCCTTGTGAGTCTTTGAATTTAAATTGTATATGGAAGAATTTAAATATAAAATTATATATAAAATATAAATTTATATAATTATCTGGGTCATGCGATTCAACCCGTGACCCACTGGTTGAACTAATGACCCAGTACCCCGATCGAGTCGATAACCGGTCTGGGTTTAATAACATTGGTTTTATCATTTGCTTTCCCGTATTGAAGATACTCAGGAGCAAGGTACCCCATTGTTCCAGCAGTTAATGTTGAAACTGGGCTCTTATCATGATCCATTAGCTTTGCCAATCCAAAATCCCCCAACCTGGGGTTGAAGTTCCCATCTAACAATATGTTCCTAGTCTTAATGTCTCTATGAATCATTCTTTTATCACATTCTTGGTGCAGGTAACACAAAACAGAAGCTAACCCAATAGCAATGTTGAGTCTATGAAACCAACTCAACAAAAACGAAGTTTATTGTCTGGCCTGTGCTCGTTGGGTTTGGAAAAAATGACTGTACAGTGCAGGCTATGAGAGTGAGAATTGGGGCTTGGCTAATGCTGAAGAATTTGAGCCTGTACCTCGAATCTGTCGTCTAATCTTAGCTGTCTACGAAGAAGATATTCGTAACCCTCAATGGGCTCCCCAAGGAGGTTTTGGCAGTAACCTGATTGGGTTATCTTAAGAAAGTACTACGGTGATAACCAAGGTCGTGTTTCTGCTGGAGATTTATTCGGATACATCTTCTATCTGGGTAAATAAATCAAACAAATATACCAGGGTACACCCCTTCTTATCCGGATAGGCATAAATTTTCAAAAAATACCCGGGTAGGGAGGGGTGTATCCGGATAGGCTTGGTGATCAACGATCAAACAAGGGCTGATGTTATATTGTTTGGGAGGTTAAATTTTTGAAATAGTTTATAACGAAGATCAATTTGGTAATTAATTATTAATAAAAGGTTATAAGGATAAAAAAAAACCTATTTTTATGGGAGCATTTAATCTCATGTTGTAGGAGATAGTTATCTCATGTCATAGACCCAACACATGGTGGATCCCACCATGTGTTAAAAAATAAATAAAAAATAAATAAAAAAGTACGTTTGTCGATGTATCTACAACATAAGATAACTCTCTCATATTACATGAGAGAATAATTTCTCTATTTTTATTTATCCTTTTTTATACCTTATTTAGTAACTATAGAAACAAGTAAACTTTTTAAAAACTTCACCGTTGCGGGCCTAGTAAGGCCAATTCACTGCTTGAGCCCAGTTTGACTGTCTCCCCGCGCTTCAATTGGAATCTTTGGACAAAACAGTCACAACCACACCGTGTCTGAGAAAACGGAACCTCCGAGATCCGCCGGCGCAAGGTTTTCTCCTCGGACTGTGCAACCAAACTACTCTAACTGATTGATTCAGGTACCTACCTTCTCCAAATTTCACGTGTCGCGCGCTAACCCTACGTGGTAGTTATTTAAAATTGTTTATTTTGACTTATTTTTCCCGTGGACTTTTTTCCTTGAATCATGACTAGTTAATTATTTTTCATTCACAGCATTCCTTGAAATATAATGGAATTTTTTTGTTGTCATACTGTACATTTGAGTATTTTTTAAATAAGAATAGTGATAAATTGCTCCTTTTTGTTGTATATGAACTCCGGACCTCAGTTTGGTTCCTTTTGACTACTGTATAGTAAAAGAATTAGACAAACAAAATAATGACTCATCAACATTAATCAAAGCAATTTGCAAGATGGCATAAAAAAATTGTGCGTGCCAAAACAGAAGCTACTAAATGTGCTGAAGTCACCAAAGCACACTGAATGTCAAGATGCCGCAAGAATGTATTGTGTGATATGCATAATGTCAAAATTATTTTTTCAGTGTCATTGTTTGAGTTATTACATATTGGAGATTTATGTGTAACAAAATATTATTTATTCTGATTTGTTATTTGTATGTTAGTTGTTAGCTCCTAGTTGTTGTGATACTGTTACGATAGTTTAGCAATAGTTTAGGCTTTCTTTGTTATTGGCTGTTATCAGCCTTTGCTTTGTAACAGCAAGTCTTGTAACGTTAGCCTATTTAAAAGAGGCAGCGCACATATCTAAAAGAATATCAGTGTTAATATCAAGTTTATTTTGGTATCAGAGCGATCCGTTTTTTTTTTCCGCAAATACACAGAGCGTGAAAGCTAGCCATGGCTAACAGTGATGCTTCCTTGCCGCCGTCTGACCCCGATTCCCCTTACTATCTGGGAGGATCTGATAATCCAGGGGCTATGCTCACAACGGTGCTGCTTCGGGGGGAAGCCAATTACGACAATTGGTCTAAGTTAATGAAAAACGCGCTCAAGTCTAAAAATAAGCTCGTGTTTGTAACTGGAGCTATGAAAAAACCAGTCAACGAAACTGGAGCTGAATGGCGAGCATGGGAACGGTGTAATTCCATGATTAACGGGTGGATTCATAATACAATCGACCCCAAGCTTCAGCCGTTCATTAAGTGTTTTGATCAAGTGAAAGACCTATGGGAAGACCTGAAGGAAAGATATGCGGTGCAGAATTTTTCCAGACAGTATCAACTCAGGGCTAGTCTTGCTACTATCCGACAGCAAGGCAGCAGTGTCAGTGACTACTATACCAAGCTACGCGCCATCTGGGACGAGCTTGAATCCAGTAAGACGTACCGGGCTTGTGTATGCGCTGGTGATTGTCTGTATGCCAAGGATGTTGACGATGATCGTGAGCATGTTCGGGTGTACCAATTCCTGATGGGATTGGATGAAAGTATGTTTGGCAATTTACGTTCGCAAATTTTGAATACTACACCGTTACCAAACGTGAACAAGGTGTATGCCATTGTCACTCAAGAGGAAACTCATCGCAGCATTTCTCGCGGTCAAGATGAACGTGGTCAGGTAGTGGGATATGCAGCCCAAACGGAGTCCATGCAGCGTCCAGAAGTTCCCTTGCAGCAACGTATGCATCCAGATAAACCACAAGAACGGAGTCCATGTCCTCATTGCGGTCGAACTAATCACGACCCTTCCAAATGCTGGAATATTCTTGGTTTTCCGCCCAACAGGTTTCCTTCTCGTGGCCGTGGAAGGGGCGGACGATCAGGAGGACGTAACACACAGGCTCATGCGACGCTGGCAGGCTCACATCCAGTCGTGGCTGGTTCGTTTTCGGCTGTTCCTCCTACAGGTTCTCAAGTTGCTGCACATTCTATCTTGACTCCGGATATTGTGAACAAGTTGTTGACATTGGTAGACCAGCCTCAGGCACATGAAAAATTATCTGGTAAGAGTATTCAATCTAAATGGCTTGTTGATAGTGGGGCCTCACGTCATATGACGGGTAATTTAGCTTTATTAGCTGAGGTTACATCTCTTTCTCCTCTACCTGTGACTCTACCAAATGGTTCTATTACTTATGCCACCAAAAAAGGCTCGTCGGTGTTTGATGCAAATCTCAAATTATCAGAAGTTTTATATGTGCCCAATTTACGTTGCAATCTCATTTCTGTTTCCCAATTGCTCCGTTCCAAGAACAACAGTGTCATATTTACTAATAAAAATTGCATTTTGCAGGACCCAGTGCTGAGGAGGGAGATTGGTTTGGGTGAACTTCATGACGGAGTGTATGTGTTTCAGCCTTTAAGTATTTCTGCTTCAGCAGCTCAGGCAGAAGACTCAATCGAATTATGGCACAACAGGCTAGGGCATGCATCCTATGATATTTTGTCTTTAATTCCAGAATTTAAAGTCCTGAAGAATAAAGTTGCATGTAAGGCATGTGACGTTTGTCATCGTGCCAAGCAAACTAGATCGTTGTTTCCTGTAAGTTTTTCTCGTAGCAAAGAGTGCTTCGATTTAATCCATTGTGATACTTGGGGTCCATATAAAATTTCTTCTTCTTCTGGTGCACGTTATTTTTTAACTATTGTCGATGACTATAGTAGGCATGTGTGGGTATATATGTTGGCAGATAAAAGTGAAACTTATGATCGTATGTGCAAATTTCTGGCCATGATTTTTAATCAATTCAGTAAGACCGTAAAGATAATAAGGTCTGATAATGGGACGGAATTCAAATCAAATAATATGATGAAGCTTTTGAATGAAAAAGGCATTTTGCAACAAACAACATGTGTTTATACGCCCGAACAGAATGGGAGAGTAGAAAGAAGACACAGGCACATCCTTAATGTGTCGCGTGCTTTGATGTTCCATGCAAACCTTTCGATTGATTTTTGGGAAGAAAGTATTCTTGCGGCTGTTCATGTAATTAATAAAACACCTACAAGAATCCTCCAAGGAAGGTCACCACATGAAGAATTATTTGGAGTTAAGCCAGATTATACATACTTGCGCACATTTGGTTGTCTATCTTTCGCTAACACCAGACCAAAACCGACTGACAAATTTGCCTCTCGTTCAAGAAAATGTGTGTTCATTGGTTATGCAATAGGGCAGAAAGGTTGGAAATTGTATGATATAGATGCGCACCAAAGTTTTGTGTCCAGAGATGTAAAATTCTTTGAAAACATCCTCCCATTTCGTGAAAAATCTGTTCAGCCGATTCATGTACAAACTACTCATAGGCCAGGGACGCAAGAATTCTTCGATGTGGATGAATCTGGCCATAGTGCGCGTCCTGGTCAATATGTTCCTGCTCCTCCTGATGCACGTGACGTTATGAACGATAGGGGGAGTACTCTTGACTCCTCGTTGATGCAAACTCCTATGCTAGAACAGCGTCCTCCTATGTCGCAAATCGAGCAGCCCTCTTCGCTGGAAAATGACCAGCGCTCATTTCCGTCAAGTTCAACTGATGGTGTGTCTTCACAACAGCAGCAGGAACATAATCAAGGTAATGATCTTGTCCGAGTACAGCGCACCAGAAAGCCTCCAGGTTACTTGAAGGATTACGCATGCCAAGTAGCTGAAACACATACTCCTTCGTCTATCTCCACTCAAACCAATGTCACCTCAGGTACTCGGTATCCTATGTGCAATTATATTAGTTTTAATAATTTTTCTAAGCAACACCAAGAGTTTGTTGTAGCTATCGATGCAGGCAATGAGCCAAGAAAATTTCAAGACGCTATACGTGATCCACGATGGGTTGAAGCCATGAGGGCAGAAATTACAGCTCTAGAAGATAATCATACTTGGCGTATCATGGACTTGCCTCCAGGAAAGCATGTTCTTCCAAGTAAATGGGTGTTTAAAATAAAATATCGTTCAGATGGAACAGTAGAACGGTATAAGGCGAGACTAGTGATCGCAGGCAATTATCAGATAGCTGGAGAAGATTACGGTGAGACTTATGCACCAGTGGCAAAGATGGTGAGCGTACGCACATTATTAGCAGTAGCTGCAGCAAGAAACTGGGAGTTGCACCAACTTGACGTTCATAACGCATTTTTAAATGGAGAAATAAGTGAGGAAGTTTATATGCGTTTTCCTCCTGGATTCAGTAATGGTTCTAAAGATAAAGTGTGTCGTCTTACAAAGTCACTGTATGGTCTACGACAATCGCCAAGGAATTGGTTTTCCAAACTCAGTAGCTCATTGACAGCATATGGATTTATTCAGTCAAAAGCTGATTACACGCTTTTTACTATGCAGAAAGGTGATGAGTTCCTTGCACTTTTGGTCTATGTAGACGACATCATTTTAACAGGTAATAATTCACAAGCATATTTTGCAGTCAAGGCATATTTGAACCAGTGTTTTAAAATAAAAGATCTGGGCAATCTGAAGTATTTTTTGGAGATTGAAATTGCTCGCAGTAAGAAAGGAATATTTTTGTGTCAACGAAAATATGCACTAGATATTCTTTCTGATTCTGGACTCAGTGGATGTAAACCTGCTATTTCTCCTATAGAACAAAATCATCATCTTGCATTGGATGAAGGACCAGAATATGAGAACCTGGAACGGTATAGAAGGTTAATTGGTAAGTTGATCTACCTCACTATCACAAGACCTGATCTAAGTTATGTTGTTCATATCTTGTCTCAATTCATGCACTCCCCACGCCTTGCTCACTATGAGGCTGTCCTTCGTGTTTTACGGTATATAAAAAGAGATCCTGGTCAAGGCCTTCTTCTCAAAGCAGATTGTGATCTAAAGATCCATGCCTATTGTGATTCAAATTGGGCATCTTGCCCTCTTACTCGACGTTCCCTCACTGGTTTCTTTGTTATGTTGGGTTCATCACCAGTGTCATGGAAGACTAAGAAACAAGTCACGGTGTCGTGCTCCTCAGCAGAAGCAGAGTATAGATCAATGGCTGCAGCTACAGCAGAGATTGTATGGCTTAAAACATTTCTCACTTCCCTTGGTGTCACGCATCCAAGTCCTATGGAGTTGTTTTGTGACAACCAAGCAGCGTTACACATTGCAGCAAATCCGGTGTTTCACGAGCGTACTAAGCACATTGAGTTAGATTGTCACTTTGTACGCGAACAAATCCAGTCCAATAATATTGCTACCGCTCACGTACCGTCTCGTTCCCAACTTGCAGACTTGTTCACTAAAGCCTTGGGACAACGTGAGCTCCTTGGTTTTCTTCCCAAGTTGGGCATTTCATCCTTACATGCTCCAACTTGAGGGGGAGTATTGGAGATTTATGTGTAACAAAATATTATTTATTCTGATTTGTTATTTGTATGTTAGTTGTTAGCTCCTAGTTGTTGTGATACTGTTACGATAGTTTAGCAATAGTTTAGGCTTTCTTTGTTATTGGCTGTTATCAGCCTTTGCTTTGTAACAGCAAGTCTTGTAACGTTAGCCTATTTAAAAGAGGCAGCGCACATATCTAAAAGAATATCAGTGTTAATATCAAGTTTATTTTTACATGTAGAAATTTTAGTAGATTTGGTTTATTCTTAGAATGAAATTGTGAATCAATTATATGTCTGAATGAAAAGAATAGATGCTTAGAATTGTTGCCTGAAGTTGAGCAGCAACAACTGAGGATTAGAAAATTGACCAAGGATGCTGTTACTTCTCCTGAAGAAGTTGAAATGCCAGCTAAATTTGGTGTTCCCCAAAGTCAAGATTCGAGGTCAAACAGTTTATTAATTCCCTCATCTGTAAATTCTTCCCTCATGCTGCATAGAGGCCAACTAGTTATTTTTATTTTTATTTTGTTTAAATTTTATTTTTATTTTATTTAAATTTTATTTTTATTTTTTCCCTTAATTTTCATCTGCCACCGACTCTAATTAATTTGAGATAAATATGTTGTTGATAATATTGCACAGGCCATGCAACTGCTTTGTTGACTTCAACCAAAATAGGCACACCTTTCACCACTACTGGCCGTGAGCTTGGTAATTTCAGTTCTCCATAGCATCATCATGAACAGTTAATTGCCAATAACGAGAGGGGGCCAAAGCATCAAGGTAGCATTAGCAAAATTTTAGATATAATAACACTTCTACTCCAAGGTGTCATAGGATCCGTTTCATGAATGGTTCACCTATGAAGGGAGTTAACAGAACATCGCCAAGCAATTCCCAAGAAAAAAATGCTGAACAAAATCTCACCAGCAGTTGAACAGAATCTGTTTCTTGGCCAAAATCAAAACACCATTCCTAAGAACTCCTGGAAGACTACAGATAATCCTGTTACTAGATCCGCGCTCAGCCATTCTAAAGAATTTCCTAGTAATGTCCCGAATATATTTAGTAGGATTGTGCAATCACATAAAGATGATAGAAGTTGGATTTCTGCTAATGATCCAATGTATGTTTCACGGAGGTAAGAATCCATGCCTGTTTCTTACCAGTCCTATGTTTCTTCATTTTGCTTACTTTGTTTCTTTTATAAATATTGTTTTCCTTAATTTATGATAATGGATCCTCTTATGTTAAAATTCTCATTTGATCATATTATGTGAAATTTTTTTATCTCTCTCTCTCCATAGACATTAAATAGGTCGGATCCTATCAAAAGTTAGGAATATCTATAAAGAGAAAAGATATACAAATTTTTCATGTGACAAGTTTATTTGAAATTTTAAGATTGAGGATCCATTCCCATAATTATTGAGATAAGAAGTTGCTTGACCCCTGTGTGCGTAATCCTAATTCTTTTAAAGATTCATCAGAAGGGTTCAATATGTTTTATGCCCGATTCCTTTTATTTAACTTTGTTTCATTAGCCATATATAAAAGAAATTAGATAATGAAGAAAACAACATCAATGGTGGACCTAGATGGAGATCTGATGAAACCAGTGATGAGGAAGAAGATCAGCGTTCAGAAAGAGCTATGGAGATAGCTTATCATGCAGCTCCAACTAGGATAACAAGAAGAAGCAGATTTGTCAAGAGATGAAATCACAACCCTTCTGATAAAGGGACTGCCGAAATTTTCTGGAATCGGACAGAAAATTTCTCTGGTGAAAGTGAAGCAAAGTTGTTTGTTTAGGCTGAGAGATATGCTTTTTTGGAACTTTTAGTTTTTATATATGCATATACACTGGTCTTAGTTGTGCAGCTAATATTCAACAGAGGAAATGATAATTTTAAAGGTTCGTTTCCTTTCCCTTTTTTCTTCAATCACTATAGAACAATACTTTAGTTTAGGAGAATGATTCATGTGAAATTAATGATGTTTTGAACAATGAGGTAATCACTATAGAGCTATAATTTTTTCTATAATTATCCAAATAGGTTCACTGGTTTGAACTTTTTCTCTTTTGGGATTAGACAATGAAGTATTTTTCGAGTGTGAAAGTAATCGGAGGAAGGCATTTACCGCTCCAGGAGATACTTATAGTGAGATATGAAATGCTTGTAAAATCTGCTCTGTGTAGAGCAACCGAGTCGAATGTTGTGGTTTTGACTAGTAAAATCCTTCTATGTATAGTGTAATTAGTTCTGCAACTGTAGCAGTATTTCACTATTATATGAAAAATATTAGCTAAACTTCAAATTATGTACACATAATATGTTAGGAACAAAGTTCTAACATAATACCTCTGGGCAATTTGCATCATTAAAGGATGTATCATATTATTTTTTGAATTACATAATGAACAATAAAAGTATAATTTTTATGAGTATTAAACTTTTATTATTCAACCTGTAATCTTTATAAATTTGTAGCTTTTACTACTCATTCTATATTGTTTGAGTAGTGATAAAAATATTCTTTTATAACTAAAAGATCATAAGTTCAAATTTAGGATAGTCTTGCGTATAAGAATTATATTTATTCCTACCCTCATGATAGCTGGGATTTTTAATGAGTATTTTTTTTATATCATTTGGTATAAAGTCTATAAAAAAACAAATTTTGAAAAATAATAATACGTAGTTTCTTGTTTTAGAGGGGTAGACCCCTTAATTTTAATGAAGAGGGTCATTCTAACGCTTTTTGGAGCTTTAGGATAAAATTAATTACCATGTTATAAAGATGGGCCGATCAATGTTACAAGTTAATCTGGGCTTATTACACATTGATAACAAAAAAAAAGTGGAAATCTAAGGTTATGTTTGATTTCTGTTTTGGTAAATAGTTTTTTAGTTTTGAAAAAAAATAATAAAAAAATTGCTTGATAATGGTTATTCTATGAAAACGTATCCAAAAACTGTATGTGTTTTAGTTTCTAAAACTAAAATCAGAGAACATCTCATAGATATTTTTGTTCTGTTTTTTGGGTTTTGACTTTGAAACAAGAAAAAACAGACAGAAGGGAGAACTGTTTTACCGTCTAAGATTGTATATTTTTTTTTTTGGTAAGCAAATTGTATTCTATTTGCAATTCAAGTGGGCTTTACCCATTTTTTTAAAATAAAATACAAAAAATATAGTTATACATTTTTTGATGTGAACGTGACATAATGAGAATATTTTCTTGTAACATGAGAAATCATTTTGCCTTTGTTTATAGGAAAAATATTTCTGCAGTTAATGCAGATAAGTTATCTGCATTTATTCTCAAAACGATGTCGTTTTGATATTGAAATCTTACAAAATTATAAACATAAAGACTATTATAATCCTGAAATAAATTAAAATTACAAAAATACCATGATTTCCGCCTCAAAACGACGTCGTATTGGGCTTACTACAGATAATTTATCTGCAGTAACTGCAGAAAAAGCGAACCTGTTTATATATATGGTTTACATTTCAGTAAGCAATCTGTGAATAGTTTTAGAATGTGATAGCCATTGCTTTCTCAATCAAAAGTTCACTAATTTCTTTTCTTTAAACTTTCGTTTTGAAATATACAAACTACAAAATTTCTGAAAAAAAAAGAATGAAAAGAATTTTGTCAGAAAAATAATCTTTATTGCGGAAGCTTTTATTTTATTTTGTATAAATATTTTAATCAGATAATAATATTATTTAGTCAAAAATATAAAACTAATTAAATATTAAAAAGGTCTCAAAATGCCTTGTATTCAGTAGTTAATCATGCTTATGTTCTAAGTCAAATTTTGTTGTTATTTGACAACAATAAATATAAAATTTCTTCTTCATTTTTCTAGAAGAGTTTAATTTTATTTTATTTTATTTTTGGATTGCTCCACTGGTTTTCGGGGCTTCGCCCCGACTATATCCAGTCTGACCCGGGTAGGTTACTTAGCATTGACAGGTGAGTCTATGAGCGAAAAATTTCTACATACATAAAGTCTCGAACTCGAGTCATTGCTTAAACGAACCCAAGTAAGTTACCAGTTCAGCCAACCCGTTGGTAGAAGATTTTAATTTCGATACACATTCTTATCCAATTATCCAACTATACGGCGGTCCATCATCCTAGCGGTTACTTCCTATGCAGTGGTTGGGGTGTCACAGTCAAACATCACATGATTGACCAAGTTTCGATGTGACATGATTATATTGAATGCTAAGCTTCATCAATAATTAACTGAAGCTGAATTAGAAGTTATAAAATTGACCTAAAACGAGTGGAGGAAGAGGAAGCAGAGGAGGGATGAATCTTCCTATCATAGACCTCTCTTCACCTGATCGTCTTTCCACAGCCAATTCCATTCGTCAGGTTTTGAATTCATCACTTTCTCTTCTCTGATTTTCCCATAAGTTCAAGATTATATTATAATTGTCATGTGTTGATTAAAAGTTGAACTTTGTGTTAATAAAATAATAACTATTAATTATAGGCATGCATTGAGTATGGTTTCTTTTACCTTGTGAACCACGGGGTGGACAATGAGTGTGTGAGGAAAGTGTTTGACCACAGTGCCAAGTTCTTCTCACATCCACTCCAACACAAAATGAACTTGGCCCGCAAGGAATATAGGGGTTATACTCCTCTCTATGCTGAGAATCTTGATCCTACCTCACTCTCCAAAGGTATTTTTCCTTTTCTTTTTTCTTTGTTCAGTTTAGACATTGTTAATGTTCAAACTGTTTTTTGAGCAAATATCTAAAGCCAATGGAGAAAAATATGGTCGTCCAAGACATGAATTATGTTGAGATATATAAAACCATTAAAAAAATCCCTCACTTAAAAGCTTTGGCTTGTGCCATATCTACGCTTCAAGCCCAAAAGACTCTTGCGTGGGGATGTGTTAGAGAATAATATAAAAGCATTAAAATAGCCATCACTGAATACTTAAGGTTTTGGGTTGAAATAGTTCTTTACAAATTACAAGGCAACATGTCACAACTAATGCCAAAGTGTATGCAAATTGGCTAACCAGAAGAGTTAGGATTCACCGTAGCTGTAACTCTCAATGTAATCTTTATTTAAGCAAAAATAACCAAATAAATTGGGGTGCACAAAACTCTTCATTAGTCATTGAAATGCCAAATAACAGGAATTATGAATTCTCCTTAAAAAATAATTAAAAACTCTATGAAAACAACTCTGAAAGCCCAAAAATTGCTGGTGCTCATCCTTGCTCAGAATGCCAATTTCAAGGGACCGGTCAAGTTTGAGTCCATTATGAGAATGTCACCTCGGGTTCATCAATGATGATGTGTATTTTATTTATCAATGAAAGGCTCATTCTACTCTTTATCTTCCTCCAGCATTGTTTATGGTTTATTATCGTGTATCTGCCTTTTTGGTATATAGTAACCTGGTTTCCTTACAAACGAATGACAATGATGTAGGGTATGATGGGTTTGGCCAATGCTGAAAGAAAACTTTCTATGTCCTTATGCAATTGTTCATTTTCTAGAAAGATGGAAAACTTTGATCATTCATTCCTTATAAGCAGGTGATCCAAAAGAGAGCTATTACATTGGTTCTTTAGAAGATACCACAAGTGTTCAGCTGAATCAATGGCCTTCTGAAGGTATGGCTTTCCTTTGTATTCATTTGATTAGGAATGAAAATTTTGTGGTTTTACACGAGCTTAACTTGAGATGTTTTTGCTGGCAAGGACCCTTTAGAATTACTGCCAAATTGGAGACCTACAATGGAATCCTTATTTTGGAAACTGTTGTAAGTTTTATTACCCTTCAAAGTATTTTTCTATTCTATGCTATCAAATATGTACTATGGATTGTTACTTACCAGCAAAAGTAAAATTTCAACATCTGTTGTTTGGTTAGGTTTTTGCTTTTGTTACACGGTGTCAATAGCAAATTAATCGGCTCTTTGACCCCTTAATATCCCAATTTGGTATTGGGTTAGTACATTTTACTGTTGGGTGTCTTTTGGTTCCCGGGGGTCGAAATTGTGCCACGTGGCATGCTATCCAAGTTTCCGGGGGGAGGGGGCGGAATTTTTTTTTTAAAAAAAAAGGTGGGGGGAGGGGACTTTTGGGAGGAAATTTCAAATTCAAATAGTTCCGCTGACCCTTCACAGCGGAACAGAGAAAAAAAAATGTATCAACTCAATATCAAATTGGGATATTAAGGGATCAAAAACTCCAAATTGATCTCCTCTAAAATTTCACTAATCTATAGAACTGGAAGATTTTGCTGCCTGTGTATTTATTGAGAACTTCATTCATACATCTTTTCTTTGTGAGTGTGTGAACTTGTGTGTTGTATATGCTGAAGGAAAGGAGGCTGAACATTCATATACACATTTTCTTTTGTTCTTTCTCTTGTTATAAAATTTAGAATTTATATTCTTCTTTTCTGCCATAGGGAAGCTGGAAAAGAGCTGTTGTCTCTAATTGCCCTGTCCTTGAATCTGGATGAAGATTACTTTGAAAAGATAGGCGCCTTAAACAAACCAGCAGCTTTTCTTCGTCTTTTGCACTATCCAGGTTTATTAGCATTAATTTGCTTTTCTGGACCTTCTTAACCACATAACACCACACCCATAATTCTATGCCTATGTTTGTGGCTTCAAATATTTATCTTCCCTTCTTAATATTTATCTTATTTTGCTTATTGTAATTTTCTCATGTTCAATTTGCATGCTGGAAAATGGAACATATTTTCTTTATTTTCAAGTATGGATTCTGATGCCTGAACTATACTGCACATGAATATGGCAGTAATCCGTATGTCAATTTGAAATACATAGTGCAATATATTTAATGAATTGTATGGTATATTTATAAATTGCATGTTTATTTTTGCACATACCCCTTTTACAAGTTGTAAGTTGTAACTAGATTTGAGTTTGGAACTTCACTTCTGGTGGCAATCAAAGTTTGTATTTTATATTACATTCTAAAGTTCTTTCTGATGTTTTATTAATAGGGACAAGATTTTCAAACCAGTTATCCTATTTAAACTTTTATGTTCATATTATATCTTTCAATTGCATTAGGTGAATTGGGATCTAATGAAGAGATATATGGTGCCTCTCCTCATTCAGATTATGGTATGGTCACTCTCCTAGTGACTGACGGTGTTCCAGGACTGCAGGTTCTCATCTTACCTTTAGGGCCTGTTTGGAGCACTTGGTAAAGAAGATAGGATAGGATAACTTATCATATCCTACTTTTATCTCTTGTTTGGTGGGTCAATAGGATATGATTAGCTTATCCTATTGTCTCATTTTATCCTATCCAATACATGATTTCTTATCCTATGGGGGGAGCTGGGTTAGGATTCAACATGATAGGATACCAATATTGGATATCCAATATATCCTCACGCTACTCAATATATTTGTATTTATTGCATTATATTTTGTTTTTTCTTTCTCCTTTCTCCTTTCTCCTTCTACATAATCTTATCAGATTGTTAATCAGGTGTTCATCAAACACAGGATATGATATAGGCTTATCAGTCTCATATCATATCTTATCCTTATCAGTCCCATATCATATCCTACCCTTATCCTATCCTGTCCACCAAACGAGCCCTTAGTATACTATCTGCTCTAGTATTGTGGTAAGTCCTTGGTATTAGAGAAAGGAATTGGAGTTAAACTCCTTCCAAGCAGGGGATTCTATCTCCCTGTATCAGGAATCTGATTGCAGATTAGAATTGTACTAAAAACAAAAGAAAGAATTGCTTCCTTTTCCTCACGTTTACATTATTTATTATTACAATTTCGATTAAATTTTACAATTCATATAATCAAAGGCCTTAATATTTCATATTTAAAGATTTGCAAGGACAAGTTCAAGCAACCTCAAGTCTGGGAGGATGTGTCTCATATAGAGGGGTGAGTTCATGTTTGAGTAACTTTGTAAATAATATATTACTACTTTTATGTCTATTTGAATCACAGCTGAATGATATTATCTCGAGATTCTAGACTATAGTTCCATTAAAAATTATGCAATTATCTGCTCTTCCTTCCTAGTGTTAAGTGCTTTCTGTTTGTGTATGCAGGGCCTTAATTGTGAACATTGGAGACTTGATGGAAAGATGGACTAATTGTTTATACCGGTAAAATCCATCATCCAACAACTTAAAGAGCTATTTTTTAGTTTCTTTTACTAATAGAGCTGTTAAATATCTATTGCATTGGATTTGGTGTACATATTAAGCAAGGTCTTGGTGTGCTGGTCTATATTATTCTCAGTTTCTGTCATTGCTCTTGTAGGTCAACACTTCACAGGGTTATGCCAACAGGAAAAGAACGCTATTCTGTAATTACTAGCTGCTTTCTCAGTTGCTTTCTTTATTTTATTTTTGGCTTTAATACTTCTTACGTTGCTCTAGATGAGAAATTTTGAAGCAACATATAGAAAGTCAAGATCTGGGATCCGCATGCGGATCCTAGTATAAATATGTTTGTTGCAAAAAATTTCATCTACTGTCACTGCGGATTCTGACTTTTTTATTTTTGTTTTAAATGTCAAAATCCGCATGCGGATCCTAGTATAAATATGTTTGCTGCAAAAATTTTCATCGCTGTTGCTGCAGAAGTAGCGAATCCTTTATTTTTAGAATGATAGCTTATGATTGCTTTTTATTTCAATGGTAGGAGAGAACAGATGGAATTTACATTTTCCTATTTTTCTTCATACCAACCAAAAGGAGTATGCTTCACACTTGTTATATGACATGTGGATAATTGACTAGATTCGTATACTCATTATTGGACTTGGAAATTGAAGAAGAGATGTTTGGATGATCCAACAAACTTTATTGGTTGAGTGGGTTATACTGATTTAGACACTGATAAATGACAGAGCATGCCCTCCACACTCACACACACAAAGCGGGTACGGGTGGAAAAGTCACATGCAAATTCTAATGATAAAAAGGTTCATACTGAAGTCGGTGATCTATCTTAATTATAATGCTAGATGACATTGCATCTAGATAAAGCTTCTCTTTCATTTTGGGCTACCAAGGTGCCACTCTACCATGACATGTCTTTTCTCCAAAGGATACGAATTTTTTAAAACTAAAGTAGTTTCTTAGCATGGATATTATTGAATGAATCAAATAGAGGGCAAGTCTCAAACAGGTAAAATTGCTCTTTTATGATTGAAAGGTCATGAGTTCAACATCAGGAAATAAATTTGCAATTATGCAATGATAAGGTTACGAATTAAAATTATCCTCATCCCTATCATCTCTAGTCGGATTTTACTGAGAAATTATCGTTTATTTTAAATTGTTGAACAAGTTAGTTAGAAGTAGGATATGCATTATCCACCGTAAATACTGTATCATAAGATGATGACATCTTTTCAAACAGCCTTTAAGTTCAAATTTATCCTAAAAGATAGAACAAGGAATTTACCTGATGTCATAGATTGTGAGAATGCTCATTCTACCCATTACATTGCAAATTTGGCTTCCTTTTATTTGCACTTTGATGTGATCTTCTAGTTTGTTAGCATGATTTGCTTATTCGTTTCCAGTGAAATATGAATGGTGTTGTGTTATTTTGCAGGTGGCATTCTTCTTGGACCCGCCCTCAGATTGTGTGGTGGAATGCTTTGAAAGTTGCTGCAGCGAATCATCTCCCTCAAGGTAGTAAAAAAATGTTCTCCTCTTAGGATTCTTTTAGGTAGACTGAACTGCATGTAAGCAATAAGAAAATGAGTTTCAGGAAGAAAAAAAAAAGGATTTGGATGCACTTTAAAGTTTTTTCCCTATCAATTAATTATATATTATTAAATAATTGAAAAAATGGATTTAATATTTCTTAACTTATCTCGTGTTTCAAAATAGCAATATTTTGAGACTCAGATAAATGTATTTTTATAATATGATTTATTTTAGAATTATATTTATCTTTTATTATTACAATTTTTTTAAACCCAAAATGGTATTTTTTTTTTAGTAGAAAAAATGATGCATTTTAGGTAACAAGATATAACTTTATCTCCGTGACACGTTACAGGAGAATTTTAAGTTCTTAAAAAATTGTAACTCTTGAATAAGATGATTTAGGGTCAATTTTTTTTAATGAGAAGATAATGTCTGATTAATTGATCTACGAAACTAAAGGTCCGTTTGGATGAGCTTTTACTTCTTCTTTTTCAAGAAAAAAATAACACTTCTCGTTTTTAGTTTATTTGGATGTCTGCTTTTAAAAAAAAAGAGAAATCACAAAAAAGTCAAAAATTTACTTTTTTTCATAAGCTAAAAATTTTAACTTATAAGAAAAGCAAAAGTCAAAAATGAAATATTTTTTTCAAAAACTAAATATTTTTATAAAAATATAAATAGCTTTAACTTTTATAAAAAAATACTTCTAAAATAAAAAAGAGATCAAAGTTACTTTTTTGAAAAATCCAAAAAAACGCACTCTAAGAACCCATTTATTTGGATTGCCTTCCTAAAAAAGTCCTTCTTATGCCTTGTTTATTTTAAAAATATTTTTTACAAAAGTTAAAGTTATTTAAATTTTTTAAAAAATATATTTGATTTTGACTTTTTTTAAAAGTTAAAATTTTTAGCTTTAAAAAAAATAGGTTTTTATCTTTTTTATGATTTCTGTTTATTTTAAAAATAAGCATTTAAACAAAAAAAAATTTAGAAATATTTTTTTTTCTTAAAAAAAGTAGCTTTTGAAAGAAAAAAAAAAAATCCATCCAAATTCAGTCCAAAAGCGTTTAATCTCAATAGTGGATAAAAGCAATCCAAAGGAAAAAGTGCGGTAGTAATCTGCTTGTAGATTTTTGTAATCCAAAACACACAAACACAGAAAAAAAGAGAGACAACCGGCAAATATTATTCCCGAGGTCTTTGTCGAAAGCTATATGAACTCGTAGATTTCTCAAACTTCACTTTTGCACGCAACATGCTATTAACTTTTGTCAATGTTCGCTGCAGATTCCCTCCAATACGTAGTGGGGACTACCTGAATGAGCGGTTCAGGCTCACGTATGGCTCTGAAAGGGATCTGAAATGTTCCATCAAGTTATGAAGAACTAAGCTGCAAATTTGTTCTTTATGCATGGGTTGCAAATACGGGTGGTAAATGAAATAGGGGTCTTTTAGGGATCTTTCACTCGATTCGTGAATGTCTGAGTTTATATGTGTATAATTAGTTGTTGGAATCAAACTTGAACTTGTATAAAAATTCGTTTTAATAAAAAAAGGCCTGTTCAAAAACTCAGCCTTAGAACCTCTCAAGCTAGTCTAGTATATTAATTTTTATTTTATTTTATACTATTTGTAATAGTGATTTCTCTCTTTCTCTCCTCAATTCATTTCATCCAATTTTATTGGTTAAACAGATTTTTTGAATAATTTTGTTCCATATTATACTATTTGGATATACATTGAATTTATGAATATTTATGGAATTATTAGTGTTGTTGATTGTATATTCTGTTTGGATAAATTTTTAGTGTTTTGTTTTTTTTAAATAGGTTAAACCAAGTTTTTATTTTTTTGTAAATAAGTCAGGCCACATGCCGATAATTATATTCATAACATGTAACAGACTTGATTAGGCTGATATATTTAAACACAGACTTAGCCTTTTAAGATCAAAACTCGGCTCGATTCGTTCCGTTAACACCCCTAGTTACAAACACAAATATGTGAATGGCACAACACTTGTCATTAATTTAAGCTGCAAATTAGTTAAGTAAAATTTTACTTTAGCCCCTAAAAAAATTAGTTCATTAATTTAATCCCTTTGAGATATTTTATCAATTTAGTTCTTAAAATTTGAAATCCTTTTTTTTCATTCATTTAAGTTAGCAAAGTTGATTTTAAAAGATAATTTGTCATATTAAAAGATGACTCAGTATATCTAACTTGGTCGATAAGTTAAAATAATCTCGTTTGGCTAAAATTCATTTAGAAAGATATATATATATTCTAAATTGAAAATGTACGCACACACAAACTTTCAATGAGAAGATTGTCAAATTTAACTTAATTAGTTAATTGAGTGACTTATACATGTTATTTTATCTTTAAGTTCAAAAAAAAGTTTTAGCAAATTAAAATAAACAGACATATAAAAAAATAAAATATTTCAAATTTAAAAAAATTAAATGAATAAAATTTATGTATGAATGACAAAATTAATGAAGAACATATTCTCAGAGAAATAAAGTAGGATTTTACTCTAATTTTTAGTTTGGTAGGTTTGACGGTCATTGTTTGATCCTTATTTCTTTCCATTTTTTGCAAATCTACATGGCTTCCCCAGGGATAAAAAAAAGACCAAAATTATGACATACATATCTTATGGTCCACGCGTCATTCGTGGAAAGCTTTCCTTTTAACTCGTAGTGGGGCTTTACGCATAAAGTGAAATGAGAATAATTGAGGAACTGGGGGGGAAAAATGGCCTTTGGAAAAGGATAAGGTAGATAAGCATTTATAATCTTCTTTTGTACGAAAATATATCCTGTACGCTATTGTGCGCAAAGAATATACCCAACCTTCAAACTTGGAAGCATTCCCACGTGGATTATCGCTTCTAAATCTGTTCCAGTTTTCTGAATTAGAGTTTAGATAAGATTTTGAGATTCCCTTGTCATATAAGGTTTGAGAGACATGGAAAAAATGTTTCTTTTTGTTCCCTCTTATATTATTTTGGACTTGAGAAAAAAATATTAAAATGTATTGAGAAAATTTATAAAGCAAGAAAGAGGAATTTTTTTCAAAGCATAATGTTTTTTTTTTCACAAGTTCCAAACCAATGTGGTTTTGCAGTCATAAAAAATAACTTTATTTTCTATGAGGTAAAACCTTATATAATAGTTATTTGAAAATTAAAAGTTATTTGAAAAAAAAGTAATCCTAAAAGATATGATAGTTTAACTTGTTTAAAAGTTATTTGAAAATTCAAATGAAAATTTATTTAAAAGAACAATATAAAAAGTAAGATTGCTTAGTCGTTTTAACTCAGTTTATTTTAAAACTTAAAAACATTTAAGATTAAGGGTTCGCTTTTTCTGCAGTTACTGTAGATAATTTATCTGCAGTAAGCCCAATACGACGTCGTTTTGGGACGGAAATCATGATGTTTTTGTAATTTTAATTTATTTCAGGGTTATTATAGTCTTTATATTTATAATTTTTTAAGATTTTAATACCAAAACGACGTCGTTTTGGGAATAAATGCAGATAACTTATCTGCAATAACTGCAGAAATATTTTTTCCTAAGATTAAAGCTTAAAATAAGTTCTTAATATTTAAATTAAAAGTTGTATGGTAATTATATGATTTTTTTTTAACTTATCGCCCAATTTGATAAAATGAGAAAAAAAAAACCCTAAAAATTATAAAAAGTCAAAACAAAAATAGACATATATGATGGTTAGGGCTTCTCACAAGGGCATGTGTAAATATAAAAGACAAGACCTCTATCGGACGTTTGGTACAAGAGAAATAGTTTTTTTATCTGAAAAATAATTTTGTTGGAATGTGATTGGAAATATTTTTTGCCAAGTAAGTTATAAAAATATGTTTGGTTAACCAAAATTTATCTCGGGAATATTTGGATAATCAACTTTGGTACTTTTTGGTACTTTACAGAATATTTTGGTACTTTTTTTTTTATTTCCCGGACAAAACAATATACCAGCTTATCGATGGAGAAATTTACAATTTGTCCGTACCACATTTTACACATTAACTACAAAAAAAGGGGCAAAAGTGTTACTCGAAAAAATGTAATTTTCTTGCTACCAAACTTGACTTCGAATTCTCCTTACCCAGCTTTTTAAGGAAAACAAAAAGAATCTAGTACCAAACTCTTTGCCTGTTGGTAGAGATAATAGCTAAGTTGCAAAAGGTCATGGATGGCATTCCAGGACATTTTCAATCCTACTGTCATAATGAATTCAAAATAAAATTATAAACTATGTATTCTAAGAATATATAAGCATCACGTTAAAAATAAAAAAAATTCCTTTCAAACATGTCAGTGCAGGTATTATACTCCTATTGGTGAGATGTAGGTATTACGATTGTATATTAGTTTTTTTTTTTTTTTTTTGTGATTTTCATGTCACAGACATTGGCCTAAAGATTTGCTATTTTAGCCTCTAGGAATGCAACATTCTAGCACAGCTTAGTAGGACACTCAAATTATCCCAAGCAACAAACAATTTCTATAAGCAAGACAACCTCAAACAAGGGAACGCCTTTCCCGAACATCTCCAAAACTTCACTAATTTAAGATTGCAAGCTGACATCTTTCACAAACTAAATTAACTCTCATTATCGATTCACCTAAAGAAACAAAGTCAAGCCTAACCAACAAAAGCTTAATACTTCTTCTAATAATGAAGTACCGAGTTAAAGGGCACTATAAGATCAGAATCTGGGTCCAGACCTAATTACACTCTCAAGATCTATAGGGAAAATATGAACAAAACTAGAATCGCAAAATATCCCTCACACTAGTTTTTTTTCTTCTTCTCACAATTGCACATATCTCGCTTATAATCTCAAGGGTTCATCCTAAAATAACTAGGCTTATCTTCGGTGGCGGACCTGGGTTAGTGTAAGTGTGTGCAAGTGCATACACAAATTTTTTGAAAAAAAAGAATAAAATATATTTTGGGTCATTAACAAAAATTATAGGATCCAATTTAATCTCTTAAAAAAAAGTTGACTCATGATCCCTTTAAATTTCAAAATAAACCCATTTTAGTCCATTTGAGGGATTAATGTAGGTCTTTTTAAATTTCAGGGGATCGTGATTTTGATTATCTGGATCTATTTTTGAATTCTGAGGGATCTCGAGTAGATTTTTTTCCCCCTAAGAGATTAAATTGAGGCCCATAATTTTTGTTGAAGACCCAAAATGTTGTATTGTAACAGTTTAGTTGACTCTTGATTACTTTTTTTATATTAAATTAAAATTTTCTTTTTTTTTATATATATTCTTTTGTATTTTAATATATTTAAAATTTTCTTTAATTTTTTTTCTTTATTCTTTTATTGTAAGTGTGCAGACATTAATTTTTTTTTTCTTGTTCCGATATTGCTTGTCTTAGATAGGGTTCACAAATATTCTCTTCCCTAACTTTTTGAGCATCCTGAAGGCAATCTATAGAGATATTTTTCTCACGTATGAATTTTTGGAATATATATATATATATATGGAAAAAAAATGAAAATAAAGTGACTGGATGTAAAATTCGGTCCAGTGCACTATGTTCTCCCGTGAGAACATAGTGCAATAAATCTTACAATAGTGTTCTCCTGGGAGAACATAGTATAATTTTTACCATAACTGTGTTTTCGCGGGAGAACATAATGCACTGAGAACATATATATATATATATATATGCACTGGACCGATATATATATATATTCAGTCACTGTACACTCACTATATATATATATAATATATATATATATATATATATAAGAGTTATGTTGTAGGAAAAGTGATTGTGTTATGTTATAGAGATTCGTTTTGCGTGCCGTAATTTTTTTTTTTTGCTTCAAAAAATGTGGGCCCCACAAAATATTGTGTGTGTAGGAAACTTTTTCTGGTCATATTGCATGATGAATGCAAACCCCTATATATATATATATATATATATATATATATATATATATATAGTGTGTGGATTTAAAAAAGTCCCACATTGGACAACTAATAAGAAGTGAGAGAGTTTATAAGCTCCCACTTCACACTCCTAGATTGTCCCTTGGGGCACTACACTTTTGTGAAGGGGAGAGGAGCTAGGTGCCATTTGGTCCACCATGTGCGTTGCCGCCAGCTCAGATCGGTTCGGTTTGTGTGTGTGAAATAAAAATATTTTTTTATTAAATTATTTTACTAAATTTTTTGTTCAAAATACTCATGTCTCTATCCGTTGCTTCCCTCCAGATTTTTCAATCCAAACGTTTCTTCTTGCCGATTTTTTGAACCAAACTGATTCTTACTCTTCGGTTCGAACCGACGCGTTCATTTATATTGAACTGAACCGGTCACCGATTGTACCCGTTCACGGCTGTCAGTCACGGCGGTTCGCCTCCGGTGGCGGTTCATCGTGATCGGTCAGTGTCTAAATTTTATCCAGTTTTCTGCAACGTTACTCTACCGGATTTTTTTCTTCATCCGGTTTTGCATACTTCCTTCCAATATCCGGTGTAATTCTTCTGGCATCCTGCTGTGTTCGTTCGGGCTGTTGACTGGTAGTGTCATCAATCTTCAAACGTAATTCGTTATATCTTGGGAGACAAGTGTCCATCAACCTTTGGCATCAGATTCCTACTATTATTCTGCATACCGTGTTCATTCTTTTTCCAATACTGTGAGTCTATTTTTATTTTTACTATAACACTGTGTTCATGATTATTAATTTCATCTGTTTTTATACACGGGTTCAAATCTCTTAATGATTTTTTTATATCATCGAGTGTCTTTTAAACAACATGAATATCTTCAGTTCTTCACTCTTGTCATATTTGTAGTTTTGACAACTTTTTGCCAAGAATGATTGAAGAACATATCGTAGTTGTTATAGCAAGTGATATAATTGGAAGCAATACAACTTGCATGTACTCTTTATATATACATAAACTTGTCTCTTCATGAAAATAGAATGGAGAATAATCTATATATATGCAAAGGCTATATTAAGGATTGTTTCCACATCATTTGAATTAAATAAATCCTAAATAACTTTTCTGTTCCGTTTTTTAGGCTGATCAAGTATGATTGAAGACCCTGTCAATAGTTAATCCATAACTCGGGTTGATTTATAAAAAATGAAGAGGAATTTAACATAATGGATCCCCCACGCATCAATTGTAAAGTGAGATCCCTTCCGACTTTAAAAACAACACATCTATATCTAGAAATTTTTTGCCTTCCATCATGTTCCTCCATATAAAGGAATGATTAATGTTTAGAGAAATATTGAGAAAATTGTATATTATTAATTAGTTCATCAATTACTCGATCAATACGATTTAAGTCGAGTCTCATGTTAAATTTAACACAATTGCGTTCCAAGAAATCCAAACTCAAAATATTAAGCTAGAATAACTATTTACCAATTAATTCACATGCTTGTTGGTACGTATTGTCACTTTGATACATCTTTCTCCGAGAATACAAGCAACTGTTTTGTTTGGATTCCAAATTTCCATAAAAAAAATTCACCCTTGTTTTACAAACCTTGCTAAATTAAATCCATGAAAACATCTAAATCTTAATTACCAGCCTCCTTAAACCAATAGAGCTTTCCTAATTCATCCACTGAATTTTCGGGGAATCAGATGTTAGTCCTACTATTTGTTTTTGTTAATATATCAATCCCTTATTTGCTCATCATATTTTCCAGCTCAGACAATAATGATTTTAAAATTTTGAAACAAGTCAAAGAATATGTCAGGTTAGATTAGGCAATTAACTTTATTAATTTCCTTGCTGTTCTTAATAGCCGTATCGAATTCCATCTTTTGATACTTATCACATTCTATTTTTGTGTCTAACTATTAATTGTTGGAAGCCCCAGTGCTTCTAATAATATGCTAAAACAACACATGATATACTGTCATGATTTGCTGATTCAAGACCACAAAGATGATAGAAGACTTATTAAAATTCACCAACAGCCCCCAAACTATTGATAAATAAAAACAATTTTTATATCATCTATTAGATAAGATTGATTCCATTAATTGATCAATAACGATACATTCTATTAAAATTAATTATTTTATAATACGTATCCTACTTGTCTTTTGTTTATTATGCTTGTCTTGATCTGTTGAATTTGTTTGATTGATTATAGTACATACAAAGATTAATAATATATTTTTTAGTGTGGTGAAATCAAACATTAATAATATTATTTATGACCTGTTTTTTTTAATAAAAATATCATTATTATATTTTCATTTTATTTTATTTTTCTCCTCTCTATCGATAATTTACCTTAAATTTGGCGAAATTTGTGCACAATGTACTTTGCGCAAATACATCATTTCCATGAATAAAATTTATAATTTGCATCTGCGCCTAGTTTGCATTCAAATGATAGTTGATTAGTTATCAAGTATGTAGAGTACTCTAGAAGGATAAGATAGAATTTTTATTATCATTTCATGCCACGCCACTTGCTCCTTGCCACGTGTACAAACCTAAGTTGTTAACGAGCAAATAGATCTCCATAATTATCTTTATTATTTTATTTGGTGCTATATACTGCGATAGATCTTAGACAAAGTAATCATATATAACGATTCGTTTTGAAGTGATATTCATTTATTTATTTTTTGTTTGGGAAATACAAGTGTTATGTTACATGAAAAATCTCTACTTTCCTACACACTCAATATAGTATGGGACCTACTTCAATTTTTTTTTTATTTTTTTACTATACAATGGAGCCCACAGTGTTTTTGTGTCTGTTACATGACACAAATGGTGTCATGTTACATGATAAACTATTATCCCTGTTTTGTTTTTGCAAAAAATATTATGCATGTCATTAAGCATAAAATTGGTAAACATGTATTTTTATGTTAAAAAACAAATGCAAGCACTAATAAATATAAGTATTGAATATCTTAAAAAATTAAAAAAAATATTTCTTAAGCAATTAGAATAGTTATAAATTAAATTTAATAATTTTGTATCTCGCGCTTAATCCTCTCGTGTGTTATTTAACATAATCATATCTTATAATGGGATTCCAATTATTTAAAGACAAATCAATGATGATAAGCGATGCGAGAGAAAAAATTAGGATTAAAAGTTAAAAAATAATCACAGTTAATTTATTTATTCATGGTCAAGATCTTTCCATGAGATATTATCATGTTAAATATTATATGCGACGATCCATTTTTATAAATGTTATACTTTGTTAATTTGTTTATTGATAATTAAGATCCCCTCATTTAATATTATCATGTTAGATATTATGTGAGGATCCATTTTTCTCATGCGTGGATAAATGTTAATACTTTTCTTATTATTAGTAAGCATTTTATGTGGGGATTTAGATTCATGTGAAAAGTGGTTATGTGATCACGTTATTTGATAATAATTATTCATTTAAAAAGTATACAACCTTCTGTCTCTTATCTCATATCAATAAATGATTGTGATCAAATAACATGATGACATAATCACTTTTTTACATGAAATTTTTATGATTACACTAATTACGAGGGACGTATATAAATTGGGTTTTATTAATCTCATGTTAAAGGAGATAAGTTATCTCATGTCATAGAGATAAACTTGTGGGCTCCACCACCTGAAAAAAAAGTGACACAGTTATCGAAGGGTATGTAGGAGAATTTTTTTTCATATATAACATAAAAGTAGTTTTTCCATATAAATTACAGTAAAAATGTTTAGAGTTCATGTAACTGTGTCATCAATAATCATTGCAAAAAACGGAGCCTTGACAAAGGATTAAGGAATATCACAAGCGCATTTATTAAGTAATATTAAGTGATAACTTTTAAATTGATATTATAAAGAATTAAAGATTATGGTGTTGCTGTATTAATTTTTTTTAAAACTTTTTTTTTGGTATTATTATATATGATGACAACACATTTTTTTATAAAATAATATAAATTATTAATTTTGATAATTGTTTATTTTTTAAAATAATATAATAATATTTAAATGACTAACATAATATCACGTTAATTTTTAAAGGAATTATTTCAATATTTAAAAAAAATAGATATTCATAACTATACATAAATAATATGGGGCAAGATGATCTTACACTGGTGTAAGAGTTAGAAGTTTTACCCTCAATCTTGACTATTGATCCATTTGTATCCAATAGCTCACCTTACTAAAAAATTTGAGTTCTTAGATATAAGTGGAATTGACGGACAAGATTAAGAGTGTAACTTACACGGGTGTAAAATGATCCTTCACCCAAATAATAAAATTTCTATTACAGTATTGAATAAGTTATTTTTAATTCTTTAGTGTCCTAAAAAGCATGTTGATAATGATAGGTTAACTGTTCAATTATCCTCTATTTGCGTAATGCGGGAATGCGGCAGAGCTCATTCCCAATACGAATATTCGAATCTCCTCCACGTCAACTTTGACGCAACTAATCAACGGTCAGTGATAAAGGAGCATGATTCTGAAAACATTCGCGAAGCACAGAATCATTCCCCACTTTATCCGCGACACGATAAATGGATAGTGTTGCGTTGTAGCCTCCTCTCTTTCTCTCCCATCTGCGAAAGCTTAGGGAGACCAAAACAAAACATTAAAAAAACCAAAAAAAAAAAAAAAAAAAAAACAGAAATAGGTCATCTCTAACCTTAAACCCCTCAATTTCATGTGTCGGATCCTGTAATTCGGATCCCCAGGACCCGCTTCTAGAACCTCGTAGTTCCAGTCGTTCGATCCGGTTCGGAACGCCATGACCCGGCGTTGCTCGCATTGCAGCCACAATGGCCACAACTCTAGGACCTGCCCCAACCGGGGGGTCAAGCTTTTCGGAGTCCGATTAACCGACGGGTCGATCCGAAAGAGCGCTAGTATGGGCAATCTCACTCACTATGCTGGCTCCGGGTCCGGACCCCTCCATGCCGGGTCCAATAACCCGAGTTCTCCCGGTGAAACTCCTGATCACGCCGCCGCCGCCGCCGACGGTTACGCCTCCGAGGATTTTGTTCCTGGCTCTTCTTCTAGTTCCCGTGAAAGAAAAAAGGGTACGATTCTTCACCCCCACCTTAAGAAAAAGCTTTTTTTTTTTTTTTTTTTACTTTTCACTCGAGTGTTATTTGTTGAAATTGCATGCAAATTTTTCGACTTTGATTTGGGAAGTATTTAGTATTGTTTTGCATCGTTGATGAAACTAGATAAAGCCAAGTATATTGGATTAATTATGTGAGCTTAGTTTGGATTACTCTGTATTTACGATTGTGACACAAAATCCTTTTTTTTTTTTTTTTTTCTGGGGTGGTGTCACTCTGGGAATAGCTAGACTAGAAAGGTACATATTAACTTTATTAGATGTTGTCTTTTTTACGAGTGAATTATTGGAATGCTTGTACTAGATATGCTTGGTTGCATAATTTATGAATCTGAACAATATTGTATGTTGGCCAATGAAATGGATAGATTTAGTTACAAATCTCAAGTCATGTGCTTTAAAAACAAGTCGCTCATATAGCTGACGGAAGTTTGTCCAATTTCAGACTAGTCTGACCCATGAAAAAAGAACAGGTTACCGAGCCCTTTTAGCCGGGGAGACAACTTATGTACCAATAAAAAATAAAAAAAAAATAAAAAAAATCATTCTGCTTGATTTCAATTGGTGCATGTGGTGTGTGTCATATGCATATGTTTTACTATTTCAGTTATAAGGAAATTGCTGCTATAGTTTTAGAACAATTTTGTTTATAATAAAAAGATAGACTCCAATTAGTTCAAAGAGGTTTATGTAAGTTTAGCAAGTCATTGAATGCCGACTCTATATTGATTTGATACTCATGCTGTGTATCAAAAGATTGGGTAACAAGCATGCTTGCAAGTTGCAAGCAGCAAGACATTGTCTTGTTTGGTCACAAATTGCAAATAGGATATCGTCCCATGTAGAAATCTGGCTGAGAAAGTCAGGACACAACTAATACACCTGTAAGCTGTTGATATCTTAACGAGATTGGGTACCTACTCTCCCTCTCTGCCCCCCTCACCCAACCATAAAAGGGTCTTGAACCTCTTATAAGAAAAGGGGGCTTGCCTTGTGGTTCTTAAGTCATGTTATTCTTCTTAAATTGACTCCTTGTTAAATCAAGGATACACTTTGTATAGGTTTATATTTTGTAGTTTTGTTTTCCTGTCTTATCCTTGAAGGTGGAGCAATTGATAGATTTTGAAAAATCAAGGTTCATTGTTGGGGTGGACATGGTGTGTGGAGGTGGGAATAGGTCAAGTGACTAATCAAGGCTTTTTTACAAGCTCCTGATAAGTCTGGGGCTTGTAAAGACGCATATTTATTTATTACTTATACTTAATTTTAAATTTAAAAGGCTTACATAATTGAAAAATAAAAAGTCCAAGTTTCTTCGCCTAATTGAAGAGTTTTGTATAATGTAAGCGTTTAAATAGGCTTGCTTTCAAGCCAAGCTAGACTTTTATATTTTTACCAAAAAGCCAGGTTGATCCCAAATAATAAAGCCTATAACGTGATACGGCAGGCTATGGACAGTATTTTGCAAAACAGGTCTGGCCCTATTTAAGCAAAAGCAAAACATAGCCTAGCTTATTTCCACCCTTAATGATGTGCATAACTGCATATTATGCAATATCCATTTTTTAGTGATGATTTCTTAGTGTTTTTTTTTCACATTGCACATAGCTTCGATCAGGCTTATAGATCTTAAATGATAACATGTCTAACTTGTTTCCTCCCCAAATGATGTGTAAGCATTAGTTGAAGGTGCATTCTTCAGTGGTAATTTCTTTTTTCACATTACACGTGGCTCTGGTGAGGCTTACAGATCTTAAATGACGACAAGCCTAAAATGAATTTCTGAGGAGTTGCATTTTTTCAAGGTCTGATTCATAATTATTTTTATATGCAGGAGTTCCATGGACTGAGGAGGAACATAGAATGTTTTTACTTGGATTGCAGAAGCTGGGCAAAGGTGATTGGCGTGGAATTGCAAGGAATTATGTTATATCAAGGACACCTACTCAAGTGGCCAGTCATGCTCAGAAATATTTCATCAGGCAAAGCAATGTGTCTAGGCGGAAAAGACGGTCCAGCTTGTTTGATATTATTGCAGATGAAGTTTGTACCCTTATATGCAAATACTATGCATGAAATATGTGTTTCTTTTACATCAAGATGCATAACATATATTGACGTTGATGCCACATAATCTGCTCATGGCCATGATAAGATTATCCAAATGTTTTTCTTTCTTTAAAGATATTGTGTGACCTGTTCTTGCTTCTGTGAGGAAGAAGTTAGTTAATCTCATGCACAATACAATGATGTTAATTTGTAATTTGTGAAAATTGTCCATATCCTTTCTTCTTCTGCAGCGGGTTTGACAATTTTGGATCTTGACTGCCTCACAGTGCATTAAGATAATGTTTCTTTAGATTATTTATAAAATCATGGCTCGGGGGTATTTCGGAGACATTGTATTTTCTCATGTGATGCAATTTTGAAATCCATTATTAGAAATCTATAACTTTCCTTGGAACCTTCTGATTTTTCTAGATTTCTTGTAATTTTATCGTGATTTTGCAGGAAGCTGACACTCCAATGGTACAGCAAGACTTCTTATCAGCTAATCAGCAGCTACAAGTTGAAACAGAAGGCAATAACTCATTGCCGGCTCCTCCACCCCTTGATGAAGAGTGTGAATCCATGGATTCCGCTAACTCAAATGATGGAGATTCTGCACCATTAAAGCCTGACAACACACAATCTTCATACCCCTTACTATATCCTGCATACTATTCTCCATTCTTCCCTTTCCCTCTACCCTATTGGTCAGGATACAGTCCAGAGCCCACCAAGAAGGAAACACATGTAGTGCTGAAGCCAACTGCTGTACATTCTAAAAACCCAATCAATGTCGATGAACTGGTTGGCATGTCAAAACTGAGTTTAGGAGAGACTATTGGTGACTCTGGCCCCTCCTCTTTGTCTCTAAAACTTCTTGAAGAAGGACCCTCAAGACAGTCAGCTTTTCATGCAACTCCAGCATGTGGCAGTTCAGATATGAATGGCAGTGCCATCCATGCAGTTTAAGTGTGTCTTGTGTTTTGAGGAGGGCACTTTTCTCTGAGCATTATCTAAGCATTGCAAGGCTCATGAACGTGGTCTTGTGTTCATCATGTATCTGGTTGTGGGATGATAACCTTTAATAATTTTTTCTTTGCCCATTCATAGGGATTAACCTAGTTTGTTTCTTTGCTGGTAGGCAGTGGCAGTAGCATCTAGGAAACTTGGGTCTAAACCAAAACTTTATGTTTGTTCAGTAATTTCATTTCTCAGGGTTATGTAAAGTTGATTGTGCAGTTTGACAGTCTACAAGTTTGTGCTCTATAATATAAGTGCTGGATTATTAGGTTTAACGGTTTAATCTGGATTTAATCCTCTAAAACTCAGTCTCTCCTTAATAACCCGAGTAGAACAGGACAAAATTGAGCAAGAGCCCCCTGCAAATCAAAAGCACGAAATATAGCTGCATGCAATGCTATGCACTTGATTAAGGTCACATTAGCAAATTCATTAATGTATAGTGGTTAAATTAAAATTATACTTTAATTCTTTTGCTGCCATGGAAAATATGTATCCATTCGTTCCTTGTTTAATGGTCCGCCGTCCACATAACAAGGATTTAGAAATTAGAACTTGGTAGCTTGGAATCATTCAACATATAATGTGGCTATTAGTATAATTTTTTTTTTCTTTTGGTACTTGTACTCAAAATCTATTATTACGTTATAAAAAATATTCAAATTTAAAATGGTTTTTTTAGAAGTTACACTTTTTCTAATAATGTGATTAATAATAGCGTAAAAAATTTACAATAATAATATATCAAATTTTATATAATTAAAATTAAATTTGTGTAACTATATATTAAGTATAAATTTTTTAAAATGCGTCTTGAAACAAAAATAATATTTATTTTTTATTTTAATTATTTTAAAGGTAAACTTTTTTTAAGTATAAATTTTCTTATTTTTTTTTTTTTAAATAATGGGCCCATTGTTTCTCTGTGTTAGCAGGAAGTTTGACAATTTTCTTAAGAAAAGCAAATCCCTCATTTTAATACCAAAATATTAAATCGAGTGCACCTACACTTATATACGACTGAAAGTAACCAGATATTAATCCTTAAAGCAAAGAAAAAATATTCATTTACAAATTTACAAACTACACTATGTCTGATCGGTAATATGTTACTCAAAAGTGTATTATCAGTAAGACATAGTATAATTTGTAAAAGTTTGTAAACAAAAAATTTGTAATATAACCTTCTACTAAAGCAAGTAGTCAAATACCTACTAACTTGACAATTTTCTGAGTAATTTTAATGTCACTTGAAACTTTTCGAGTTACGGTATTTGCAATTGCAAATACAGTTTATAACAACGATTTGTTTTCAATATTTACTTCTATTTATTTTTAATAATATGATTCTCTCGTATTAACAAGAAACGAGCATCTAGAGTTATATTTTTTTGCATAGGTTAAGTTGAAAAAAAAATTTACTCGGGCAAAAAAATTAATTTATTGTTTTTTTAATAAAAAATTACGAAAATGTAGTCGTTTTGAAATTATTTACGCAAATATAGTACTCAAACTCGCCTACATGTGGCGTGTTCCAATTGAGAGAGACACGCCCATGTGGGGCGTGAGTCATACGAGAGATATGCCCACATGGAGCGTGACTAGGAGAGAGACACGCCCAAAAGGGGTGTAAGGATTGTTGTTAAAATCTCGATTTATCATTACGATTTTACGTTTTTACGATTTTTTTCATGAAAACAATTTTACTAATATTCCAAACGCTTTTACGTGTTTATGATTTTTTAAGATTTTTTTACATTACGATTTTACATTTTGCGATTTTTTAATCTCCTTCCGATTTTACTTAAGATCTCGATTTTAACAACATTGAGCGTGAGTAGGGGTGTTAACGAGCCGAGCCGAGTTTTGCTCTTAAAAGGCTAAGCCTGTGCTTAAATGTGTCAGCCTGACCAAGCCTGTTACCTGTTAAAATATAATTATTGACTTGTGGCCTGACTTATTTACAAAAAATAAAAGCCTGATTTAGCCTGTTAGCTTGTTTTAAGAAAATAAGACAATAAAAATTTATCCAAACCGTATATATAATCAACAACACTATTAATTCCATAAATATTCATAAATTCAAGTTATATCAAAACCGCATAATATAGAACAAAATCATTCAAAAACTCTGTTTAACCAATAAAATGAGATGAAATGGATTGAGGAAAAAGAGAGGGCTATTACAAGCAGTATAAAAAATATAAAATAAAATAAAAAAATAATATACTAAGCCGGCCTGAGAGGCTCTAAGGCCGAGCTTTGTTTTCTCTTTATTAATTTGTGTTTAAACGTTCTTATGGTATCATTGTTGTAAATTCAATTTTTTTTTACAGATAAAATATGGCAAATGAGGTGTGATTACGTAGATTTCGAAAAGTTATGTGGAATAAATTTTTTTTACCTAATTCGGATATCCGAGTCAAAAGTTATGGACTTCCAAAGTTTTACGGTCAAACTGTTGACTTTTATGCTATGTGGCAGCACCTGGTGAAAAATGTCCAAATGAGGAGTATCTCTCTCCTAGGTCACGCCCAAATGAGGAGTGTCTCTCTCCAAACGATCACGCTCATGCAAGACGTGTTTGACTGCTATATTTTCGTAAATAATTTCAAAACCACTATATTTTCATAATTTTTTATTAAAAAAGCAATAAATTAATTCTTTTGCCTTTTTTACTCACCCTAATTCCCTCAAAACAATATACTTTTAAGATCTAATAATTTAGTGAGAATTTTTCACGTTGTAAAAAGTTTAAGCTGTTTCTTATGACATATTACATATGTCAATTTTTTAACTTTTCAGGTTAGTTGGGTTGATGCAATTATATTCACGGGAATTTTTTGGTTGGTGGACGTTGGTGCCATTGAAATATCTATTAGTTTTGGTTGGTTTTCGGATTATATAAATGGAAATGCATCTATTATCTTGTAGGAACCAAAAATTTTATCATGTTAAGAAAAGACAAATCAATTCATTGAATAAAGTGTCATATCACTATTTTTAATTCTTAATATGACAACAGAATTGATTCCTACAACATGAGGGATACATCCATCATGTTGTAGGAACCAAATTTTTTATCATGTTAAGACAAGACAAATCAATTCATTGAATAAAATGTCCCATCACTATTTTTAATATTATATATATCTTGTCTTTTTCTTAATATGACAACAGAATTGGTTCCTACAACACGAGGGATATAATCTTCGTTTATATATATATATATATATATATATATATATATATATATATATATATTTAGCATAAATATTTAATTATATGAATTGTTAACACAATTTTTTTTTATTTAATATTTAATGATGTTAACTTTACATGAGTTTTCAAATGTATTAAAAAATGTAATAAGTTGTCGTTAAATAATATTATGAAACAGTTTTACATGCCAATTTTTTATTATCCAGAAATAAGCAAAGCTAAAAGTGAAAAATGGAATTGAACAAGTAAAAAGATCAATCTCGAAGTTGAAAAAGAATAAAAGAACAAGAGACAAACCTTAAAATGTAACGGATAACGTCGGAGATTCGAATATACTTTGAAGTCTGCAGTTTGAATTGACAACATCGCAACAATCACGTGCGGAAAATAAAAGAAAATAGTAGCATCAAAAGAAATTTTTTTTTTCTCATTTGTCACAATTTTTGGAAATTATTAGTTTCTTATTTTGCCAGTGTCGCAAGGATAAAGGACCCTATGTTAAAAACAAAAAAATCCATGTTCGTGCAAATTAAACTTATAATAAAACATTGACATTTTAATAAAAAATTCTTCAACCGTGACACTTCGACAATTAAAATACCAAAACTTCTTATCCCAAATTAAGGCGATTTCGATTTCTAACGTGAAATAAAATTAGAAAACTCGTGTCTGGGACTGCAAAGTTCTGCCGAACAAAAAGAAAACTCGTGCTTCGGAAGTAGTGCCTGAAGTCTTGAACCTATCAAGCTTTAACAATATCTCAATAATATATTTATATATTTTCTTTTCCAAAAAAAGGAAAGGAATTAAAAAAATGCAATATAAAATGAGGAATAGGCGTTAATTACTGGGGTCATTACACTTGGTAGTTGGGGCAGAGAAAAAGCAGAACAATTAGCAAATATTGTAACTACTCATTCTTCATTCTTCGAACCGAATAGCTAGCTGAATAGAGTTTAGTCTCAGCAGTGAACAAATTGTTAGGGTTTCGCATCGCTGAGAGAGAAAATGGAAGGCGTTGATCACTTGTCATTCGAGAGGAACAAAGCGCAGTTCGATGTTGACGAGATGAAGATCGTGTGGGCTGGTTCTCGTCACGCTTTTGAAGTCTCCGATAGGATGGCTCGCCTGGTTGCCAGCGATCCGGTTCGATTCCTACTTCAATCTTCAATTCCGTTCGTCCTGTTACATTTTTTAAATGATTGAGCTTAACGTGTCTGCAGATTTTGGAACAGTAACAGAAATATATCAACAATTCTTATTGCTATTGCATTTCTTTTTTTAAATTATTTTTGGTTCTTGTGTGTTAAATTATGTGTTGCTCCTTGCTCCTGGTGTGATGATTTGGTACGGTGTAATATTAGGAAATGCAGATTTTTTATGGATTAAATTAGCTTTTCAATGTTGAGCAAATTTATTCATGGGAGAAGTAATAATTTCATATACTTTAAAAAAAAAAAAAAACCGTGCAGGAAATAATAGTTGTTAATTGTGAAGAGATTGAGTAAAAAATTTGTGAAATTAGTATTGCTCGAAATTGTCTGAGTATAAGAAATGGATTGTTATAAGGTTGCCTGGTACTTATTCCTGGCTTCCTGATCTTTTTTCTTTTATGGGAGTTTGGTGATGAATGATGGTTTTGACTTCTTTAAGTGCCTGAGACCTTGATTGGTTGTCTGTCATCTCTAGGTATTCATAAAGGATAATAGAGCGATGCTCGGTAGGAAGGAGTTATTTAAGAACACTTTGAGGAAAACAGCTTATGCATGGAAAAGGATTATGGAGCTCCGTCTTAATGGTTAGTCTTCTATTCTTTGTGTAGTTTGCATTTGGGGTTTTGTTACTTTCTTCAATGGGAGATTCTCTTTAACTGTTTTACATGAATATTTATCATACAGAAGAGGAAGCTTCTAAGCTTAGATCCTTTGTGGATGAACCTGCTTTTACTGATCTTCATTGGGTACAATTCAATTTCTTGTCCTGGTGGCATTATTTTTAATATCGTACTTGTCTACAAAGATATATATGGATGAAATTTCTCGTGAGATAGATCTAGTCCAGAAATTCTTTTGCAGGGAATGTTTGTTCCTGCTATCAAAGGACAAGGCACCGATGAACAGCAGCAAAAGTGGTTGCCTTTGGCTTCTAAGATGCAAATAATCGGTTGCTATGCCCAAACTGAACTTGGCCATGGATCTAATGTTCAAGGGCTAGAAACAACTGCAACATTTGATCCCAAAACAGACGAGTTTATAATTCATAGCCCCACATTGACTTCTAGCAAAGTAAGTAAAATGGGAGATAGCTTTTGAGAGGCTATTGGTCTTTTACAATGCATTTACATGATTAAAGATTCTAAAATTGTAAGCTGTTTCTATGTTCATAAATAAGCACAATCAGGGAAAAGCAGCTTGTACCCTTTTTTGATATTTAGTGTGTATACTTCTTTGGTATTTAGAAAACACGATACCTTTGGATATTATTATCACTCTTTTGATGCTGATTTAAACAGTGGTGGCCTGGTGGATTGGGTAAAGTGTCAACGCATGCTGTTGTTTATGGCCGCCTAATTACTGATGGTCAAGATCATGGAGTTCATGGTAAATACGAATTTTAATCACCCATATTTTGTCTGTTAGGTTCAGACTTAAATTAATTAACAATATGTCCAATTTGAAGGTTTTATTGTCCAGCTGCGGAGCTTGGATGATCACTTACCTCTTCCCGGAGTAACTGTTGGTGATATTGGAATGAAATTTGGAAATGGAGCTTATAACACCATGGATAATGGGGTTCTAAGGTTTGATCATGTACGAATTCCAAGGAATCAAATGTTAATGAGGTTAGTTTTGCTTTACCTGTTTATACCTCTCATCCTTCACGAAGGGCAAATCCCTTGCAATGATCAAGATTGGTAAGCCCATCGGGCCGCACAGTTGTCCATGTACCAATAGACAATTCGCCAGTTAGTATGGCGCTTGCTTCTTCAAGTAGAACAAGGGTTGAGGTGTTACACGAAATGCTGGAAACATATTAGTATCTTTTGTTTCATAGTCAGGAGTATAATAAGTCAATTTATAATCTTTTAACACCTTTTTTGAACCCAACACTTGCTTTAGTCTCTGTTTGTGGTGACATAAGTCACTCCCTACAACTCATGAATTTAGAATTATTGCAACAACAAGGTCTACTCAACATGACTTCGGAAGTTATTGAAACCTTTCACTTGATAGGAATCTTTAACAAATGATCAATTAATATTATCAATTAATCCGAATGATTTGTTTGTTATTACCATTCCATTTTGACCACATAACCATACCCAAGTTCCATAGCTTTGGGTTCGCTAGCCTTATCACAATTTTCATACCCCTTGAGGGAAGTGTCCTTCCCTTTTAAACCAGTTGTGGGTGAGAAGGGATTAGAACCTTGACATCGTGGTTTGTGGCCATGTTCTCTAATCATCCGAGCCACAGACACCATCAAGTCTCCACTGGATTTGTTTCCCGGAGTAACCTAAAAAATATAATCATAGTTGGTGTTTTTGTGGTATTTAATTCCTACATTATTTGCAATGAATGTCTAGCCCCTCCATTCACCATCCACAAAATAATAATACTTACAACAACAATAACAGATTTTAGTCATCTTCTTCAGTGAATCCACTGTTGGAAGGTAGATTGGTGAAGGTATTTTATCTGAAAATTGAGATAAATATCAAATTTTAAAGGGATGATTTGTGATATGATAAGCATATAGTAACCTGACTTTTTTAACTCATTTTAAATTGCATAGTGTGCTTATCAGTTTATGTCAATAGATTCAGGGGATGACTATGCTTTTTTTAATCTACCAGGGTTTCACAGGTTACAAGGGAAGGAAAATATGTACAATCCAGTGTTCCTCGACAGTTAGTTTATGGTACTATGGTATATGTGAGACAAACAATTGTATCTGATGCATCAATTGCTTTGTCGCGAGCAGTTTGCATAGCTACAAGATATAGTGCTGTTCGAAGACAGTTTGGGTCGAATAATGGAGGTCTTGAAACACAGGTAGGCTGTGAAAGCCCTTTGTTGATGCATAATTGCTGCTGGAGCAGTCTTATTTTATCAAGATATGCTACGGGATTTTTTTAAACTTTTTTCTAATAAAAATGAATTTATAGAATGCAATAAAAAGGGGGCTGAACCCAAAACTTACAGCATACAATTCAAAAATCAGCCAGTTTGCTTTGATCTGAAGTTGCTGCTGATTTAGTATGAAAATTTTAATCATGACTTGACTGTCTAGATTCACAGAAGTCACACATTCAGCTAACATAGACTGTTTTATTTAATTTCTAATGGGAAGGTTGATGGGTTTCCTACTCATCTTGGACATGAAACGTATGATATTGAAATGTGTATTTATGTCTATTGACCAATCAAAATAAGAATTGGGTGTTTGGGTTTGCAACTAGGGGTGTAAATAGGTTGGATTGAGGTTCGGTTTAAATAGGTCAGACTTATGTAAAGTATTTTAAGTCTGGCCTGGCTTGTTAACTTGGTGTAGGCCAAATTATAAGTTTGGTCTGACCTATATTTAAAAAATAAAAGTTCTGGCCTAAGCCTGATAGCCTATCCAAGTTTATTAAACATTCAAGAATTAAAAAAATAATAAAAATAATATTACTTTGTTATTCAAAACTATTTAAAATAAATAATATGATATATGCTAACTTGTAGTCTTATAGGGTAAGACTTGTAAAAGAAAGCCTGTGGCCTGCTTTCTAATAGGATTTTTTTTTGGCTTGAGCCTGTTCTATTTTACTAGATATAATAGGCCAAGCCTGACCCGTATTAGGTTACGGCCCTTGATTGGCCGTCTAGTCTATTTACACCCTTATTTACAGTGTTGTCTTTATAAAAGTTTAAAAAGCAATGAGGTGGTGGGTTGGTAATGTCTGTGTTTTTGCTGTAATTTTCAACCTATATCTCATTTATCTATTCTGTAATGTGTGCGTCTCACTTGCTTCTATCTGTTTTTGTCTAGGTGATTGATTATAAAACACAGCAAGCTAGGCTCTTCCCTTTGCTGGCCTCTGCTTATGCTTTCAGATTTGTTGGTGAGTGGTTGAAATGGCTTTATACGGATGTGATGAAAAGATTGCAAGCCAATGATTTTTCAACATTGCCGGAGGCTCATGCATGCACTGCAGGGTTGAAGTCCTTGACTACTTCAGCAACTGCTGTATGTGATTACTGATGACTAATGTTCATTACTCTACCATTTGATTTTAGTTACCAAATTTAATTGATTATTTAGCAGCCTTATATAGAAGTAAAATATGGTTTTACTTTTGTTCATTTGAGGGAATTTTTCTTGCCTTATATGATGTTATGTAGTCCTTTATCGAATTTCTCACAAACAACACTGACAGAACACCTTCCCTGATTTATGATCTTTTTAATGCCTCCTTCCGTTACTCCTCTTTACATGTTAAACCTCATTATTTAGGGTAACTTATGCTTCATCAGATTTATGACTTTTGTCTAACTTTTTTTCTTGCATTTTATTTTGTTGTTTGAAATATGTTGATGGTATATAGGTGTTGTTGGGTGTGATTATCAGGGATAAAACTTTTAAATGAATTGTGTGCACATTTATGACCGTGATTCTTCATGCATATTAATTCTGCATCTCACTCATTGTCAATTTAAAGTGAAATTTCAAAAGCCAGGTGCATTGCATTGCATGTTGTGGTTAAGGTATTTTGTTCACTCAATTATACATCATATTTGTTTGTTGGATGACTGACTGGATCAATAATATTCTCCTCATTTAAATGTTCCAAGTGTCTCTGAAGTTATTGTTGTTCTGTTATTATCATTTTATAGTGTCCTCATCCACGACGTTCACTTTGTAACATCTTTGAATTCTTTGAAGTTCAAATTAAGTTAAATTCACTTCAATTTCCAGGATGGAATTGAAGAATGCCGAAAACTATGTGGTGGCCATGGTTACCTTTGTAGCAGTGGTCTCCCTGAATTATTTGCAGTCTATGTTCCTACCTGCACGTATGAAGGAGACAACATTGTGCTGCTTTTACAGGTTTTTTTAAATGTTAATTATAGCTCATAGCATGTGTATTATTAGTTTATACACTTTGAACCTCTTCCTTATTTGTAAATAGGACTTGCCTGCAGTATTGCTAGTTTTCAATGCGTTCTAATACATTGTTGTAACATCTGCATTTTTGGAGTAAAACCTTTGTATTTTTTTATATTGGATTCCATAAAAACAATAAGTTATACGATTTTTTTCAGTTTAAGATTTCGGGGCTATCAAGTCTGTAGTATTTAGGATGGTAAGAAAGTCCTAAAAGGATAGAAATAACTAAAATAATCAATCACTAGTTATTCTTATCTACTCTCATGCGGCTGTGTCTTCATACTTTGTACAAGTCTTCTCACGTGCTCCTTCTATGCTTCTGTGCTTCATTCATCTTGGTACAGTCTGATTTGTGAGGTTTATTGGATATTATCAACTAAGAATGATCTTGAGTTGTTTGACAACTTCTAGAAAATCCCTTGTAGGTGGCAAGGTATCTCATGAAGACTCTTTCGCAGTTGGGCTCTGGAAAAAAGCCTGTTGGTACAACAACTTATATTGGCCGAGTTGAACAGCTGATGCAATATCGTTCTGATGTTCAGAAAGGTATAATGTATAAGTGTATTATGAAATTGGATTTGGTTGAGAATATGCTAATTCTAACCATATCAATCTGTTGATATCCCAAATCTAATACAGTTTGAGATAATATTATTAACTATGCCTGTATATTGGTTAGAATATCTTAGATATTTGTAGTGCATATCCTGTATATAGGATAGAATCAATTAGGAACTAATTTAGGATTGTATATCTGTATAATTAGGATTGAATCATTGTAATTAATACAAACACTAATATATATAGAGACTATCTGGATAGTCTAGACACAATTTTATCCCTAGTCAGATTTTTCTTAGAATTCTTAACTTGGTATTAGAGCAGGTTTTGGCCTGTCTTTCACAACAAAAGCCTGAATCTGCTGCACCTGGTGCTCAGCTGCAAATCTTTCTTCTCCATGCGTCAATACTGGCTGTCTTCCTTGCAGCAACTCTTTCTAGCAAGTTTTTCTGATGACCACGAAAACTTAAATCTGGTCTTCAAAGCCTTGGGAACAAAAGCACTCAATCTTAACCATCCAAACCCTCAAGTTTTGTCGCCATCTGTCTCGAAGCCCACTGCACCCGAACACCTTTGCCAACTTGAGGGAGTATGAGCTACTTTTCCAGCAGCATTCTTCTACAGACTCGTACAAAATTACCTTCACAAGAAAAGCTAAGTATTAAACAATGGGAACTATAACCTGTGTACTCGTCTGGTTAAATAGTTGCTCAATGAATTGAGCTTGTGTGAATCACAACCAATGAGACTCATATGTAGCAATACATATATCTTACAATTGTGTCTTTCATGAAAGAACTAAGCACACTAAGATTGATTGCCACTTTGTTGTGGTCCTTGTGGAGAATATTCAGTTTGGAGAGATCGCAACAGCATTGGTAAACTCTACTGAACAACTTGCAGACATTTTCACTAGGGCCCAATCTTGGGTCAACTATATACATGACAAGCTTCATGCATGTGATATATACACACAAGCTTGAGAGGGAGTGTTAAAATATCTTAAATATTTATGGTCGTGTACCGTGATATATATGATAAGACTGCATGTAATCGACTCTTACCTCTACCTTCGCAAGTTTGGGAAACGTGTGTACCGGGTTTAGCCCTTTGCCCTTTATTTATGGTAGCATATCATTATATATGGTAGAATCAATTAGGAGAAATCTTTGGAACTAATTTAGGATTTTATATCTGTATTAACACTAACATATATTGAGACCGTGTATTCACTGTCTAGACTTAATTTTATCCCTAATCAAATTGTCCTTAGAATCTTTAATTGTACAGTTATTTTTATTGCTTGCAGCGGAGGATTGGTTGAAGCCTAATGTAGTGCTGGGAGCATTTGAAGCCAGGGCTGCTAAGAAGTCTGTTGCCTGTGCTAAAAATCTTACCAACTTTACCAATCCTGAAGAGGGTAAATGATTCAACCTTGCTTTAATTCACAAGCTATATCGTCGTATCTCTTGTGGTTGATTTCTTTTCTTGGTGATTGGTGGGGGAGACTGCAGGACCCCAGTTGACCGGGGAGTGGTTTTCCTTGACTGATTCAACCTGTGTCATAGAAGATAGAGATATAAAAATCTTTTAAGTACATATGTGTATATTGTAATTAATACAACATGATCAGATATGATCATTTTAAATGCTAGTGGTTTTTTTGGTGGCAGGTTTCCAAGAACTATCAGCTGATCTAGTTGAAGCAGCTGTTGCTCATTGCCAGTTAATTGTTGTTTCCAAGTAAGCTTCTTCCCAATTTCACTTGTCCCACATTATGTCTGTCGTTTATCTGTAGTGTGACGAATTGTCCTTTAAGTGAAAAGCCTTGTAGTGAAAGGAGCCCAAAAAAAATATGCAAATCAATTGTTAGTTTAAGATTTCAATACTTGATGCTAGTTTTTGCATGGATATTCTACATTTAAGTTGACCAACCTAATGCCTTTCAGATTTATTGAGAAGTTGCAGCAAGATATACCTGGAAAGGGAGTAAAACAGCAATTAGAACTTCTTTGTAGCATTTATGCTTTGTTTATTCTTCATAAGCATTTGGGAGATTTTCTTTCAACTGGCTGCATCACTCCCAAACAGGGTTCACTTGCCAATGAGCAGCTGAGGTCCTTGTATTCACAGGTTTGTCCTAAGCGATTGCAACTCATTGGTACCTTCTGGTGTATAGGTTTTTATTATACGAAGCTGATTGATTATATGTTTGGTTAGGTTCGTCCTAATGCAATTGCGCTTGTTGATTCGTTTAACTACACTGATCACTACCTTGGTTCGGTTCTTGGCCGCTATGATGGGAATGTGTATCCAAAGCTGTACGAGGAGGCATGGAAGGATCCATTGAATGATTCAGTTGTGCCAGATGGCTTTCAAGAGTACGTTCGACCAATGCTGAAGCAACAACTTCGGAATGCTAGACTCTAAAATAATTTTATAACTGGACTGTTGATTCCGGAGTTATGTGTACTTTCAATTTGAAGTCGGTATTGAAGTTGTAGGGAAGGAAGAATAAAAATGTTATATACAAGTAGAAATTCACAAGAAATTTTATTTCCATGGTGGCTACTCATGAGAAGAGCTTGCCATTTGGTGCATTTGCAACATCATACATTACATTATTGATAATTGGGGCTAATGTCAATTTAATTTCCATTGCATGGTTTGCCTCGGCTTCAGAATGGGACATAAGCAAAAGGCCTACTAATTTGGCGGAATAGATTGGCCTGTTTGCCGTCTATTTTCTTTTCATTATATATGTAAGAGTTGATCTTTATCATTTTATCTTTGATAAACTATATATATATATATATATATATATATAACATCCTAAGCAGGAGTGCAGGATTTATTTTTCAAGTATATTGTGTTCCCTTCTTTCCCTTCCCTCATTCCCGTTCCAACCCGAAAGAAAAAAAGTTCCAGAAGCTACATACTTGCATAAATTTACATATATTCTATATCAGTTGGTTTAGTGAACTCTGAAGATTCTCAATCTTTGGAATCAACTGAAGTGTTGCGCAATAACTGACTAATCGATAAAATGATAATAGCAAATGTTTAAATAGAGCGTGACCGCTATTATCTAATTATTGCAATTTTACTTGCGAAGACGAGAAGCCGAAGAAAAACTACATTCTAGAGAACAAAACTAAATTTTATTTGCTGTCATTTGCTAATAATGATAAGGGAAATGTGTTTATCATGTTGCATGAGATAGTTTGTCTCATGCATCACACAAAAGTGCATGAAATTCACTTTTTTTCTTTTTCTCTCTCCTTCTTAGTGGGTCCCACTCACTTTTTTGTGTGTTACATGAGATAAATTGTCTCATGCAACATGAGAAAAATCTAACCCTTAAAGTGTAATACTTTTCTTATGTTAGATAAGAAAAATATTATCTCCTATTCAAGCAATAAGAGAAAGAAAAAATTGAAGGTGAGAAAAAAAAATTGTGGAATCCATTTAAAAAATATGAGTATAAGAGATAATACTTTTCTTATGTAACATAAAAAAATATTACCTTTTTTTAAAATATATCAAACCCATAAATTTAACCTTACATAAATTACACGTAAGCGAGTTGAGTTGAATAAAAAAGCTCCGCCGACTCACTTATTTGAAAAGTAAGTTGAATCCAAATATATTCTAAACTTAACTCAACCCATTTAAAAGAATATAATGTTTTTGTCGGTAAACATTCAGATGAAATTAGACATCAGTATCTTATTAGGGTTAGAACCTCAAATCTCTTTGAAATTTTTAGAAAAATTACATATTGGCCACCAACGACATCCTCACTATAAACTTTTTTAAAAGATCTGGTACATAGTACATTAATCTTATGGGGACTTTGAGTTATAAGTTAGGGTATTACTTCTCTCATGTAGTATGAGAAAAGTTCACTCATGTTAAGAGACAAATAAAGTAGGCCCCACCAATTTTTAGAAAAAAAAGAGGCACATTTTTTAAAATGAGAATAATATGAAAGATCAATCTCATGCAATATAAGAGTATGATTTCCCTATAAGTCAGCGTTATTAAACCCAGACCGACCCGGCCGGGTCAACCCGGGTTCCGGTGACCGGTTGGAGTCACCATTCAGACTGGATATGCATTTAGCCTGTAAAGACCCGTACGACCCGCTCGATTTGTTACGGATCTCGTTGACCTGCCGAGTTTTTTCTCGGGTCTGGGTGACCAAAATGAAAAAGAAGCAGAAAGATCTTCCCCACCGACAAGCTTTATGTAGAAGTTACAAGCTTCACCGCCTTAGGAAGAGGGGTCGCCGGTCAAGAAGAAGAGATGGGAATCGATGAGAAGAAGAAGTGTTGCCTTGGCGAGCTCAATGTGTCTTTAGTAATGGCAGTCACCATCACAGGACCTTACAGAAAGTTGTAAGCTTTGCTTACATTGCCTCCCTTGTAAGGGTTTTGCCCCAAAACACAATAATCTGATGTTTTTCCATGTATATCAAGTGGTTGCCAAATGGGTATGCTCCAGATTCAGCATTCCATGGAAATAGTGAGTGTAGCGCTCCTGGTTGTGGAAGTTTAGAGAGAGAGAGAGTAAAAAAGAGAGGAAAGTACAAAAAGCCATTGAAAGCAAGGATTTTTGGCCAATCAAAAAGCATCACCCGAATTTGTGTTTTCTATTCCTCCAAACTCAAGTGAATTGATCAGCACCATCTCTTCCAAAGCCCAAGATGTGATCCAGTCCGTCCATCAACAAATGCTCATCACACACACACACACACACACACACACACACACACACACACATATATATATATCCTAGTCAATCAGTTCGACCAGTGACCCACCGATCCGACCAGTGACTCAGTAATCTAGTGTCTTGACCGGATCGATGCCCCATCCGAATTTAATAACACTCTTATAAGTTATAACCACTCTTTTATTGCTGGTACCTTCGTCCTTGTCCACAAGCCATGGACACGTACGTGAATTACATGTTGAGCAGATTCTCAATAAAATAAAATAATAAAATAAAGGCTGAGCCGGGGCCGCGTCAGACTTGAACTTTTGATAAGGTGGTACATTATTAATAGCTCTGGCCACCAATTGTTGAGTTTTCTTATCATACAAAAAGCAAATTTTCAAACATTAAAATAATTCAAAATCAAAATAATTTACCAAACTAATACATTTTTCATGTCCCACATGGGTTATGAGCGAGTTTAGATATATAGACAAATTAACCACATTCGTTTTGATATGATACGATCGTGGCTAAAATTTATTCAGTCATGCCACACTAACCGTGCACCAATACCATGTGTAACTAGTTAGCATATGAGTTGGATGACTTTTTTCAATGAATGTTAGCCACGTGGCAAATTTTGTTCGTGCCATTTGGCAAGCATCAATTTATCAAATGTTTAAACACGTCCCTATCCTATATGCGACTTAAACGCGCATCCCCACATTCTTAAACGCGTGTAAGAACCCGCACCGTTAATTAAAGTATTTAATTAATTAATTATGCAAAAATAAGAAATGATTCCATAATTGACCCTAAAAATTATTTATGAGGCTTAATAATCATAATAAGTGATTAAGAATGCTGAAAGTCGCTTTTCGGAAGAAAAGTGCAGATACCGGTTCTGCTAGTCGGTATAAATGTGTACCGAAAAAGTATCCCGGAAAATTAAAGTAAGTGCATGATAATTACTAGAATAACAAGTAGGACTTGTAAAACGAGTTTCAAGTCCAAATAATGAGAACTGGTGCTAGAAACCGGTACTGGCTTTGAAAAGCGCGTACCGGAAAGGTGCTCAGAAAAATATAAGAAAAATATGATAATTCTTAGAAAATTATGTAGTTTCAGAATCCAAATTTTGGGATTAAAATGCTAAGCGTAGCAATTAAAGTTAATATTGTGTGTTTAAGTGTGTTTGGGCTATAAATACTCCCATTATGGGCACAAAACCCTAGGATCAGATTTCTCTACGTGAGTAACTTGGAGGCTGACCAGAAAACACTCTTTCCTTGCCTTCTTCACCATTTCTTGAGCAAGCATTCACCTTTGATGCTTGTTCTTCCATTTAAACACTTGGTGAGGGTGAGGGTTGGCCTTGGGACTACATTGGGGTGGTGTTTCTGAGTTAGAGAACCTGTGTGAGGGAGTTTGAAGAACTGTGTTTGCTGTTCTTGAGGGGTGTGACCTTTTGTGGGTATTTTAATGCTTCAAGGTGTCTTCTTGTTGAGTAAAAGAGTCATCTTGTGTTCATTTTCGTGCATCCTCTTGTGACAGTAGCTTGAGTCTGATTGTGAGCTGCAAGAGCATCTCCCTCTGCTGTTTTTGAGCTTTGGTATGTATATCAACCTTTAACTTGAGTTTTAAGGCTTAAAAATGGTAGCTTGATGCATGTTAAGGTTAAAAGATGATAACTTGTTGTTGGGTGAGGCTTAACACATCTAGAAATGCATGATTAGGTGTTTAAAATCGGTAAAAAGAGAACCTTTAAGGGATATCTCCACGAAAATGCAGAAACTGCATTCTGTCGTGAGATATCCGGATATTTTTCGAACTGATATCCGGATATTGGATATCCGGATACGTGGTTTTGGGATATCCCGATATTGGATATCCGGATATGTGAATCTGTATATCCGGATATTGCATATCCGGATATGGACAGTGAGATATCCGGATATTCTGGGATTTCGCAGAACAGCAGCTGTGCTGTGTGTACAGTAGGCTATTGGGGGTTTGTGGATCCTAGTTTGATGAAGTTGAACTTCTGTATTTAATGGATTAAGCCAGAATCATGGGATTTAGGGCTTGTGGCTTTGTCAGAAGCTTTAAGACTTGAAAACGTAATGAAAAGGTGTTGTCTTTAATTTGTATGCATGTGGTACATGTTATTGATTTATGTTTGGTCCATATCAGATTGTGATCTGCTGTGATTGGACTTTGAGCTTGTGGCATTGGATAGCTAGCTTAGAGGTAAGCTTTCGTGTCCTCGGTTTAGCCATGTTGTGGTTCCACCATGTCCCATGGGGATATGGTATATGCATGATGTGTTACATGCTTTTGATGTTTTGGAAATGCTGTTGAGCTATTATATGTTAGTGCCTTGTTGATATGTATGGAGGTGTTCCACCTATACGGTAAGCCTAAGTATGTAGAACATACAATAGGGTGAGGCTGTGGGTGAGGTGCAAGCGGTGTTCCTTGTACTACATGTAGGGAATAGACGTATTCCTACATTTCTCTGGCCAGTAGATAGTGATTACACACATGCCATAGATATTTGTTGCACTACATAGTTTTGGAACTGATAATGATATAAATGCTTTTTGAACTTATATTGCACATGTAAGTGAGCTTGGGGTGGAAGATCCTTGAGGACCCCTTGTCTTACTGAGATTTCTAGTTTAGAGATCTCACCCCACGTTTGGGGAATGCTTATTTCAAGGTCAGGTAATTTTGAGACCTCAGGCGGCAGGAGGCCGGAGCTGAGTTAGAGTGCTGTTATTTTATGCTACCATGATTGGATGCTGGATTTGCACGCTGTTTATATGCTTATAGCTTCAGTTATGATTTTGGAGTTTTATGTTGAGATTGTTGTTACTATGTCTATTTGGTGAGCATGGGGATTGTCCATGACACATAGTATTTTTATGTCTTGAGTCTTTTGGAGTTGTAATAATGTATCAGGATATTGTCCGGATTACTTGATGTAATACCGTGATTTAGATACACACTTTATCTATATATTGAGGTATTTCAGTAGATGTCTTAGTGCAATTTACATACAGGCGTTATTTTATGAAATTGATTAAGTAATCAAGTTGGTAATTGATAATGACATCATAATTGAAAAGAAAAAGAATATTCCGCATTTTTAATTAAGCACCGCTTAATACGATGTAATGTTAATATTCCGGGTATACACGGGGTGTTACAACGCGCATCCCCACATGCGCATTTAAATGCATTAATTTGATATATCATTTTGGTTTTGAATTATTTTGATGTTTTGTTTAAAATTTTGCTTTTATTTGATCAAAAAACTCCCAATTATTGAGCATCAATTTACAGCCAGCTACCAGAACATCATAATACGTACAAGAAGGATGAGCAAGCAAAATTTATGTCCTTTTATATTTTGTCACGAATGTGGAACATATTTTAAAAACTCAAAGTAACCTGAAGGAGGAAAAAATCTAGAGTAAATACTTTTTTTGGTCCTCAGCAAATTTCATGATTCCCGCTTTAGTCCCTAGCAAATAAAAAGGTTATTCATGGTCCCTAAAAAATTCAAAATGGACTCATTTAGTTGAAATAGCCGCCCCTCACAAATTCAAAAAAGATCCATATTAATCCCTCAAAAGGACTAAAATGGGTCCACTTTGAATTTTTTAGGGACCACGAATAGCCTTTTTATTTGCTAAGGACTAAAGCGAGCATCGTAAAATTTCTTGAGGACCGAAAATAGTATTTACTCAAAAATCTAATATCGTAATACCTACATCCAACTAACCGAAATATAACACATGTGGTGACATGTTTATTGAAAAGAGAAAAAAAATAATTTTGTTATGTTTGAGTGACAAAAGTGTCTAATCAAATACTAGTGAGTTACGTTTGGATCTGGTGCTTTCTCTAAAGTATCTATAAAGGAGATATCTTTAAGGTCATGGATCACTGTGCACTGATAAAAAGTGCATTTACCACTAGGGTGGTGTGTGTTCACCATAATAACATAACAGTAAGAGAGAGATTAGATGCATATATGTAGGTTTTACCTTTTATTTATAGAGTTTACTTATGAGTAGCAAAGTTTTGGACCTTTAGTGGGCTCAAGTCCAATTGTACCGCTGTCAGGATAGAATTGTCATAAAGGATTCTCTTCCTTATTTGCCTGACTTTCCTTTTATATTACCCTTTATTGGGCTTTCTAAAGTATGAGCCTTTCATGGACCCACAACAACTTTAATATTATAACTATGTATTCCTCAAAATACATAGTTTGTAATTTCATTTTGAACTATTCTCATACCCAGTGCTCAGCACGACGATAGCACTGAAGATGTTCTCTTGTAGGACTGGTTCGACCAACAATTAGGTGTCATATCAGTTTTAATCAAATCAACTATTTCAAGGATCGTTTTATACCTATATAAGAAGGGTAAAGTGTGTGTCATTTTAAAGGATGTAAAGTTGTGTTATTTTAAGAGAGAGAAAAAGATAGATAAAGGAGGAGAGAGAGTTGACAAAAAAAATAAAGGTGTGAGTCCCATCTCTTTGTGCGAGTGAAAGGATATAAGTTGTGTCATGATATAAGTTGTGTCATTTAAAAGGATAAACACTTTTCCCATATAAGAAAGGGAATAATGTTGCTTTTATTATAGGAGATAATTTTATTTTCCACATACGCATAAAAAGATATAGAGCTCATATTTTCTTTCTCTCTCTCTTCTTTTCACATGGGCTCCACACATTTTTATATTTGTATATGAAATAAAATTATATCTTACAATATGATAAACATTAATCCCACATAAGAATTGATAAAAAGGTATAATGTTTCTTATGTTATATTCTACACACCCATAAAAATATGTGAGTTCTTTTTTTTTTTCTCTTCACATGGGCCCATATGGACCCCACATATTTTTATATATGTAGAAGATAATTTTATCTTCTATAACATGAGAAACATTAAACCTTGATAAAAAGTGGAAGCCTAAGGAACTGGATTCAGGGTTTTTAAACCACGTAGGTCTTATAAGAAAACATGTCAAGTCAATATTTTTACATTTAAAATCTTTAGGTTTAAAATTTTGGATAGGATATTATGTCTATATTTTTTCATGCCTATTCTTCTTTAACAGTTAAATTAGAATCTCAACTAACTTTCATCTTTTCTCTCTCATGTTAAGATTGTGATCCAATGGTATTGAGAAGGAATAAGTAAAGTAGACATAAAAAAAAGTAGGCATAATATCTTATCTCTTAAAAAAAATTTAAAAAAAGGGAGGGGGGACTTTTCTTTAATAATAAGGTGCAAGTTAAAAGATGCAATATTTGTCACATAAAATATATAGAGCATGATGTATAAATAAAAAATTTCTTATTTTTATTGGAAAGATGTCAAACTTTTACATGCATCATGCTCTATTTTAATATCAATATTTGAAGCCCTAGTAGGCTCCACTTTCGGGTTTTAGCCTCTTCACTCTCTCCAAAAATTGCAACTCTCCAGAATCAAACTCCCTATCCTTTATGTAGGTCAAATCCTGATATCTACCTGGAACGTCACTAAACCAATAACTCATGGGTTATACTTTTTTGCTTTTGATAACCTTCCAATGTTGAATCATTCGTAAGTATTGAAGAAGACAACATCCTCCCATGTAAGTCCACATTATCGGTTGAATGGTATGAGAAAACATTTCTCTGTGAATCATCCTCGCTTAAGAGCTTGCTAGGCCAAATAAGGTTGGAAGAAAACATCCAAATGATTTTGGTGTATTTTGGGCGCAAGAATAAGCAAGGGAGAGGGAAGGAGTGGCCGCAGGTAGCTAGGTGTGTAGGGAGCTTAGTTAGTCTCTATTGGGCTGGCACAACCCTACTCAGGGTTTTAGAGAGAAACAATTAATATAGAATAAATAAAATAATGCTCTAGTTAATATTATTAATGAAAATGTCAAAATATATAGTTTCATCCAATTACTCAAATTATCTCTAAAACACTTATACTAATACATGGTACGTCTTCGACGATTCAAAAAAAAAAAAATTTGAAAAAATATATACCTTTTGAGTTATTTGCATTTTATGATCTTAGATGGTGGGTGGGTGGTAGAGAGCCAAAGGATAATCACAGTGGAGAGCTTACCTTAAATTTTTTTGCTTAATTGAATGAAAATCCACCCAAATTTTGAGAAGTCACATTTATTTGATGTATCATTTTGTCCTTTTGTTACTATAGGAAATTGACTCTCTCTTTTTTTTGGGAAATTTACATTTCAATTCGAAGAGATATAGATACTTTACTTTTTAAGCTTTCAAACTTGTATGAATCTCAGTATTCTCGAGCTTACGAGATATCAGTTGTGTGTTCATAAATTCAGATGGTATCTTACAACGGATGATACAAAATAGCTTTTAGTTTATTTTTTTATATATCGTAAATTAAACTTAATCTGGAATATTAATATGAGGCTCACCATTAAGCAAAGACTTCAGTCAACAAAGGTTGCAATAGTTACTACTGCATCTCAATAAACTTCACTGCTAAGACACCTCTGCAAAACTTATCTCAAAGACATCCACAAGAACCAATGAAGAGAGATGATTTGCTTTCATCATGAAAAAAGGCATCTCTCAAGTTAATCATCTCTCCACTGTAAGAATAAACATGCTTACACAAAATTTAACTTGAGCGTCGGGGTGTTTCACAGGTACAACCTTCATCTTATTCCGATAAAGACTCTTGGGTTAAAGTTACTCCAACTTAAAATTGTACTAAACTATTAATGTAGAGAAAATATCACGTAATCAGCCCAAAAAAAAAATGATTCTTATCAAAACTCATTTTTTGTGAGAGATATTCAAATTACGGTATTCTTTTTTCTGTTTTAAAAGAGTATTATATTTGTACTAAAAAAATAATTATTATATAATAAGCGTCAGGCTTAATAAGGGTCATTTTATACCTAAAAGAATTGATGAACTGGATTCAGGTTTTTCATTAACACGCTCGCAGATCTTATATGAAGACATATCACGTCAATATTATTTAGATGTTAAACCTGAAGGTTTAAAAAAATAAGAAAAAGAAAAAAAACAACTTTTTTTTTTGGTATCCAAAAAATCTTCTTTTTAATAACCACGTACATCTTCAATGATTCAAATTTATAAAAAATAAATAAAAAAATCTTGAGTTTGCTTGTTATGATCTTATAGACGATGGATAGTAAATATGTAAAGTATAACAAGTGGAGAGTTTAACTGAAATTTTGGGGTTTGAATTTGAGAGGATTATGATTTGTGAAACACGTGTACGATTGAATGAAAATTCACCTAAATTATAGAAGTCGTCAAATTTATTTGATGTATTATTTTGTCATTTGGTTAAGAAATTTACATTTCAATTTGAATAGATATAGATATTTAATTTTTAAAGCTTACAAACTTGTACAAATATGTCTATTTGACCAAGATACCATGATCATATCTCAACAATCTGATTCCTAGAAGATCAAGGGATAAGATCCCTATCTAAATGACTAAGTCAGCTTTGATAACAATCTGAAGGTAGTTAAGGCTCAAATCCAATAAGGTAAGGACTATAAATAAAGGTTGGGGGAGTGAAAAACAATAGCCCAATTTCTGATAAGGTCATGAACTTAGCATTCCTGTTGGGGCACAAGACGTCCGACGCGCCGAAATAAAACAGCACTCAGGACTCGGAGGCTCACTTGGAGGCTTTCAAAATCGAGATGTTCGTGAAAGGGATAAACAGACCCATTGTTGCTCGAATTTTTCTGCCCACCCTAACAGGGGTCGGCCATGACCTAGTTCACCAGACTACCTAGGAATTCGATTGATTCATTTGAGGATTTTGCACAGACATTTCGGCTTAATTTTGCCATAAGCAAGGCACACCCTATGACAGTATATTCTTTGGGTGCAGTCTGGCAAAAGGAAGGAGAAACATTGTGCAATTATTTGATTTGTTTCATATAGGCCTCTCTCAAGGTACGAAACTTGACAGAGAACGTGCACCTGTGCACCTGCATTTGATCATTGTCGAGCTAGATAGGGAATCCCCTCTGGCCAAATCAATATACAAGAATCGAACTAATCATCTGGAAAACTTCAGAAGAAGGTCGGACAAGTATTTGAACGTAGAAGAGATGGTGTTAGCTTATGCAATCACTAAAAGGGACATCCTGGAAAATTTCAGAAGAAGGTCGGACAAGTATTTGAACGTAGAAGAGATGGTGTTAGCTTATGCAATCACTAAAAGGGACATCCGACGTCGAAGCCCTCATCCCAAAGTCCTGACAAAAGGAACATAGATAGGGATTCATCTTTATTTTTTATTTTAAAATATTAAATTAATAATATTATAACAAAAAAATTGCAATGTTAATTATTTTGAAACATTTATAACTGTGAGAATTAATTTGAAAAACAAAATATCTTAATATTAAATTTAAAATAAGTGAAAACTATTGCAATTAAATTTTTAATTCATTCATTTATAAACCAAAATCTATGTGTAGTTATAATTCTCGTAAAATAAATATTATTTATACATAATTACACATACTTTGCTTTATATATACAGTATTTATCGTTTAATTATAATCAGTTTCACCTAGATTTTTATGCCCTTATATTTTAATTTTACTATCTCATTCTAGTGAACAGTCACCTACCCTGTCTGATGTGGGCATCATTGAATGTGAATGCGATAGTACATATAAGCTTTATTGTTGTACATACCTCATATATTTCGTCATCAACCGTTCAACACCTCAGAAGTCATGTAGGGAAAATCCAAAAGTTAAAAAATGATTCTATGAATAATATGAAAACTGCGAGTTTGGTAATTAAGTACAACAAAAATGAAGAAATAGGTAAAAATTGTTGGATTTAGATCGCTACACAGGGTAGCGAATTTGTCCATATCAGACACGTGGCCCCATGGCTATTTTTTTTTACCGTTGCATGTAGTTCGCTGTATCCAATAGCGAACTTCTCATTGCCTGCCAAGTGTACAAAAAATGCTCAGAATAGACTAATATTTTGGAACACATAGTTCGCTACTGCCAGTAGCAAACTAGGTACCAGAAATGTGCCACATCAGCAACTAAAGTTCGTTGCCAAAAGGACCAAATAGGGCAGCGCAGAAGCACGAACAAGATGGTCTACAAAAGAACCTGCTACTCTAGATCTAGACATCGACCAAGAAGGTCAAGTCAAGCTACAACCAACTCGACATATGGGATTGAATCCAAGCCACGAACTTAGATATTCCCACACAAATAAGAAGCCAACCGTCAAGTAAGGGCACACTGGACGACTCAAGAACCCCAATCAGGCGTTGGCACGACCAGATGAAGTCTTCAAACAAAAAAGATCCAGGCATAACCAGAGTATAAAAAACTACTGCCCAACAACCCGAACTTCCATACTAGGGGCAAGCATTGGACCGCAACCATCAAAATAGAATGAGGAAAGGCAAAAACCTTCATAAGTTGAGATCTCGACAAAGCGATCAAAAAGCAAGATCAACCAGTTCGAGCTAGTACCTCGGTCGGAAAAGTCTAAGTGAGGAGATGTCATAATAGAATCCGGTGACCTGACAAAGACAATCGACAACTGAGTGCAACCTTAAATTATGCCATACAAGGAAAGGGTAATTTCATTTAATGAAAAAATTGAATTGCTCAGTACGAACTCGAATATGGCCGAAGCACTAGGCAGATGGATTGCCCCAACCACTTGGGCTAGAGGATACTCTCAAAGCATCCAAACACGGCAGCAGTCCACTAGAGTAAACATGATCTCACCATCACTGACATAGAACACAACTAAAGTCATAAAGAAAGGCAAAAGATTTCAGCCCAACATGACCCCGACAACCTAAATCAGGAAAACCGACTAAGTCATAAATGCTAGAAAGAACAAAGGACAAAAAACCAAAAGCAACAGAACCTGGAAATGCAAGCATTAGATCTCGAGCAAGGTGATCTAAAGAAATATCAGTCAGTCCTACACAGGATCTCAGCCAAAAAGGTTGAGGGAGAAATACTAGAGTAGCATATTTAGTACCCGACTCATGAAACCTGGTATTAAAATTCAAATGCCGAGGTAAAATTTCGATAATGAAGCACAAAAAGAAAGTCTTTTAATGTGAACTATGGAGTGCCTAAAGGATATAATCCAGAACACGTCTCAATAGGATTATATGAATTCTAGCTAAAACATCATAACTTAGAAAGGTTGGGATAAAACTCCGACAAGGAGTTCAAGCCCCTCCACTTCTATTAAGGACCTCAACTAGAAAAGTTCGACCAACATGAGAAGCCAGCACTGCAGACTTGGAAGACGAATCTAGACTCACTTTGTGAGTCCTAAATTAAAGCAGTCAAAATGAATCGAGACATGACTGGTAGTGAAACTTGCAAGTTTGATCTTGAACACAATCAGAGACACAATAACCGCAATCGCCAACCTAATTAAGTCGGCCAAGAAGGTTCTCAACCTAGACTACCCAGCTGAGGGAAAATTGTCGAAAAAAGAAGACAAGTCCTTCACCACGATCACGACAACTATTACAGCTCGGACACCCAGACTGCCGAGCTGGGAGGCAACTGTTATGGACTTGATCTAAAGGACCATGTTCTAGAAGGCTCAATAAGTGCTAGAACCTAAGAAAAAAATTAAGAAAATATTTCTTAATTATATTAATCCTAGTGCGATAGCAATGGATCAAGAACTGAACCCTCAATATTTCTAAGAGGCCCAAAAATCCACTCTTGCCAGGTAACCTATCTATAAATAAAACGTTAAACCAGCCAAGTCAACACACTCTAAATCCTCTTTCTATTGGCTATCATTGTGCATAAACCCCACCCTTTGGCTATACCGTTAATATTATAGTGTTTAGTGATTCGCTATTCTCTAAGGTACCTCCCCTATAGGTACCCGAGAGAGGGCATCTAGATCCTATATAAATATACCAATCTATGATTGAACATTTCTATCTCAAGAACAGAACATCTACCTTTCACTAAAAAATTAAAAGAAAACAAAAATCAAGGTGAGAAAAAATTTAAAAAGTTACAAATGAAAGGAAATCTCTCCGACCAAAACCCTTAGATGAGTCACCTTGTGATTATTCTAAAGTATGGCTGAAAAAGGGAATGTGTGAGGACATAGTGGCTCCATATTTGGCAGAATAACAACTCATAAAAAATAATGAATGCAAGATGCTTCTTTAATGGGTTAAGAGGTGTATATATAGGTTGAAAATATTATCTAATGTCTAATGACAAGAGAGAGATAAAGAAGTTATAACCGTTTGCACAATTTCTCATTGTTATAATGAGCTAGCGCACCACTACATATTTGTAATGAGCTATACAGGAGAGTGAGAGATTTTCTACAATGAGGTCAATGATTTTTACTATAGGAAGATAGGGGAATGTTCCCTTAAGTGAGTCTCTAAGGGTGTGTTTGAGAGTTTGGAGAGAAAGAGAAGAAAGGAAAAAAAAAAGGGAGTGAGGGGAAAGAAAGGAAGGAAAATGAAGGATTTTCTAAGAGGAAAATGAGGGGGAAAAATAGGAGTGAGAGTTAAACATATAATATGGGCGAAAAATGAAGAGTTAATAAGATATTTTTATAATTTTATCCTTTCTTAAAAAAATAATATAATATTTATATTTTAAAAATTAAATTAAATTTAAAATTTCTAAAAAAATTATTTATGTAATTTTCACATTTAGAAAATAATTTTTCCTCTAAAATATTATTTTCTCTGTCTAAAAAGTATTTTTTTCTCTCTCTAAAATTGTCTATTTCACATTAGAACTAAATTAAAATTATTAAAATAAATTAAAAATCGCACACACATATATATATATATATATAAGTAAATCACTTATCTCAAGATAATGCAATTGAAAACAAAAAAAATCCCTATTTCCTTCTCAAATCCTCCAAATTGAAGGAATTCTGATTTCAAGAGTGAGAAAGTATTCAAAAGGTTTTACAAAACTTTCTTAATTTCTTCTCCCATTTTTTAAAACTTACATACAAGAGAAAGACATAAGCAAAATATTCTTTTTCTTTTTTTTCTCTTAATACTGACTCTCAATCGCACCATAAGGGTCAACCTATATCTTTGGGCTGTGAAGCCGGTCCAAAAAACAATATATTTAGAGTTATTGAGATTTAATAGGGGTCTCTTACCTCATAAAAAATTTTAGTTAAATTTTTTATTTTGGCAAATTGGGTAATATTATACTTGCCAGTTACACTTATTTTGACACACCAACACAGTTAACGTTAATAATATTAAAAGGCATCAATAAAGAAAAGAATGTTCTAACAGATCAGCATAGTCGAAGATATGAAATTCAATTATGTCGATTGTGAAGACTGATGAATACCGGCCTCGAGAAATGACGTCTATGCCACATAATTCATTAGTTTTACCATTACTATTTCACGTGTTAATAAATATATATATATTTTTTTTTTTTGATAACATATAAATATATATATTTAAGTCTATAAAGTCATTTTTTTTCTTTTTCTTTTTTTCACATTATATATGAGTTTCACATTCTTTTATGTGCACATAAAAAATAAAATTATCTTCTACCATATGAAAAATATTAAATCTTAATTTTATTTAGAAGAGCGTATTCTTACAACCTAAAAAGTTTACAATCTATTTTTTATCGTTGATTTCCGTTAATCAAATAATTATGATTTATCGGGTCACATTTATTATTAATTTTTAATTTTTAATAAATTATAACTGTTGAATTGACGAAAATCAAGATGAAAAAATAAATTATAAGAAACTGTTAAATTTTTAGGTTATAAGAATAATGCACTTTTAAATTATAAGAATAACGCGACTCTTTTATTTATATGAAAAAGTATTCTACCCAATTATCGACACTAAGGCTATGATTTTGGGATATATATATATATATATATATATATATATATATATATATATATATATATATATATAAAAATAAAGGAAGATGGATCATGCGAAGAGAGAGAATACTAAATCATAATCGTACAAAGATGGATTAATGGTAATAAAGAAAGAGAGAAAAAATGGGAATAATAATCATTCAAAGGTGAATCAATTGATATAAAGAAATAAATAAATAAAACGACGTAGTGTTGGAGTGGCCGGAGATAAACTTATCTCAAGCTGCTTGAGAAATATTTTTCCCATATATATATACACGAGAGAGATCATTTGACTCCAGAATAAGACTTATAAGTCTTACTCCTCATCTTAGCCCTTGATTTCCGTCAATTCAACGGTTATAGTTTAGAAAGTTATATTAATTAATTAATTAATAATTATATTATAAGTGACAACTATTAATTTTCGTCTATCAACAACTAAGATAAGACGGAAGAGTGACCAAAATGTCACTGTTCACCAAGTTTTTTACCTAAATGACACACGAATAGTGTTATTTTCCAATATGCCACATGGGCAAGTTCGCTGGGCACTGTAGTGAACTCAGTGCTGACGTGTCGCGTTTTAAGTGGACACCAAGTTCGCTACCCAATGTAGCGAACTTGGTACTATTTTTTTTTAACTTGGTACTTGTTATCCATTAGAAACGTGACACGTCAGCAAACGGAGTTCGTTATAGTGCCCAACGAACATGCCCACGTGACATATTGGTAAATAACATTGTTCGCGTGACACTTAGATAAAAAACTTGGTAAAAAATGACATTTTAGTCTGTGTTGCAGATAAGAAAAAGCAATTTTATATGGGCCTACCTACGTTTATACGTGGTAAAGATATCCTCATTTGTGATTCAAAACTAAACGTGAAATCGAATATAAAATGACCTTTTCCCCCCACTTTGATTTGTGGCTAAGGCTAAACACATCGATACGGACAAGTTGACACCTAATCTCTCCCGTAATGATCAATTATGTTATGATGATGCGATACCACTTACGATCTAAGAGCCACCTGTGAGGGATTAAAATTGCCCAAGATTAATCAGGTTGTTCAATGAGTATGAAATCACGTAACGCCAAGAAATAAATGAAAATCACTAAAAAAAAAAAAAGTAGCTTTAATTTGCATAAAATAAAAAGGGCTAAAAACAAAAAACGGCTAATATGGAACTTACAAATGTTATACAAATACTGGATTTGAGGTAACTACATAAAACTAAATTTAATGCTTTTCTTATGGAGATTTTACTAAGCTAATTTATTTGGATGTAAACATTTTTTTTTTTTTTTTGTAATGGGGAGGGGCATAGTCAAGGAAGCACGGACACTTGTAAAAACAAGGAGTCATGTCTGACACGCTCCGACACGCTCCGACACGGTGTCGGACACGCGGTCAACTTTTTCCGACACGTTGACCATTCCGACACGCGAATTTGACCGTGTCTGACACGGTCAAATGGCATTTTCGTAATTTTTTTTAAATAAAATTAATTTTTTTAAAAATTAAAATATATTAATAAAGCTTCCACCTGATCATATCAATTTTATTTTTTTGTCTTTTTTTTCCTTAAGTAGATAAGAGATCATTTCAGCATCATTGTTGTCAATTCCTATCACGCTCTTATTGTATCTTCTTCTCTCTGATCTCTCTAATATGATTTGATCTCTCTATATGATATTATATCTCTTTCTTATCCCAGTTCTTAGTTTTTTTATTAAAGCTTCCATCTTTATAACGTGTTGATGGGTATTATTAATTCAGTTTCATTTTTTTGTTAAATTATTAAATATTAAATGAAATATACACTATATAAATTAAAATATTATTTAATATTAAAACGTGTCTCAACGTGTCGAAATTCATAATTTTTTAAGATTGACGTGTGGGAGTGTCGTGTCGTGTCATGTGTCGCGTGTCATATCGGTGCTACATAGGGCATAGTCACAAATTTGGATGGAAACATTAACATCTATCATTGATTAATTTAAGAAAATGTTGACTATTAATTAATAATTGTTGCATCTAACTATTAGATGTAAATGAAATAAATGATTAAAATTAATTATAAACCTTATTATTTTTATACACATCTAAATTGACCCGAGCCAAAAATGGTAAAGAATTTACATTTAAGAATCAAAATGTAAAACAGAAAGAAAGAGAGAAGAGGGAGAAGAATATAAATATATATATTTTGGATTGATGACGTAACATAATACAAATTACGCAAATTCCTCGCGATTAAACCAATCATATTAGCTCGAAGAATATAAATCTAGGTGCAAACAATGCAACTGTTTCTCTTTTTAACTTGGACCCATACATTTAATATGTGAAAGAATTATAAGTACTTCCAATCTCAACCCACCACTCTTTCAAACTACACACCCCAATTTTCAATTCATTCCATCACAATAATTTCTCCCCTCCTTCCAACCGCCATTGGACATGGAAGAAGTTGTCCTTACAGACAGTGAAGTTCAACCAACCTCCTCCTCCTCTTTCACCATTATTGCCTCCACCGCCTCCTCTTCTTCCTTTTCCTCTTCCTCTTCCTCCTCCACAGAAGAAGCCACTAATACCACCCACAAGAAAACTCATCAAGGCGAAGAATTAGGTAGTGATGGAAACAACAACGAGAAGAAAAAGAAGAAGAAGAAGAGAGGCATTGATGGGAAGCACCCAACATATAGAGGAGTACGTATGCGTCATTGGGGCAAATGGGTATCCGAAATCAGAGAGCCAAGGAAGAAATCAAGAATTTGGCTTGGCACTTTTCCCACCCCTGAGATGGCGGCTCGAGCGCATGACGTGGCGGCTCTCACTATCAAAGGTAGCTCGGCTTACCTCAATTTCCCCGAACTAGCAGCCGAGCTCCCACGCCCAACCACTACATCCCCTAAGGACATCCAAGCCGCTGCCGCTAAAGCCGCTGCCATAAACTACCACCATCGAAGCCATGAAGCCGAATCCGAGCTGATCCAAGCCGTTTCCTTCTCGAGTCACACCCAAGGATCATCCAGTTCATCGTTGAAGGGTGAGGATGACACATTCTTTGACCTTCCTGATCTTTCACTCGAGTTGAATCATAGTGCTGATGAGTTTCATTACTCTTCGGCTTGGCTTATAGCCGGAGCCGAACATATAGACTCATGTTTCCGGCTTGAAGAGCCTTTTCTTTGGGAGTCATATTAAGTTACCTTACTTAGTGTACAGTCTATGATTGTGCTCTCTCTCTGTTTCTTTTTCTCTTTTTCTTTATGTTCCTTTCACTTTTGGCTACTCTAGCTGCTACTAGGTCCTTAAAGCCTTATAGCATCTACCATGGTCCATTGCAGCATGACATGGGTCATGGGGTGCCAATCGAGTGTCCATGGACAAATAATCAAAGTTTACTAAATAAGTTGCATCACTTCGCTCTTTCACTATATCCACTACAAATGGTGAGTTTGTTATGCAAGAATTTTATGTAAATATTAAGGGAAAACATTTTCTCCTTTTAAAGGAGAAAATTTTTCTCCTACCAAAAACACATAGTATAAGTGGGGCCTACAAAATAGTGGAGAGAAAAAAAAATTCAAAGTGAGACCCACTTATGCTATGAGTCTTTTGGTAAGAGAAAAATTTTCTCCTTTAAAAGGAGAAAATGTTTTCTCAAATATCAAACCCAAAAAAATAAAATTGCATCTATCATGTGCCCTGCATCATCTTCCAATGTTTTTTCAAAATTTCTGCACCTTTCTTTCTTTTTAAATACAATGATAAAAGTTTGAATTTATAATAGAAATAGAATATTATGCCTATATTTTTTCTTGTTTACTCTATTTACTTTTCTCAAATACCATTAGATCAAAATATCAAGAGAACAGAAAAAAAATAAAAATTAGTTGAAATTATGATCTAACAGTATTGGAAAAAAATAGATAGAGTAGACATGAAAAAAAATTGACATAAGATCTTATCCCTTTATATTATTATCTCAAGTAAATTATCTACATTTTTTTATATATACATTAGTGAGAATTGAACACACAACCTAATATAAACTACTCAAATCTCTCACCATTAGACCAGTCCTAATGACTTTAGTTATCTAAATCTCTTATCCAATTCTAATAATTTGTTTTTTTTTCACCCTTTTTGTCATGTGTATATCCTCCCTTGTTTGCCAGAATTCATTTTATTAATTTATGGGTGAGTGTGGAATAAAATTGAGCTGGGTACTTCTTTTTCATTTTAATTATTAATTTAGTTTTGATGACTGCATTTTGTCCGTTTCATGTCCTAATTTTGTTAGCAGTTATTTTAAATTTTATGTTTATTAGATTTTTGTATTTGATTTTTAATTGGGATTAATGTTTATAATGTTATAGGACATAATTTTATCTCTTACATACACATAAAAATATATGGGATCCATGTGAGGGAATATGAATAAAAAAAAGAAAAAAAATATAAATTTCATATCTTTTATGTATATATAAAAGATAAAATTATCTCTTACAACATAAAAAAAAAATATTAATACTCACCTGCTTTCTAATTAATCTAGAAAAGCACTTGACCTATGACTCCAAGTAGAGACACATCATAAGGTGATGATATGATAGCATGACTACTTGCCACTTAAACCTAACCTTTTTCTTTTGTCTGCGTTTGCTTATATATAAACCAAAGTTGATGTTGCACATGAAGGAGCAAGGTATTGCGGAATATCTTTTTCTTCTTGCCAGAATAAAGATTCCACTGATACAAATCACGTTGATAATACTTTTATAACGCCCACAAAAAGCATATAAATGCTTTCTTGCAAAATGGGTAACATCGACGAGTTATGCTCTACCATCTGAATCAAATATATATGCATTTTTCTTTCAAGTACTAATTACTGAAATTAGTTGATTTAATAATAGTAAAGAACAAAATTTATAAATATGTTATCTGTGTAATGGATAGAAAGTTCTATAAAAAAAAAAATAAAAATAAAAAAAATTAGCTTTAAAATTTAATTAAAAAATTATATATAAATAAGTATGATATTTTTAAAAATTGGAAAAATTAAGATTTTTTTATAAATATCAATTGAGGATAAAATTCAATTAAAAACTTAAAGTTACAAATTAATATTGGAAAATATTTTTCTTATGTTGTTAGAGATGAGTTATCTAATGTTAGTGAAATAAAATTATAAGAGGGATCCACAAATAATTGGAGAGGAAAAAATAGAGGTGGGACCCACCTTTGTTATATGTATGTAGAAATTTGATTTATCTCATATTGAATGAGATAAATATAACCCATTAATATTAAGGTGTTGGTGGTTTCATTTCGGTGAAAATTATATAATGCACTTATAGTTGATTGATTGCATATGGCTCAATCATTAATTTAAGATTGGAGCAAATCGGAATTAATCAAGCATGGGTTGCATATTCAAAGAATCAACAATTTAAAATAAAATTTTTATACGTCCAAATCCAAATCCAAATCAACAATTATGGCTCAATTGTTGATTCAAGAAGTTTGGAATCAACAAGAATTATGCCTCATCAAACATGACTTGCAAGTTTGAAGAATCAACAATTTAAAATCTAATATATTACGATCAAATCTAAATCCAAATGAAACAGCAGATATGATTATGATTTATATGGTAAAAAAAAAGAAGCAACAAATTTGTTGTGATTTAAAATCTAATATTTGGGGTATATTTTGAATATTTTAATTATAATTATTTATTTATTTTTAAGAGATAGTTATCATTATATTTATTTTTAGGATTTTGAATTTTGAATTCATTTATATTTAGTTTATGGGCAAATGATTTCTCCGGTCACCGGAGATAAAGTTATCTATAATATGCTCAAAATGACGTTGTTTTGAGACAGAAATCAAGATATTTTTATAATTATAATATATTACAGGGTTATATTAGTTTTTGTCATTATAAATTTTTAATCTTATAACCAAAATGTCGTCATTTTGAGCTCACCGGATATAATTTCATCTTCGGTGAGTGAAGAAATATTTTTCCCTTTATAGAAGGGTACTTAAGATACTTATTGTAGAATTGGATATTTTATTATTTGGATAATTATAATTACAAATAAAGAATTTCTCTTTTATCAATTTCAACTTTATGTTTAAATACTTTTTTTATATGTTTTCAACATTATTACATATCTTCTTTTTATCTCGATTTCAAGGAATATCAAATTTGACATCATTCACTTACTTATAAATATATTTATTAGAGTACAAAAGAATTACAAGGAGTAGGAATTTCTCGCAATGCGTGAAGAGACACTTTTTTGTTCCATTCTTCGTCCAACTATTCATTTTTTGTCATTTTTTACAATTAAATAAATAGGAACTAGATTAGCAATCATTATTGTACGAATTATAAAATAAAATAAAAAATTAATATTGTATTAAAAAATTATTTATATAGTTTTTTAATGGATATAATTTCATTAGTAGTTTATGATTACAAGAAAATAGTTGGAATGAAAAAAATCAACTTTCAAGTTCTAATACCCATGCAAACTATGAGATTACCTCTCAGGCAATAAACATATTTATTTTTCATCACAACAGAGTGAGAAAGAAATTCTTAATTATACATCACAACATTCAAATCAATTTTAATATCACTATCTTATTAGAGTGAGAATATTCTAACTACCAAAAATTCTCATTATTAACTTACTACCTATCACATCTTCATTGGATCAAAGAGAGAAAATATTAAAAAAAATTTAAAGAGAAAAAAAATATTAATCTAATAATGATTAAATAAATAGTAAGTTAGTAATGAACAATTTTAGTAACTAGAATATTTCTCTTCATCTTATTATGACAGATATTATTTTATTTAAGCACAACAACGATGGCAGCAGGGAGGGTTTTGGCATTTCTTGAAGGTGGCCCGAATAAAAAAAAGGTCGTGATGACACGTGTACATTGTTGACTCATGTGTCTGACTTAGGGCTGTGCATGGGTCAGGTCGGGTCAGGTTTTTGTCCGACTCGACCCAACTTGGTTTTTATAGGTCAGGTATTTTGACCCGACCCGCTTTAATTTGATCAAAGTCAGGTCTGACTTGGATTGGATTTTGTTCAACTAGTTCAGAACCAGTTTGGATCTGACCTGACTTGGTTTCTGAGGTGGGTCTGACTTGGTTTCTGAATTGGGTCAAATCTAACCTGACCCGTTTTTGACTTGGTTTTCTCACAAAATTTTGTCGAAATTTTTACGTTGCAAAAGACGAAAATTTCGTCACAAAATTATTTTTTCATCGAAATTTTTACAAAAAAAAATTTTCTATTGAAATTTAGTTTCCATCAACAGTTTTGACGAAAATGATTTCTCCCATCAAATGTTTTAAACGAAAACAGAATTTTGTCAAAAAATTTGACGAAATGTTTTTCGTTCAAAATTTCGATGGGAATGTGTTCTCACGAAAATTTTGACGGAAATTATTTCGAGGGAAATGTTTCATTTGAAACTTTCGACGAAATTTATATTCGCTAAAGAACTTTGACAGGATTTTTTTTCGTCAAAATGTTTTTTTTGTCAAAAAAATTTACGAATTTTTTTTATAAAAATGTGTTTCGTTGAAAATTTTGATGGAAATGTGTTTCACTAAAAATTTCGACGAAAATTTTTTCGTTGAAAACTTTCGCCGAAATTTGAAATCTGTACAGGATTTTGATGACATTTTTTGCCGTCGAAATTTTTTGCCGTCAAACTTTTTTGATGACGAAAATGTTTCTGTCGAATACATTCGCCAAAATTTGAAATCTGTAAAGAATTTTAATGAAATTTTTTGCCGTCAAAATTTTTTGATGACGAAAATATTTCCGTCGAAAACTTTCGCCGAAATTTGAAATCTGTAAAGAATTTTGTTGAAATTTTTTGCCGTCAAAATTTTTTGATAACGAAAATTTTTCCGTCGAAAACTTTCGCCAAAATTTGAAATCTGTAAAGAATTATGATGAAATTTTTTGATGAAGAAAATATTTCCGTCGAAAACTTTCGTCGAAATTTGAAATTTGTAAAGAATTTTAATGAAATTTTTTGCCGTCGAAATTTTTTGATGGAAATGTGTTTCGTCGAAATTTTCAATGGAAATTGTTTTGAGGAAAATGTTTCATTTGAAACTTTCGACGAAATTTAGATTCTCTAAGGAATTTAGACAAAATATTTTTTCTGTCAAAATTTCTTATCGAAATACTTTTGTCAAAAAAATTTACGAATTTTTTTTACAAAAATGTGTTCTATTGAAAATTTTGATGGATATATTCTTTATCAAAAAACTTTACGAAAATATTTAGTCGAAATTTTTTGATTGAAATGTGTTTCGCTAAAAATTTCGATGAAATTTTTTTTTGTCAAAAAGTTTAACGAAAATGTTTCTGTCGAAAACTTTCGCCGAAATTTTAAATCTGTAAAACATTTTGATGAAATTTTTTTCCGTCAAAGAATTTCGATGAAAATGTGTTTCGTCGAAAGTTTTTATGAATATATTTTTTTGTGAAATATTTTGACGAAATTTAGATTCCGTAAAAAAATTTGACAAAAAAAATATTCCGTCAAATTTTTTTACCGATATGTTTTTAGTCACAAATTTTGATGAAAATATTTTTCGTCAAAAATTTTTGCGAAAATTTTTATGAAAATATTTTCCATAAAAAGTTTTGACGTAATTGTTTTACGTTAAAACTTTTCTTTTAATGTAATTGTGATTTTTTTCAAATAATGGGTATGGGTCAAGTTTTGAGTTAGTGGGTCAATATTAAAACGAGTCAGGTCTAAAACTGACCCAAATAAAAGTGGGTCAGTATTTAAACCAGTTCAAAAAATATGAGTATTTATGAGTCGGGTCAAGGTCGGATCAAGGGCAGGGCAAGTGAACCAGTTTTTTTGCACACCCCTAGTCTGACTATATTGACAGAAAAAACTGAGATGGATTGAGACTACAAGGAGAAAAAAATTAAATAATGATAGTTTAATTGATGAATAAAAATTGAATATATGGAGATGAAATCATATATTTAATTCTTTTAAGTATCATTTTTGGAAGAAATATATAATCATAATCTTAAATCCGCTCTAAATAAAATTGTCCCATACCTAAAATTTATCAAAAAAATTAAAAATTGAGTGGTCCTTTTTACTAAAAAGGGTTTTATCATTTTACTTTTTCCTTTTCTTTTTTAGTAAAAGAAACCTCCCAATTCTGTTTGGTATAAGTTTTTTGATTGAAATGTTGAGAAAGTCGCGTGGAAAATATTTTTTTCCATGTTTGGTATAGGTAAAAGTGAAAATAATTTTAGGATATTTTTTTCCATTATTTTATTTTTAACTACACATCCCCAAAAAATAATACCATCTCACCCATGGTGTTATTTTTTTCCCACCTATTGCAAAACGCGTAAAACATTTTGAGACGAAAATATCCTAATAAAATGAACGTTTGATTTTCACCAAAAAAAAAAATGAATGTTTGATAACTGACAAGAGATTCAATATTCAAAATGATGGATAATTTTGTCATTTTCATTTCAGATTCTTATCAATATTTTACAATCAACCAAATATAGCATCGATAAAATTAACCTAACATTTTCGAAAAAAATTTAGTCTACCAAACACATTTTCATAACTTATCCGGAAAAAAAAAATGCACCATATTCTAAAAAATCTTTTTTTTTCGATAAAAAAAAAATATCTCCTCTACCAAACTCTTATTAAAAAATTTTCTCCCAACGATGATGCGGTAATGGTAGGGAGGGGGAATGGGTGCCAACTTTTGGTATTTGGCTTCACTGTTTACAGGTTGACATAAGGTCCCCACTTCCGAGGCATCTTGTAGAAAGATGCGAATGATCATCCCACTAGACCCATTTTATAGCCTCAAAAGAATAAGCACGAATTTTGCCAACAAAAGTAGAAACATGTTATATCTTTTGAACTTGACTATTGCCACCGGAAGCATACAAAGCTATGTCCAAATAAATTGGAACTCTAGGTCTTTTTCACGTTATAACAAGTATTGAATTTTTTCTAATCATATTAACCTTAAATTTGTTTGGAATAGTGATTACGAATATAATTTTTTTTTCCAAATGTGTAAGGATAAGATGTATGTAAGGATTATCTTTACCTCACATTCTCAAGTCGTTATTTAATGAGAATGATTTTTATGATTTTTTTATATTAGTTTTAAATTTTTGAATCTCCTCAACTAGTTCATCTTTCAGACTAGTCCGGTTTGAGCACGAGAACATTGATTAAGGGACACAAACTTTTTGCCACTTGTGCCAATTGTGTTTGGTTAGTCTTAAATTTTCAAATTAGATTACTACTTTAAAATTGTATGAACTTATTTTGTATATTATTAGAAAAATTTAAAGTACAATTATAGTTTTTTTTCTTTTAATTTTAATTAGATCCCACAATTATAAAAATTCACACAATAGACCTTAACAAACAATAGATGGATCCATGCATTGTTGGTCATATATTTAAATCGATGGTTACATCTGTTAAAAGTTCTGACTTTGTCGAACACCCATCATATATCCAAGCTGACCCTGTCTTGAAGGTTGTACAACATAATGAAATTTGGAGCAGCATCAAGCTGCTTCCAAGGTAAGATTATGTGTTCAGAATTAAGCAAAATGAACTGGCAACCAGACTTCCTTTCTTCTTTGTGTTAGGCTACAACAACTTAGAGCAATGGTGAACCTACTCAGTTGCAACTGACTATAAGTGTAGATATAAAAAAAAAAAATTCGTCACTTTAATGCATATTGGCTTATGCCAGTTATTGGCTTATGTTGCCCTTTTAACGGCAATTCATTTTTTTTCATCACTTTAACGCATAACTGGCACTTACATCATATTGGCTTATATATAACTCACAATCATTATTATATTTCGTCACTTTACTATTCAACTTTTTTGCTAGAAAAGGCATAACAAGATAGGGAATGGTGACCCTTTTTGGATGCAGATACTGTTGGTGTTGCACACTGTTGTTTCTTTTCTACTAGATTTGGCGAGGTACCTGACTAGTGGCGGATCTACTCTTGCACACTTGACCGCAAGTGCACAAGTGACCGCACTAAGTGGATATTTAGAAATAAATTTGATGAAAATGGTGTAATCACAAGGAACAAGACAAGATTAGTAGCTAAAGGTTACAATAAAGAAGAAGGAATTGGCTATGATGAAACCTATGCACTCGTTGCTAGACTTGAAGCGATTAGATTGCTACTTGCATATGCTAGTATATATGATTTCAAGTTATATCAAATGGATGTCAAATTTACGTTTTGAAATGGTTTTATTCAAGATGATGTATATGTTCATCAACCACCCGATTTTGAGAGGTTTGACTTTTCTAATCATGTTTTTTTTTATTAAAAAAGGCTTTATATAGTTTAAAGCAAACTCCAAGAGCTTGATATAAAAGATTGAGCAAATTTCTACTTAATAATGAATTTTGTAGAGGTAAAGTAGATATTACATTGTTCACAAAAAAAAAAAACATAATCATACTTTACTTGTTCAAATTTATGTTAACAATATTATTTTTGGTTCTACTAATGAATTTCTTTGTGAAGAATTTGCTAAAATGATGAAAAGTGAATTTGAGATGTCCATGATGAGAGAACTCAGCTATTTTCTTGGATTGCAAATAAAGCAAGAAAAAAAAGGCATATTCATCAACTAAGGAAAATATTGCAAAGAGTTACTCAAGCACTTTGGGATCGACCAAGCCAAACCGATAGACACTCCAATTTGCACTTCAATCTTAATTCACAAGGATGATGGTAAATTGATTGAGACGAGTAGGCTCTCATGAGCATCTTCACAAGTTCCTTGCTAATTCTGAATGCGGGGCGGATTAAAGATTAATGTTTTATGTCCCTCTCTAATATGATATTTGTGGGGATCGAACTGAGATCCTTCTCCTCCAATCATATCGAAAATTTAACCTGTGTTACAACTTGATATATATTGATTGAATGCAAACAAAAAGACATTTAGAAAGCTTATATTTACGGTTCTGGATCTTTGAATTCTCATAAAATCCCCCGATCCCCTCGGATACCCCCAAAAGAAACTGGGCTTAAACTGTGACGTAATTCATTATTGATTAGACACTTAATTCTTCTATTTAATAGAGCACCAGATCAACGACCCCTCTAGCTTCCAAAATGTTTATATATGACAAAACATAATGACCCATAGGCAAGGACTTGGAGATTTTTAATGTGCGGGAATGAATGGAGTATGAGAGAAATGGCCATTAAGCTTGTAGTCCTTTAGTTTTGTTAACTTTATTTTTAATATGATATAAAATAAAATATAATTATGAGTATCATTAATCAAATTCTGAATTTATCACAAGTTAAGTACATATAAGATCTGCGGGCCATGATTCTTAATTAGACATAAGTAGCGCAAGTTTAGGAATTACTTCAATTGAGGAAATAACAAAAATTATTAAAAAAATTACCTTAAAATAAAAGAATAGAAACACATAATTAGAATAAATTAGTAATTAAACATGACAAAACACAACACGATTAAAGTATATATATATACATATATATATATAATTTAATATTAATATAAAAACAAATTTCAAATTAACATATGATTATAAATATTTTATAATTCAGATTAATTATTATAATTATAATAATATATTATTATTTATTCAATGATTATAATATTTGTTTTTTATTTGTATAAAAATTTAAATAATTATTAAAGATATATACTAAAAGTATCTAATATAATATGGGTCCGGTACCTGAATGATAACTACTTCAAAAGAACGTTTTTTTTCTATTGTCATCTCACTCATCACTAACAAGCATCCTAGTTTAGCATCTTTGCCTTCTGTTTTCTTTTTTTTAATATGCGCATTTTGCATTATGGATAAGCGGAACATAGGAAGGATAATAAATAACAAACACTCCCTTATCCTTCCTTTGTATTTCGTTGTACTGTTTCATATTCTCCTTCTTTCTCTCTTTTTCCACTTTTCTCTTTTTTGTTTGACTTTGATAAGGATGCATGTTGAAGGAGATATAGAATTCCAAAGTGGGCTTGAAGCCATTATTTCCATGATTTGTCAAAGAATAGTTTTAGGCGAATTTGTTTCTGCTTTCTTAGGAAGAAAAACATTCTTAATAAAAATTTGTTTAAAAAGTTTATGTAACTAGATAAGCTTTTCGAACAAAGAAATAGAAATATATAAAAAAATTTATCAAAAAACATTTCTTTTTGACGCTTATCTAAATATATCCTTATTTATTTATTTATTTTTTGGTATTGAAATATATCCTTATTTTCTTTCTACGGAGAACATGGTCAAGTACTCAAGTCAAAAATGGCTAATCATGCCTTAGGTTTGTGGTGAAATTTACTACTTAACAAAATTTTCATCTTTAAACACTTTTTATGGGATACTGTTGATGTAATTAAATATTTATTTATTCAATTATTATCTAGTATATAATAAAAATTATGATAAAAAACTAAAGTTAACATAGTTTATTTCTCTATGTAGTATGTCAAATTACGAGTTTTCATTTAGAAAAAAAAAATAAAAATCAGTAAGCTGGAATACAAGGTAAAAAAAGTGAATTTTATTAGTCTCATTTAACATAAGATAGTTATCTTCTGTTGTAGAGAGAAAATAGGTAGGTCGTACCATTATAAGAAAAAAGGAAAAAAAGAAAAGATGAAGTACAGAAATCGAAGTAAGAGAAATTGAGAGATAATATCTCATATAAAAGATGATTAATATTTCTCTAAAAAAGTACCTTCAACTGTGTTCTGTGCGCATACACTTCTGCAGTCTCACTAAAAGAAAACAGCGTATTTCTATTATTAATAATAATAAAAAACAGCGTATTTTCTACTGTTAAGAATTGCGCCAAAAAAATTATAAAATATATCGATGAAATTTTTTTTCTAATTAATTTGTGATCAATTTTATTGTGCAATATATACTGTTGGTTGAAAAAAATTCCTCACCCAAGTCACAAACTTTTTTTTTACCACTTTTCTATTCGCTAATATAAACAAAGAGAAGTGTCAGACTTTCTTTAAAATTTAGTTGAAAAATCCTTATAATATATAACTTGAAGATAAAGAAAATGGGAACAGATCCACTTACCACCAAAAAGGTTTATAACTCTTACAACTAATTTAATCACCATTGATTTTTGTCAATCTAATGATTATAATTTATTAAAAATTAATAACATTTATTGTATCACATTTATTAATTTCTAATAAATTATAATTGTTAGATTGATGAAAATCAATGGTATTAAATTGATTGTAAGAGTTGTAAATTTTTTTATGGTAAGTGAATCCGTTCAAAAAAAACTAAAAAGTTAAGTCTTTAGATTTTCAAAAATGTAAAACATACATAATATTTTAAAAGAATTTGATATTGATATTTGATTCGGTATGACCATAAAAAAAAGTTATAATATTACCCAAAGATGTGTACACGTCATTGTACACAACATGTTGCAATATCACTTTATGAGTTTCACATGATACTACATTATTTAATATATCAAATGATAATAGTTCAGATGATGGTATATAAGAGCTTAGTATATGAGGTGAAAATATGTGTTCGATTCTTTTCAATATTATCTGTTAATGTGAATCTTTTACATTAAATTAAATAAATGTAAGACACAATTACCTTCTGAAGGATGAGGAAAATGTAAATGCGATTGTTTAATAAAATCCATGAATATTATGGTATCATGCATATATCCTTCCCAACCTATCAATACAAATGCAAAGCACATATTAAAGTCACAAACAGCAAGGATATTTGTGGTAGTTATTCGTTTTTTGCCAGTATAAGGAACTTTTTTATGCACAGGAACATGAATAGCAATGTGAGTGCCATCTATAGCTCCTATACAATTCTTAAAATGTGGCCAATATCGTCTGTCATCCTTAATATATTTTGGAGCATCCCTAAACATTTTGTCAGCGGGCTTAATAACTTGAAGTCCTAATACGCGATGAATATGCCTCCATATTGTTTCTTCAGAATGTTGAAATCTCAATTCAACTTCTCTATAAGTAGCTCCATGACCAATCATGTACAAAAATATGGCTACAGCTTCCTCAACACCAACATGTTGTGTTGGCTTTAATCCACAGTATTGAATTAAATCGCTCACCAAACTATTAAACACAATTTTCTCATATGTAAATGCTCCTTTAGTCGCTGATAGCAAAATATTCTTGTTTGCATATAATGATTTATTAGCATTTTCATCCTGGGCAAACAACTCAGTATCACTATTCGTGTCAGAAGTAGTAGACATCTTGTTCATATCAATATAAATTGTTACAAAACAATATTCACCATTAATTGGAAGTACCATCTTAACATCAAATTTGAGACTAAATAAAAGTTCAACATCAAATATAAAAAATGTAAAAATTCAACAAGAAATATAAATCGAAACATCAAACATAAAACTAAGTACAAGTTTGACATGAAATATAAAACCAACTACCAGTTTAACACCATAAGTAAATGCCTAAGTACAAGTTCATGTTGGAATTTTATATATATATAAATTATGTAGACAATCTATTGGTTATGAATAAGAAGTTTGGTAGTGAAAAGGTGTACCTTTTCGTCGACAAACAGATGTATCTTTTCATCCTAAAGGACGTGTTATTTCATCCTAATGGACATGTTGTTTCATCCTTGAATGGGTGTCTTTTCGTGTTGAACGAATGTGTCTTTTCGTGTCCAACGGATGTGTTGTTTCGTCATCGAATAGGTGCCTTTTGAAACATGACCTTACGTTGTCTATAAATAGACACTTACACCTTCAGAAAATGGATCCAATTTTTCTGCACTGAAACTCTGCCGGAATTTTTCTCCTTCCAGTTTTGCATGTTCCTTTCATACTTCGGTGTAGTTTCCTCTAGCATTCAGTTGTGTTCGTTTGGGCTGTTGATTGGTAGTGCCACCATTCTTCAGACGAAATCCGTTCTATCCTGGGAGACAAGTGTCCATCAACCTTTGGCATCAGTAATGGGGCAAATTGTCTTAAGGAGACACGTTCTGTGGGCTCGGATTTTTACTCCTCTGATACTGCATATCATTATCATTATGTTTCATATATCTGACAAGTAAGTCTGTTCTTATTTTATTTATAATTGCACAGTGATAATTTTGATCATCTACCTCCTCTGCTTTATACATGGGTTCAAATCTCTTAGTGATATACCATCACCCACTGTCTTCTATAACAATCTTAAGACAATTTGGTGTTTTGAACCTGTGATCTGTATATTTTAAATTTCTACTTTAATATACTGTTTATATTTATTGTGTAATTAAAAGATTAATTTGTGTGATTGATCGGAATTTCTGTTTGTGTAACAGAAATTGAATATATAATCTATGTTAATAGAATTTTTCATTTTGGAAGAAAATTTCTGAGAATGTTCCTTTGAAATTTATCGGCAATGTGTTCGTGCAATGGAACAAATTAAAAAATAAATAAATAATATATATTGGGATGATGTCTATGCTTCGTGTATGGTTTTGTCTTTACATGAATTGTTGAAAGTGCATAACATTTGTGTTTCTCGATCTTCGTGATTCTTATTAGTTTTGAATAGAATTTGGAATTGGATCCGCAGTGTCGGTTTTTGCTTTGCAGTTATCATTATTTTACATATATATATATATATTATTTTGACGTTTAGTAATATATTGGTTTCTTATTCTGCTTCTCGAACTGCGTGTTCAAAATTACTTGGTCATAAAAATGGATTATATATGGAGGTAGGATCCTTTAACACCGGTGTCCAATTTGAAGTTTGACACCTCATCCGAGAGTCATTAGATCAAAAAAGATCAATGGTGTCACATGCTTACAAATCAGAGTCGTTGATCTTTTTTTATCTAATGGCTCTCAGATGAGGTGTCAAACTTCAAATTTGACACCGGTGTCAAAGGATCCTGCCTCTTATATATATATATATATGTATGGTGGCTTTATTCTGTTATTATGACAACAGACCATAGTAGCCATGGATGCAATTACTGTGTGGAGTCTTTTTGGATTGCAACCACTTTGCATTTGTGCATGCATGATGTTTGTATCATAACATGCTTTTGGCATCAGTTTTGTTTCTGATAACAAAACACGTACACATGCCTGATATGGTTTCCTTTATAATCGTTGCAAAAGTATCCATTCATTTTTGTTGTTTGCCTAATACTATGCATTATGGACTTGTTTTTCCTTCGTTTCTTTTCGTTTGTGTCAATTGGTTTGAATATAAAGCCTCTACTGCTTTTGAAATCACGATCACCAACCAAGCATGTGTGTGTGGTTGTGCCTTGATTTCATATGCTTCTGATATTGGTGATGGATGTTCATGGCTGAAATGAGCGTAATGTTTAACGGCTACATATTAAAGTGACAGTTATCACATAAAAAGGAAAATGGTTTCTATGAAAGACACAGATATGTCCAGGATTTACCATGTTGCGTGTATAATTTTATATATAAAGAAGGTTCATGTGCGTGGAAGGATTCTTTTCAATTGGTATGAGGTTGAATCATATAATTTTTTTTTTTAGTTTGTTGATCTACATATAGAAGTGGGAAGCTCTTGCTAATAACTTCCCTTGCGCACACGTATAACGATTGGTTCTGTTATCAGTTTATAAATTTTGAGAACATGCATGGTTGGGCTTGGCTGTCGAAACTTTGATACGTATATATATGACCGATTGATGCATAACGACTTTAAGGAATTTTTTTTTTTAAAAAAAAGAAAGAAACAAAAAGGAGGCACTTGATATAAATGACCTATATATGTGTTTTAGCCACGGTTTACGAACAAATGAAATGCTATGGAAAAAATTTATGAATCGATATCTTGTTCTTTGTGAAATGCTCTATATTTACATGCATGGTTATTTGAAAATTCAAAAATATAAACAATTGGCTTTATATGCATGTATGGATGTGTCAATGCGTTGAATTGACATCACGATGTTAGATATGTTAATTACTTGTCTCTGGAAACTTGCTTTCCAAGTATATTGATTCATATGTGTGGGAAGCTATTTATGTTGATGGCATTGATGTCCATTGATTAGTGGTTTATGTATATGAATTGTTATTTTATGATGTCGGCAAATGATAATTATTGCCAGTGATGCACTTTATAGCATGATGGGTATAAAAGTTTTATGTCCAGTGAAATATTTGATTTTATATGAACTCAAAAGAGCTATCTTAGTGATGGCATAATCAAAGTCAATTTGATGATTTTGAATGTTGTAAATGACATGACAACTATGAATTATTTTTTGGTTAAATTGAAGTTTATTATTTGGTATATGTGTTGTAGCCAAATAAGAAAATTGAAAGTTAAAGACATATTAAGGAGTGATTGAAGGAGAGTTTATGACGACTCTTCGAGGGACTTTATTTAGAGTTTGGAATTTTACACCAAACGATGGCTCCTTAAGCAATACAATCCAACGAGATTGCTGAGAGAAAGACCCAGACATTAAATAAAATGATCTCGTTGACATCTGGTTTGTGGGGAGAAATTGTTTTAATGATAAGATGTACAATCAATAAAGTACCCCACAAGAAAATTAAGAACATCCTCTATGAAATGTGAAAAGGTAGGAAACCTACCTTGAATTATCTTGAAGTGTGGGGGTGCTTGGCTAAGGTTGCGGTTCCTAAACCTAAAAGGTTGAAAATCGAACCTAAAACCGTGGATTGTGTATTCATCGGTTATGCACTTAATAGTAGTGCTTATCGGTTTCTAGTTTATAAATCTGATGTTTCAAATATACACGTTAATACAGTTATTGAGTCAAGGGAAGTTACTTTCTTTGAAGACGTATTTCCGTATAAAAAAATACATGAATCAAGTGGTAATAATGATGATCAGGTTGTGATACCTCAGATGCTACAACTGATACTGATCCTGTAAAGGATGTAGAAGATGAACCTAGACGTAGCAAGAGGCAAAGGACCGCCACATCCTTTGGACCTGATTTTATGACATATTTATTAGAAAATATGCCTCGGACGTATAAAGAAGCTATAACGTCCCCGGAAGGACCATTCTAGGAAGAGGCTATCAATAGTGAGATAGAGTCTATCTTGTCCAACCACAGTTGGGAATTGGTAAATCTTCCTCCTGGCAATAAGCCTTTAGGAAGTAAGTGGGTGTTCAAAAGAAAAATAAAAGAGACTGGCACTATTGATAAATATAAAGCTAGGCTTGTGGTAAAAGGCTACAGGCAACGTGAAGGTCTCGATTATTTCGATACTTATTCACCTGTTACAAGGATCACATCCATTAGGATGTTGATCGCGGTAGCTGCATTGAATGGATTAGAAGTACATCAAATGGATGTTAAGATCGCCTTCTTAAATGGCGACCTGGAAGAAGAGATATACTTAGAACAACCTGAAGGATTTGTTGTTCCTGGACAAGAACGGAAAGTTTGTCGCTTAATAAAATCTCTTTACGGGTTAAAGCAAGCTCCAAAACAATGGCATAAGAAATTTGACAAATTTATGTTATCAAATGGATTTTGAATTAATGAATGTGACAAATGTGTCTATGTTCGAAATACTGAAAAAGGATTTGCCATTGTCTGTCTTTATGTAGACGACATGTTGATCATGGGTAGTAATAATCAAATGATTAATGCTACTAAACAATTACTTAAAAGTAAGTTTGATATGAAAGATATGGGGATAGCAGACGTTATCCTAGGTATTAAAATCCATAGAACATCTACAGGGTTGGCCTTATCACAGGCTCACTATATAGCTAAGGTTCTTGAGAAATTCAAAAGTTTGAATATAACTCCTGTAAGGAACCCTGTAGATTCTAATCTTAGTTTATTAAAGAACACTGGTAAAGCTACAGCACAAAATCTATATGCTCAAGTGTTGGGAAGCCTTATGTATGTTATGAACTGTACCAGACCTAATATTGCTTATGCAGTAAGTCTGTTAAGTCGTTTTACTAGTAATCCAAATGAAAATCATTGGAAAGCTATGGTAAGAGTTTTGGGATACTTGAAGTATACTCAAAATTATGCTTTGCATTACGAGAAATACCCTGCAGTTATAGAAGGGTATTGTGATGCAAATTGGATCACCAGCTCTAACGACACTAGATTCACAAGTGGATATGTGTTCACCCTTGGTGGAGGTGTTGTGTCTTGGAAATCGTCTAAACAGACTTGCATCGCAAGGTCAACCATGGAAGCAAAATTTATTGCTTTAGATAAGGCCGGTGAAGAAGCCGAATGGCTTCGTGACTTTATTGAGGATGTTCCTGATTGGCCAAAATCGGTACCATCTGTATGCATACATTGTGATAGCCAAGCAGCTATTGGAAGGGCCAAGAACGTCATGTATAACGGTAAGTCTAGACACATACGTCGTAGACATGATACCGTAAGACAACTACTCTCGAATGGAATTATTACAATTGACTATGTTAAGTCTAAAGAGAACATAGTGGATCTGTTAACCAAAGGGATTCCTAGAGAGTTGGTTGAAAATTTGTCGAAAGGAATGGGTTTAAGACCTATCAATTGTTGAGCATTGCGGTAACTCTACCTAGAAGAGTGGAGATCCCATGAACTAGGTTCAAAGAGACAATTAAGTGATGGTCGACTGTTCAAACACTGTGGAGTTTTTAAACTCATACTCATTCTTAAGACAAGACAGTGTATTTATGAAGGTAAGCACTTAGGCTTTTAATGATTTCTTAATATGTTGTGCTCAGATGATGTATAGTGAGTTACATCACAAGAAATTACCTATGTGAGTGTGAAGTGAGGGCCGCTTCTATGAGAATTTTTCAAAGACCGATTCTCTAAAACACTCGCAGAACCAGGCAGGTGTCCCACGGCCAAAATGGGCACAACAAAGGACCAACAATGCTAGAGAGGCAATTGTGTGACTTCTATTGTCTAGGTATACACTAAAGGTTGACGGTTCAAGTCGACCTAGACCACCGATTGACCGAGTATATCCGATAGGTTTTCACTAGAGAAGGTTCAAAGGTAACTCCACCTATCTCGATGCAATTGTTTCTCGTTGAGAAAATTACACTTTGCATTTATACTCTTATGCATTCTAGTCACGATGAATTGACTTCTTATACATGTGGGGGGTTGTTGGAATTTTATATATATATATATATATATATATATATATATATTATGTAGACAATCTATTGGTTATTAATAAGAAGTTTGGTAGTGAAAAGGTGTGCCTTTTCGTTGACAAACAAATGTATCTTTTCATCCTAAAGGACGTGTTATTTCATCCTAATGGACATGTTGTTTCATCCTTGAATGGGTGTCTTTTCGTGTTGAACGAATGTGTCTTTTCGTGTCCAACGGATGTGTTGTTTCGTCGTCGAATAGGTGCCTTTTGAAACGTGACCTTACGTTGTCTATAAATAGACACTTACACCTTCAGAAAATGGATCCAATTTTTCTGCACTAAAACTCTGCCAGAATTTTTCTCCTTCCGATTTTGCATGTTCCTTTTCATACTCCGGTGTAGTTTCCTCTGGCATTCAGTTGTGTTCGTTTGAGCTGTTGACTGGTAGTGCCACCATTCTTCAGACGAAATTCGTTCTATCCTGGGAGACAAGTGTCCATCAACCTTTGGCATCAGTGAGGGGGAAAATTGTCTTAAGGAGACACGTTTTGTAGGCTCGGATTTTTACTCCTCTGATACTGCATATCATTATCATTCTGTTTCATATATCTGACAAGTAAGTCTGTTCTTATTTTATTTATAATTGCACAGTGATAATTTTGATCATCTACCTCCTCTGCTTTATACATGGGTTCAAATCTCTCAGTGATATAACATCACCCACTGTCTTCTATAACAGTTCATATATATATTTTTAAGTCTTCAACTGTAAACATGCTTAGAAAAGAAATAGCATTTTGAGGTTCATTCTCCATGTAATATATAAACGCTTCTCTATTTTGCTTTGCAAAAAAGATTCGAGGAGCCAAGACGTGTGTGGAGCTGCCTACCACTAAACTTGGCATATCTTTTAACAAAAAAAGACATTTACCCATGCTAAAAGGGTCACTTGTCGACTCAAATTTTTCTGACAATTGATCATAATTTTCTAAAAGCCGAACAAGGGAGTATTGTAATTTTTCAGCTATTCGTTGTCTTTTCTCTGCCTTTCCCCCTCTCTTCCTTTTTTTTGGATCATTTTCATATATACTTGGCTCTTTTAGTGTGATCCAGTGGATGCTCATAACTATTCACTCGAACACCTTCCTCCTCATTCCCCAAAAATGCTCATTTGGATCAAAGAACTCATTCTGAGTTACTTCTATAGGCGACAAAGTATATGGTTGTGGTGTAAATATAGCATAACCAATAGCAACCACATCTTTAAAATATTGTTCCATCAAAGTCAAGAATTTTGGTCCTTGATCCTTCCAATTCAATTATTTTGGATTCTCCTACATTAAAAATGAACAATTAATTAATCAATAAACCATATAGTAATGAAGATCTAAGACTTCATTTTTCATATCGTATGAAATTAAAAATACGTACTTTGCTTTTAGCTTCCCACCACTATGCAGGTGCCATTACAGTATTCTTAATTGGATCCCATCGAAGACCTGTCTCCTTTTCAACCAACCTTGCCCATAATCCAAATTATTGTTTCAATCCATCCCATTTATTTTTCAATTATTTCTTGTCATAATTTTTCCCGGTTCTATGATTAAACTTGTTGACTAAGTTGTTCCACCCCTCTTTAGGAAAATGTGTGTTTATACTTATTACCAGCAACAATTTCTTCAACACAAGCTTTTAAGAAAGTTTCAGTGTTGGAATCATTTCATTTTGCTTTCTAAGAACTTTCGCCAACATTTAATGCCATTATATGACAAAGAAAGAAAGACATGATTTTATTTAATGTAGAACATGCATTCCATTAACATATAAATAACACGTGAATCTAAAGTGAAATATAAATATCTTGTAAATTTTCAAGTAATGGACAAGTAAATAACAATAAGGAATAGAACTAGATCAGTAACATAAATAAGAAAATTACATAAATGTCATATTGCATATTATAATGGTTTTCATCGAAGGATAAATTAATAATTAGATTCCAAAAAGGTTTTGCATATTTCAGCTAGAAGAGGCTTAACCAAAACACTTTTTCCTTAAGAAACTTTAGATATTATGTTTGCATCTTACATCATAAACTTGTTTTTACTCACGTTTACATAAATCTTAAGACCTATTCACCATTATTTACATGCTTGTCCTGTTGAATTTGTTGAAGAGTCATCATAGTCACTCTGTTGTCTACAATATTCATCTATTCAATGTTTTTCATTTTCACATGCCTACAACATAGTATGCACAGTGTATTTATCAAAACTACATCTTTGAAACTTAAGATAGACAACATATCCAACATATAGCTCAAAATCCCAAGGGCATATCACTAAAGCATTAAAGAACCCCCACTTGCTTCATAAATCATGAACTTGTACATAGAGAGAAATGCTACTAAATACTATCATTGCCATGATAGACGGTACTAGCACTCACTTTCTTTGGTTTGGCAAATCAAAGCTACATGCACAGACATGCATACAGATACAATGTTATATTCACTTTCTTGTTTGTTTTCTGGCTTGGTTTCTGTGTTTATTTTCTTGCTTCTGTGATTATGGCTTGAAATTATAACAGACATTACTCTAGGGCCTTGTGTAAAATATTGATGGAAAATCCCAAGAGGAAAAAAAAATTATGAAACTTCATTTTTTGACCCTTCATCATACCTATCACTTGTCTCTTGTTAACTCATCATATTCCTTGTCTACTTTATCCTCTCGGTGAAAACCATTACAACTCATCATTTCAATATAAAAATTCATATTGCGTATGTCCATAACTGTTACAACATGTATGGGAAGGGTCCACAACATATAACTAGATTTATGTCAACAACACGAGAATCATTCACTGATAAGATGGCATAGACATTAATGTGGAGGGGGAAAAGAGTTTATAACCTTCACATAAATGTCTAATCACTTTGAAGAATGGAGCAAAATGTTGCCATAGTTAAAGAAAAACTGTATGTGTATGTATAATAAATAATAAATGAGAAAAAAAATATGTTTGTATAATAAAAATATAAATAAAAAAATCATTTGAAAAGAATACAAACGGGGTCATCATATAATTCATAATCTATGAGATGCAATGCAGCTTTGAGACATTGAAATTATGGCATGCAAAAAGGAAACAAAGAATAATTATTTTAACCTCAGGTCATACTGTTGAGGCTACACTCTTAACTAGTCAAATATCTTTCTTTCTTCTTTTTATTCGGTAGTTACTAGTCAATTATCTTTGGGTCCAATGCCTAACCCTCCTAGCCTTTATACGGATGGTTTCAGGCTATTCACAATATTCAGATTGGACCCGTTAAATTAAAACCTTCCCTATACAATACTATTTTTTATAACATGAACAACGATGGGTTGAAAAAAAACAAGGACCCAACACCAAGCATAGGATTGCACCTTTCACCAAGAAAAAGGAAGAACTAAATATAACAATTGTAGAATGGGGATAGATTAAAGAAAACAGTACTTTGAAGAAGAAAACACAAGAATGAAAATAAAAAAGAGAGAAATATTTGATTCTAAAGTGATAGGTTGTTGTAGGCTATTTGACCATTTTGCCCCTCATTAATTAATTAATAACCATTTTGCCCCTTATTCGAAACTATCTATCAATCTGCCCCTCTTTAATCGACTAATTTGCATGTTTAATCGACTAAATGGTTGTTGGGAGATTTAATCGACTAAATCTCCCTACTTAATCGATTAAAATCGTACTGACTTATTTTTTTTTGTCAAATATGGAGATTTAGTCGACTAAATCTCCCAACAGCCATTTTTTGTCTGTTTTGGCCATTTAGTCGATTAAAAATGCAAGGTAGTCGATTAAAGAAGGGCAGATTGATAGATAGTTTCAAATCAGGGGCATAATGGTTATTAATTAATTAATAAGGGGCAAAAGGGTGAAAAATCCGGTTGTTGTTGCTAACAAAAAAAATAGCATGATCGTGGGATAGGAAGAGATAATGGGCTGATAGGATAAGATTAAATTTGTATTTTAAAAATTTATATTATCTTTTAGTTTCTATTTTTTCCAAAAGCAACCAACTATTGGCTAAGAAAAAGCAGTGATTTAACTTTTATTTCAAATTTTACTTTTTAAAAAAGTTGTTATCCAAATATCTAAAAAAATTCAAAATAATTTTTAAAAAAAAAAAAAACTTTTTTAGAAACAAAAGTCTATCCAAACATACTCTTAGCCTTGAGTTAAAAACTCGTGGCTCTATATTTTGAGTTGAAGGGGCCACGAGACCAAACCATAACCCAGAAGATGCCAATGCGACTGCAACCTTATGGAGAATTGCACATGCATCTTGCACAATCTATTCGATGCAATTAGGGCCCGTTCGAATGAGCTTATAAAAAATGATTTTTTATGTCTTGTTTATTTTAGAAGTATTTTTTACAAAAGATAAAACTATTTATATTTTTTTGAAAAAATGGTTGATTTTTGAAAAAATATTTGGCTTTTGACTTCTGCTTTTTTTAAAAGATAAAATTTTTAGTTTTCAAAAAAATTAGTTTTTGGCTCTTTTATGACTTTTGTTTTTTTTAAGCAGATATCCAAACGGATTTTGTAGAACAGCTTTTGGCTAAAAAAAAGTCCATACAAATGGGCCCTTAGTGACACGAAGATCCATAGCGTAGTTATTTGGGCAATATAAGTCGAAATTTATCTTTCTCTCTCTCTTTTTGGATAAATCATATGTATTCTTTATCGTAATCAATCATGTTCGGGGCAATTTCAGGATTAATACTTTAAATCACTTTCAAAAATAATATTAAAAAAGATTGAATATATATTTTTACCCCACATGCTCAGCTCTTATACGCTAAGAGAGCTTATCTCTTACACTTATGATAGGATAATTGTTCTTGCAATTTTGTCAGAGAACAATGGCTAATAAAAGCCATGCTTGTCACCAGAGGCGGAATCAGGGGGGCTAGGGTGGGCCACCGCCCCCCCCCCCATTTCAAAAAAAAAATTATATATATAAAAAAATAAAATTTAAGTAATATTATTAAATTATTTGTTTTAAAAATTTTATAATATAAAATTACTCCTCATAACACCATCAATATCATACTACACTCAAAAAAAAAAATTTCCTATTTTTATTTCCCAACCCACTTTTCTCTCTCTCAACTTTAACAAACCCTATTTCCCATCTGCAACCCATCGACCCCAAAGGCCAAAGCCATTAAATCTCCTCAGAGGTCTTTTTCTATCTCTATTTTTTTTGTTTTTTATGAAGTTCTCTATCTGTATCTCTATTTCTATTTGAATATTTGATTGTATTGTCTGATTGTCTCGAAAGTCGAAACCCATTTAATTTGAAATCTCCGTTTTTTTATAATTAGTTAATGGCTATGCTTAAGTTAAGAACTTAAGATGCTGAAAGTGAGGGTGGCTATGCTGAACGTTTTTTTATAATTAGTTAATGGCTATGCTGAAAGTTAAGAACCCCACAGTAAACGTACGAGTGAGTTTTTTTATTTGAAATCTGCGTTTTTTTATAATTAGTTAATGGTTGTGCTGCGTTTTTTTTTATTGGGTACTAGTGAGTTCAAGCACCTGTTGTTCTTTTTATTGTTTATTTTATTTTTTTGGGTGGGTATTGGTGAGTCTATTTTATTTTATTGTAGGTTTCCTGACTATCAAACAATTGTTCTATTTTATTTTATTTTTTATAGTTTGAAATTTGCTGACTATGATTTTATTTTATATTTAATACATGAAAGATTGTAGGTATTTATTATGGGAAAGAGTGCTACTATTGATGTTTATTTTAAGAGAAAGAATAGTGAGTCTTTGCCCTCTTCTACTCCTAATGTTGCATTGTCAAATATTGAAACTCCTTCTTCAAAGCTTCCTAGAATTGAAAATAAAGAGGTAGTTAAAGTTGATTTTGCTTCACTGGAAAGAGATCCTGCACTACGCCCTCCAATATGGAAATATCTTATAAATCAACAAGATGAAATTCGACATGCTTATCTTAAACTTAGTCCATTTCAATGCAAGCTTCAAAATTATCCTTTTTCTGGGCCAGAGAGGAATCGACGTCATTTTTGCTCTTCTTGGTTTGATTTGTTTCCATCTTGGTTAGAGTATTCTCCAAGTAAAGATGCTGCATTTTGTTTGCCTTGTTATTTATTTAGTAAACCAGGTGGTAGTGGTCGTGTTGGACTTAATACATTTGTTGTTGAGGGATTTAGAAATTGGAAAAAGGTTAATGAAGGAGAAAATTGTGCTTTTCTACGCCATGTTGGGAAAAATGCTATCTCAATGCATAAAAGTGATGTGAGTTCAAGTTGGGATCTTATGAACCAATCTCAACATATTGAGATATTGGTTGAAAAACTTACTACTCAGGAGATTGCAACTAATCGTTTGAGACTACAAGTTTCTGTGGACGTGACAAGATGGCTTGCTCTTCAAGGATGTGCTTTTAGAGGTCATGCTGAAAATGAAAACTCACTTAATTGGGGTAATTTTCTTGAGATGATAAAGTTTTTAGCTTCTTATAATCAAGGAGTTGCAGCAGTTGTTTTAGAAAAAGCTCCTCAAAATGCTTCATATAGTTCTCCAAAAATTCAAAAGGAAATTCTTCATGTTTTCTCTCAAAAGATAAAGAACACAATACGAGAAGAAATTTCCAATGCCAAGTTTTGTCTTATTGTTGATGAAGCTAGTGATGTATCTAGAAAAGAGCATATGGCTATTGTTTTGAGATTCGTAGATAAAGGTTTTATACGGGAAAGGTTTTTCGGTTTTGTACATGTGGAAGATACAAGTGCTAAGACTTTGAAACAAGGAATATTCAACACTCTTTGTCACCATAATCTTGACGTTCAAAATATTCGAGGACAAGGCTATGATGGAGCTAGCAATATGCGAGGTGAATGGAATGGATTGCAGGCTTTAATTTGCGCTGAGTGTCCAACTGCTTATTATGTCCATTGTTTCGCTCATCGCCTTCAACTTGCCTTGGTTGTTGCTTCTCATGAGGTAAAACATGTTCATCAATTTTTTGAAAAATTAAACTTCATAATTAATATTGTTACTTCTTCTTGTAAACGTAATGATGAGTTAAGGGCTGCCCAAGCAAGTGAAATTGCAAGAATGATTGCTATTGATGAACTCGAATCAGGAGTTGGTCTTAAGATTGGTACTTTACATCGAGCTGGAGCTACTCGTTGGAGTTCTCATTATAATTCAATATGCAGTTTGTTTAAAATGTTTAAAGCCACATGTGAAGTTCTTGATAATATTTCTAATGAAGGAAAGACGGCATCACATCGTGGAGATGCAGATAATGCATACTCATCATTGACATCTTTTGATTTTATCATCATATTGCACCTTATGAAAGAAATTATGGGTATTACTGATGTCCTTTGTCAAGCTTTGCAACGAATGTCTCAAGATATTTCAAATGCTTTACATCTGGTTTCAACTACAAAAGAGTTACTTCAGAAATTAAGAGAGACAGGTTGGGAAGCTTTCTTGGTTCATGTTCAAGAATTTTGCATAAAACATGACATTGACATTCCAGATATGAGTGCAAAATATATTGGAAGGAGAGGTCGTGCTCGAAATGAACAAGGTGATTTTTCTACTGAAAAATTTTATAAGGTAAATGTCTTTTGTGCTACAATTGATTATCAATTGAAAGAATTAAATAGCAGGTTCAATGATAATACTATAGAATTACTTGCTTTGAGCATGGCTTTAGATCCAAGAAACAGGTACAAGTCATTTAATAGTGATAATATTTGCAAACTTGTTGATAAATTTTATTCTAGAGATTTCACAGAACAGGAAAAATTGCATTTGAAGATGGAGTTACAACATTTTGAGCTTGACATTCCTAAACATCCAGATTTGATTAATTTATCAACTACATCAGAATTATGTCAAGGGCTAGCAAAAACTGGAAAGTCTATTATTTACCCTCTTATTGATAGAGTGATTAGACTTGTACTCACTCTTCCAGTTTCTACATCAACTACTGAAAGATCTTTCTCAGCTATGAAGATAATCAAGACCAGGCTTCGAAATAGAATGGAAGACCAATTTCTTGATGATTCTTTGATTACATACATTGAAAAAGAAATTGTTTTGAGTTTTAGCACGGATTCAATTATAGATGAGTTTAACAATATGAAAACACGTAGAGTAAGAGTTAAGTGAAGTGATCTTAATTTTTGTAATAGATTTCTTTCAATTTTTTGTATATTAGGTCTGAATTGTATTTGAAGTACTTTTATTTATGAAGAAGTATTTTTATTTTTCGCTTACTCTCAATAAAATTTCTGGATCCGCCACTGCCGGTCACGAATCACGATCGCGTTTCGTGTGTGACAACTTTTTGGATAAAGTGACCTAGAGGCTTGTGACAATTGTTCCTGGTTTTGCTTTAGTCCACTGAATCAGAGGCCACATTCTTGACCACCCAGCCGGTTTGCTTTAATCGAACATGCTGATTGAATCAATTATTTTTTAATTTTCACATTATTTGGTCCAACAACAAAATTTAATTAAGTTCAACCAATTAAACTTATAATTCAGAAATCTTCCCATTTCAATTAATCTTTAAGGGAGTGTTTGGTACGCGAGATTTTTCAGAATTTTCGGAAAATTGAATTTTTTTAAATTTTATATTTTCGAATATTATCGTAAATTGAATGTAAAAATCATATTTTTAAAAATCGAGATTCCCGAATAAAAAAAAAAAATATCCTCTACCAAATGTACTTTAAGGAAAAAAAATCGTGTATGTATATACTAAGCACGTATATAGACGATTTTTTTTTTCTTCTTCTTCTTTATCCAATAATTATGTAATCTTTTTGAAGTTTGAGCAACTGTACGCGCAGATGTCCTTTTTATTTCTTGTACCCATTTTTTTGTATTCAATCTTAATTTTAAGTTATAATTTCTTTTAACTTAGCTAGTTCGATTCTTAAGCGAAGTATTTCAAGGTTAATAATAAAAAATTTCATGCTCTATGTCACGAAGGAAATTAATCTAATCTAAATGGATGGAAACATCCTAAAAAATAAATAAAAAGATAGTAGTATTATTCACTATTATGGCATTCATTAATTTATAGGTATTAAATCAAATGCCACAAACGTGTTATGCTGATACGAGCATAAGGAAGAAATGACTTGGTTAGTTAGATGGTTAAAAATTAGTTGTTCTGTCAAACTCTTTGTTAGTATTCAGTTCGGCTATTATTGAGTTATCTTTAGCAATAAGGCATGCTTATAAATAAGCCCCATGTGTATAGGTTCATTTATTCATGTAAATCAGTAATCAAGTTTTTCAGTTTATCTTTGTTTTCTCTATCTCTTACTTACTAGTTCAGGATCAGGGGTTCATTCCTCTAATAGTTGGTTCTGTAATTAGGAATATCTGCAACTTTCTTTGATTTATAGGTATTAAATCAAATGGCACGAACGTGTTATGCCTCCAGAAACATATCAGATGTTATTCCAGAATGGTGGAGATTCACTTACTCTAACAATAAGTCATTTCAAATGTACTTTGTTCAATAACCTTTTATAAATGTTGAATTTCATAAATTCAACTATTAAACTAAAGTTTTTCAAGATCAACTTTACAAAATTTTATGCAATTTGAAAATTAGTTGATACTTCACCGAATAACTTCATTTATAATATAAATAACTATCGACTACAAAATTATATACTTATGAATGTCTAATTTATCTAAAGTTTGGAATGCATGATCAAAATAATATTACATGATAATAATTAGGGATAAAATATTATGCTTACATTTTTTTCATACTTATTCTATTTACTCATCTCCAACATAATTATTTGATTTTATATAATAATCATGTGATGATGTTTAATATATATAATTTTATTAAATAAATATAAAATATAAAATATAAAAGTATATCATATTCAGTTTGTAACACATTGTGTTCCTTCTTGATGTATTTCACTATCGCTGCCCAAGCACCTCTATCACTTAATTCAAATACACTAGAAGTGAAAAATTATAAGGGGTCACGTCTAGGGGTGAAATTGGGCTGGGCCGGCCTACAGGGGCCTACGGCTCGGCCTACATCAGGTCAAACCTGATCTAGTATATTTCGTAAAATAGGTCGGGTTTGGGTCTTGAAAAAACTTGTTTAATAAAAAGGCCGTAGGCCTACTTTCACAAGGTCTGACCTATAAGCCTACAGGTCGGCCTATATTGTACTATTTATTTTAAATAAAATAAAATAGAATAAGTATGCCTTAAAGAAAAATAAAATATATAAATTTAATCAATTGCAATTATTTATAACTTAATTATATTCGATTATATTTTAATAGAAATCTGACTTTATTTTTTACGTAGGAGGAACCAACATCTCAACATGTTAGATTGTGTATATGAATATATTAAAAGATTTTTGTGAGAGCTTATACTTACTACAAGCATCATGATGTGTTTGCTGGATTCGTGTAGTTATTCTAATTTACATAGTATGGATTTGTTTGTTGAATCTGATGAAATATATGTTATTTTTTTTTTTTGGAAATACAAGGAAAATTAAACAAAACAACTAAAGACACAATCTGGGCATAGCCATGCCAACAACATCATCCCTCAAAACGGATTCGCAATAATTTGGAGGAGCTGTAAATTCTTGCAAATCCCAACCAAAGGAATGAGCATGACCAGCTAGAGCATCCGCAGGACGATTTCCTTCCCTGTAAGCATGGGAAACATGAACAAGCCAGTCCTTTTGCATGTAATGACGAATCTGATGAACCAAAGTAGCCAAAGGGTGTTCCTGATTACAGTCTTTGTTGATAAAATCAATAGCGACCATCGAGTCTCATTCCAACCACACTCTACGATAATTTCTTCTCCAAGCTATCTGAAGTCCTAGAAGGCAACCCCAAAGTTCTGCTGTAAGAGAATTACCCCAACCAAGGTATTTTGAGAAGCCAACAATCCAACTCCCAGTATCATCCCTAAGAACACCTCCACACCCAGTACGCATTCCTCTCATTGTACAAGACCCATCTACATTGATCTTTATCCAACCATATGGAGGAAAGGTCCAGCGAATATATCGCTCCTCTTTATTCCTTCGATGAAGACCAGAAGATACAAAAAGAACTCTAGACTGCAACACATAATCATGGTAACACCAAATCTGTCGAACAATGCTATAAGCATTAGCCTGAGATCCTTCAAAAATTATTTTGTTTCTGGTATTCCAAATGAACCAACAAGCAATACCAAAAATCAAAGGCCACTCCCGATTATCTCCCATATCACCAACCACGAGGTTTGACTGCAACCAATCATTGAAACGCTGGGAGAAAAAATTCCTTTGCTTTACCTGCAAAACAAGAAGTTTCCAAACATCTCTAGAAATATGACAATCACGAATAGCATGTATGGAATTCTCCTCTGAAACTAAGCATCTAGAACACATGTTTGAATCAGCCATATGCCTCTGAACACGCTTCACATTAGTCAAGAGCTTATCCCCAACAAAAAGCCAAAGAAAGCAACGGATCTTCTCAGGACCAGGCCATTTCCAAATTTTGTCCCAAGGAAATACATTATCTACCACTTCTGTTTGTGAAATGAGAGAGTAAGCTGTCTTCACTGAAAACTTACCGTCGCTAGTCCCTGTCCAAATCACTCTATCTGGACCACCTTGTAAGAAAGGAGGCACAAGTTTTTGAACTTTTTGCAAAACTGAGCTAGGCAGCAGGTGCTGAAATAAATTCCAGTTCCAACTCCCTTGACTAGTTACACATCCAGCTACCGTCCATGAAAGACAATCTTCAGGAATCGGATGCACCGTAAGCTGGGAAAGAGGAGTACAATTAGGAACCCAACGATCATTCCAAAAAGACGTGTTCTGTCCATTACCAAGAAGAACTCGAGAATTATCCACCACAGGCTGCCAAACTCGAGCTACTCCTTTCAACAGATTCGATCCAGTTCTAGAGACTCTTACATTTGGGAACAACTGGGTGCCCACTTTGTATTTATTTTTGAGAACTTTACACCACAAAGCTTCAGTATCAGTCATCAACCCATGAGCCACTTTCATAATCATAGCTTGTTCATCCCTTTCAATTGTCTAATTCCTAGACCACCGTCCTGCTTCTTCCTACATAAGGTATCCCAGGAGACTAAATGAGTCTTCTTACAATCTATTGTATCTCCCCATATGAGACTCCTAGTTTTACGCTCCATGTCATCACAAGTAGTTTTAGGGATTATGGAAGTTTGCATCAGATATAAAGGGATTTTAGAAAGCACTGATTTTGCCAAAGTCACCGTACCAGTAAGAGATAAATTTGATTGCTTCCAAGAATTTAATCTTCTGTTAATTATATCCAATATATGTTATTTAGTTTGAGCATTTTGCTTTTGAAAGTGACTTAAATGCAGATTGTATGAGTTTTGTTGTGATTCATGATTCTGTTTGGACGTTGAAATTATGATTTTTGGTTTAGCAACAGAATTTGAGTATTTTGTAAGGTTGATTCATGATTCTGCTTGGAAGTTAAAAAATAAGAGGCTAACGGGCTAGGCCAGACCATTTGTTTTTTTATAAATGGGCCAAGCCATGCTAACAATTAGACTCGTACTAGGCTTGGGCAGGTCAAATTAAAATTTTTTAACGTAGACTTGGACTTTTCGGGACAAAGTTTGGCTCAGCCCAGCCCACTTTCACCCCTAGTCACGCCACTAAACACTCGAGCATATAAGTTTATGATCCTTCGTATCAATGAAAATTCATAGCACAACCCAAGATTCATATGTGTTCTGTGAGAGTTCGAACCCAAAAAACATTGTAGCTTTGATAGCCCAACATTGTCCACAATAGTTGGACCGTGGGCTTTGGTCTTCACTTGAAGGGAGAGCAGAAGAGAGAGCCATTTGTTGTACCAAAAACAATCAAAAGAGGTTGTTATTCTTTGTTTCATGTAAAACTGGCAGGCTCGGATTATCCCAATGGGCTTTTGGGCTGTTCTCACCTGGAATGTAGTGTTGTCATCTCCAGACCAGAACCCATGTTTCAAAAGTAGAGTGAGATACAGAGTACGGACTCTCTCTTCTTCTATTTTTATTTTTATTTTATTTTTAAGAAAATAATTCTTAAAATAAATTTAGGAAAAAGTTCAAAAACTCCCCGTATGGTTTCGCTTATAATTATTCATCCCCTTATATATACTTTTTATCATTTACTTCCTCTGTGATATTTCCATCCAAGTCTACCCCTAACATTATTAAAAACTAGATTAAGTTATCCATTTTGCCCCTATTAAAAAAATCAGATTGGGAAATATTATAAAAATATGGAATTCCTTCCTTATGAATGTTTGCATAATCACATATCATAGAATTTGAAAATATCTAATAATTGTTACTCAATGATATCTAGAAAACACGATCAAGAGTGTAACACCTACGCGTTGAATTTGATCCCAACTTCCATGGAATCTGTGTTGCAGCTCTTTATTTTGTAGCTATATCCACTATTGGGGCCTTCTTCTTTGGGCAACACTCAGTGAGAAAAATATTAAGGAGATGATCATTGGTTATGTTCATCCTGACCGGCATTGTTTTTGAGTGCAATATCACTAGACAAGTGTAATTTGGAGAACTAATTTGTTTATGCCTGGAAGCTCATGTTTTGCCTCATTTCTTTTTTGTTTAATTTAGGTAATATGGGCATAGCAAACACAATCCAAAAATTCCAAAGAATGATACATAGGGTTTGAAAACCTTTGTATTTATACAAGCTGAATATTAGAATTTAATTACATATTCAACTTCGGGTGAAGGAGTACATAATTGACATTTTTTAATTATTTTTAACAGAGTGAGAATTTTTAATAAATCATGTCAAGATTTTTAAATAATAAAAATTCAGTATTTATTAACACCCTCTTGACTCAATTTCTTAAGTAAATACTAAATAATCAATGATATCACTTTATAAAAGGCTTCCTCCATAGATGTCATATACTAATTTAATTGGCCAGTTATAAGCCTCAGCAAAATAATGATTCTCAGAATAGAGCTTTTGCACCTTATGATTCCAGTTCCCGTAAATTGATAGGCAAATCCAGAGACTCTACAAGCTATCATTTATTATGAAAATAGATTTAAGATGTTTACAATGCCAAAATATCAAACTTTTGAGCAAAGGGAAAGAGTCCAGGGTGAAGATTGGGAATAACGACCAAATTACCACTGTTCATCTAAAATATTACCAGAATGTTACGTCTCAGAAATTTTTTACCAAAGTGTCGCGTCATCAGTCTCGTTATGCCACGTGGCGAGTTAGGATTGACCACGTGGCAGCACCTGGTTGACCACGTAACTAGCTGCGCAGTGTAGCTAAATTACGTGACAAACGTAACTAGCTGCGCAGTGCAGCTAGATTACGTGACAACCAAATCCTGTTATGTGGCCTAAAGCGCTGGATTACGTGGCGTCTTACGTGCCAAAATCGCTGGACTGCGTAGCTGTTTACGTGGCGGCTGTTAAAACACTCAACGCATGTGTGATTTTATTAATAGGTGTAATTTTTAGCAATATTAACTATTACGGGTAGATTTGGACCGAAATAATCATAGAAAAAGTAAGTGATTAAAAAAAGTCGCGAGGAAATAAATATTATAAGAAAAATCATAGGGAGATTTTAGAATTTTTTCCATAAATAGATAAAGGAGAAATAGACTCTCATGTTACATGAGAGAAAAATTATCTCCTACACACAAATTAGAGATAAAATTCACTTTATATTTTTTCTTTATTCTTTCTCCTCTGATATGTGTGTGCATGAAAGAATTTTTTTTATCATGTAACATAAAAATAATAAAGCCCATAGATAAATGTAGCCTTTTGAGTAATTGAGTTTCTTTACTAAAAAATAAACATTAAAATGTACATATTATTATTTTAATCAAAAAGGGATTGTAACTATAAAAAAGGAATCTAAATGTATTTTTTATTTTCTATTAAAAAATCAATTCTGAGCTTGTTTTCTTTTATCACTTCTGATGCAGAAGAGGCAGACGCGACTTTTGGCTTCAAGGTGTAGTCATGAAATTACATTCAAGATTAATAAAGGACCAAGTACTTGTAAACTAACAAGTAGCTGAGCTACGCTTAAATTATTCAAAAAATGTTATTTCACTTCTCTTTATATTGTATGCCTGCACAACTCTTGTTCGAACTCTTTGACCCGATTAGTATAACTTACGTGAAATAAAAATGTCTCCTGGAGACATAGAATCTTGACAATGCCAAAAATTAATATATTTCTTTTCCTTTTTTTTAGTCTAATGCAACGAGCCACAAAGGCTACAAAATACAAGACTGACCGACAAACCTAACCGCACCTAAACCAAGCAAAGCAGCTAAGCTAAAAAAGGGCAACGCAAATCATGCATGATCATATAGAGACAATCAACACTATGTTTGCATGAGAGTTGTAATTTTTATCAAGATGTGTTGACACAATTTGAATATCAAATGAGATTTTGTATTTATTGTGTTTGTGTCGATTCAAAAATAATACGCAAAAAATATGTTATATTTCATGTCAATTCGCCAATTTAGAATTGATTTGTTTAAGTTAAACAGTTTGCTAATATTTTGATTTATTTATTTATTTAAGATTATTCATGTAATCTCCATTCTAAAAGTAAAATAAAAAAATGCAAAAGCCTTTCTTAATTCGGGATTTAGGATTCCCTCACTCAACTCCTCCCCTCTCAGTTTCGAATTAGGGGTCCCTCCCGCAACTCCTCCCCTCTCTGTTCTTTACATGTGCTTTTCTTTCCTCTCACCTCCAGCATCACCATGTTCAATGAAGTTATTGTGCCTCAAAAGACAGACTTGAATTCTATTTAAAGGATTGAGTGACCAATATTAACTAAAAATATTATATAATAAAATATTGGTGAAAAATCTACAAAAAAAATCTACCAAAGGGAGTTGGCTCAAGTGGTAAGGTACTTGGGTTCGCTTAAGCAAAGACTCGAGTTCGAGACTTTGTGTATGCAGAAAATTCTCACTGGGAGACTCACCTGCCAATGTTAGGTAACTTACTCGGGTCGGACTGAACATAGTCGGGGCGAAGCCCCGAAAACCAGTGGAACAATCAAAAAAAAATATATAAAAGATCTTGCTCCTCCTCAAAATAGTTAATTGTTTTAAAAATCAAAACTATATATGTTTCATTAACTACACCTAACAGATAACCATCATTGAAAAAACTAAGAACAATAACGTTCAACTACTAATATCGTCCTTGATAAAAAGGCCATCCTACCTATCAAGTCCCAAAGGCTCAGAGTCATAGCTCCTAATTTGTCCACAATCCACAACTTTTTCGGTCTCTCTGCTACTAACACTGTAACACCGGTGTATTAAGATTAATTATGAAATTAAGTGCAGTTATAATATTAAATAACTACAATGGAAATTCAAATAAAATTTTCCTTTCTCTTTGCCAATAAATTAATTTTGAACTCATTAATGTTTACTTCCTTATTTATTAATTTCACACTAATTAGAAGTTTCCTACATTAGCCTACAACCCCTTAACATATAGCTCACATAGGCCACGAGGGGCAAAACTCAATATCAAAGTGCAGGGTCACCACGCTTTAGCGCACACCTGCATGTCGAATTTTGTCTAAACAACGAGTTATAGTGCGCTCTATAATAACCCTAATTTGTAAGATGTCTAATTGCATTGGATTAATTATTTAATCAAGCATAATGAAGATTAATTAAGTGAGATGCTCAATAAAATTAGATTAAATGTTAATCATGCACATTGTAGATAAAATAAGTGAAATACTTAAATCAATGTGGAGTGTGGTTTATGAGGAAAGTCCACTTTTAAATAGGTTAAATGAGAATAAGTGAGGAATTGGGCTTTTAGGCAAAAAGGCCCTATCAGTCACTCCTCGCTGGTGTAACTCGCTGAAGCGAGAAGCCCAGCGAGCAATGCGAGAATTTAAAACATTCCACTTAAGTCACTCTCTCTCTCTTCACCAAACATCCATCTTCTTCCACAAAACAAATCACCACCATTAATGGGCAGATTTGCGCTCCCAAAACCTAAGTCCCCTATTGCTTGATGAAATCAAAAGTGGTGGGAAGCAAAGTTGCTTAGAATTCTTGTGTTAACATAACCCTAGACCAATAATCCACTCTAAGGCCTTGTGTAGTGAGAAATCCTTGGAGGAAGTGGAGTTTTTGAGTTGTCCAAAGAGCTTGGGGTGGTGCATTGTCTCATTCGGGGTTGGAAGACATTCCTTGAGTCATTATGGTGAAATTATTGGTAAGCATTTCTAACCTCCTTGTGTTTTATGGATATATATACATTTAAGGTTTTTATGGAAATCTAAGTTGAATGGTTATTTTAGAGCATGTGTTGAGCTTGGTTGTAGTTGGAAAGATTGCTTAGGATATGATTTAAACGGTAGAAATGTATTTAAAGCATGATTTGGGCACACTTTGATTTTGGCCTATATGCATATATGTGAGCATGTATAGGTTGCTTGTAAACCAAGTAAAGTGTGTATTGATTGTGCTTATAGTGTTTCTACGATTGAGACAAGTGGATAATTGTTGCTAAATCAAGGAATTGATGAATCAATGGACCTTGACATGGATACTTGATTAAATCAAGTGTAGGTGAGTTCCTAACATCATCGAGCGTGTGTGATGAAATGGTCTATGTTGTGGTGAATATAAATATATTAATATGTTTGTATTTGATTGATTGCAAACTTTCTTTATGAATAAGTATTGTTCATAACAAATTGTCTTATGGTACTTTGGATATTGAGAAAAGGATTGGTTTGAATTCTTTCTTTGTGGAATTCATGTGCTTGGAGCAAGGATTTGGCTAGGAGTCTTCCAAGGTAAGCTTTCAGACCTTGGGATTAATCCTTTGACTGTTCCACCAAGCCCATGTGGGTTTTGGTTTATATGGTTGTGGAATAGATTGAATGTAATGCATGTTGTGTGGTGTAAGAGGGATTCTTACAGGGATATGTGTTGCGTAATTCATACGGTATGTTGCACAGTTGCATAATTCATACATGGTTCTCTAGCCTTAGGATTATTTGTCTTAAGGGTCCTATTTAAGGTATGTTTACCACGAGGGATGGCTAGGACAATGTCATTTGTATTCTAAGGACGGTGCGAGGCACTAGCAGGAATATTAAACAGTTAATTTGCACACTTTGCATGGATATATACATATATGATTATGTTGTTTATTGCTTGTTGCCTGAAGTGAACTTTGGGGTGGAGAAGTCCTCCAAAGATCCCTAGTTTATTGAGATGTTTATTGTAAGAACCCACACCGTTAATTAAGGAAGTTAATTAATTAATTATGTGAAATTAGAAAATAATTTCATAATTGATCCTAATACTTATGAGAAAGCTTAAATAATATTGGTGAGTAATTAATAATGCTGAAAGTCATTTTTCTGACGAAAAGTGCAGATATCGGTTCTGCTACTCGGTATAAATGCGTACCGATGAAGTATCCCGGAAAATTATGAAAAGTGTGTATATGTCACTAGAATAATATATAGGACTTGTAAAATGAGTTTCAAGTCAAAATAATGAGAACTGGTGCCAGAACTGATACTGGCAATGGAAAAGCACGTACCGGAAAGATGCTGCGAAAAATAAAATAAAAATATGATAAATCTTAAAAAAATGATTAGGATCAGAATCCTAAGTTTGGGATTAAAATGCTAAGCATAGCTATTAGCGCTAATACAGAGCGATTAAGACTTAAGTGACTATATATACTCATTTTACACACAACCCTGGGCCATATTGGCTTCCTACGTGAGTTTTGCTGAAGGTCAGCTGCTTCCCTCCATTCCTTGGCCTTCCTTGCATGCAAAACTCTCCATAATACCTCTTTTCTTTGATTTCTTCTCCTCTAAACAAGTAAACACTTGGGTGTGAGCATGGATGAGTGTGAAAAGTGTCATCTTCTGAGTTGAGGGTGTTGTGTGTGTGTTGGGAAGGGGTTGTTTCTGAGTTGTGTGCTTTGGGAGTCTTCCTTTGGTTGTTGAAGCACCAAAAAGCATTCTTTGTGAAGAAAGGACCTTGCGTGAGTGGTATTTTCGTGTACCTTTGGAGTCAGCACCTTGGCGCTGACTTGTGAGCTCCAAGAGCACCTTTGGTTTGCTGTTTGGAACCTTGGGTGAGTGTTACCACCTTTGATCATGATTTTCCTAGCTAAAAATGGAGTCTTGACATGTTTAATGAGTTTAACAAGTAACCCACCAGAACATGAGCCTAAAAATGATCAAAGATGCATGCTTGGATGTAGTAATGGGTTAAAAACCCAACCTTTGGAGTGATAACTCGCGAAATGCAGAAACTGCTCTCTGTCGCGAAATATCCGGATAGGATATCCGGATATTGATATCCGAATACGATATTCGGATATTGATATCCGGATATGGGGTTCTGTGATATCCGAATATGGATATCCGGATATGATATCCAGATATGCATATATCCGGATATGGCCCCGATATATATCCGGATATTCTGGGATTGCGTGAACAGTGACGGTACTGTTCATACAGAACTGAGTTATGGGTTTGTGGACCCTAGATTGTGGAAGTTGAACTTCTGTAATGATTAAGTTAAGTCAGAATCAAGGGATTAAAGGCTTGTGGCTTTGTGAGAAGCCTTAAGACTTGGAACGCATAGGAAAGGCGTTGCCTTTATGTCGTATGCTTGTAGAGTATAAATATTAATGTTGTTATTGGTCCTAACAGATTGTGATTGTGCTGTGTGTGGACCTTGAGCTGTGTGTGGACTCCTGGCTTGGATAGCTAGCTTGCAAGGTAAGCTTTCGTGTCCTCAGTTTAGCCATTGTATGTTCCACCATGTCCTATGGGGGGATGGTTTATATGCATGATGTGTTTTCATGTGCCGTTTTGTTGAAATGCTATGGAGCTGTTAAGTGCAAAATGCTTATGATATGTATGTGGTGTTTCGCCTAGCCAGGAAGCCATGGGTGGTCCTGGGGGCGGGTACAGTATGGGCGTGTACTGTGTGGATAATAGACGTATTCCTGCACTTCTCTGATCAGTAGAATAGTTATAACACACATGACATGATTATCTGCTGCATTGCACTAATTCTGGAACTGATATTGAATTACTGCTTTTAGAACTTGAATTGCACATGTAAGTGAGCTTGGGGTGGAAGATCATTGAGGACCCCTTGTCTTACTGAGATTTTTGTTTAAAGATCTCACCCCACGTTTGGGGCACATATTTCAGGTTCAGGTAATGCGGGGGTTGAGACCTCTAACGGCAGGAGGCCGGAGCTTAGTTGGTATTGCTGTTTATATGATGATATGTTTGGATGCTGGATTATATCTGCTGATGATATGCCTTTAGCTTGTTATTATTATGTTGTTGTTGTTGAGACTATGTTTGGCTTTGTTGCCTTATTTGGTAAGCATGGGGATTGTCCATGCCACATTGATTGACTATCTTTTAGTTTAGATCTGAGATGTAATAATGTATCAAGATTATGTTTGGGCTATGTGTGGTAGTTCTGTGACTTTAGAGACTCACAGTTAATTATATATTGAGGTATTTCTTTTAGCTGTCTACTTTGTAATTTACATACAGGCAATATTTTGGAAAGGAATTAAGTAATTCAACTTGGTAATGATAATGACGTCATAATTGAAAACAAAAAGAATATTCCGCATTTTTAATTAAGTGTGGCTTAATACGATGACATGTTAACAAACCGGGCATACACGGGGCGTTACATTTTATGGTATCAGAGCACTTTCTAGGGAAAAGCCTGTATGTATTGCAATAACTAGGATGCTTTGTTGTGAGTCGTGTCTGTGTGTTCTCTCTATTGGGTTTTGCTATGATGATGCATATGTGACCACATTGCATGGGTCAAACAACTCATTCTTTGTGTAACTGGTGGAGAGCCATGGTATTACCTCAGAGGAACCGAGACACTAGCGGGGATCAACCTGATCCTGTCCTGGCTGCATTGGCTGAGATGCAGGCGGCTTGACAAGCCAACCAGGAGGCCATGAGAATGGCAAACCAGGCTATGATGGACGCCGTCAGAGAGGCGAACAGGAAAGCCACTGAGGATGTATTGGAGGTGAACCGCCTGGCGAACATGACGATGATGAGAGTCATGTTGGAGGAGATGAGGGTTGGTCCTGCTATTGACCAGTTTCCTCCGCCACCACCTCCACCTCCACCTAGCCTTCAGGACGAGAGCCTGAGTCAAGTTGAGGGTGCTACTCCTCTTACTGGGGTGATGGAACCCTACTTAGAGCCTTTTAAGGATCGTGATGTGATTGACCGCTGATAACTCTCCAAAAGAGAGTTATTCTAGGCTTAAATGTGATGTTTTGGGTACTATGATTGCATGTTATTCTCTTGATTTTATATGATTAATGCATGAATTCTGTGATTTCATGTTTAATGGAGAATTATGTTAATTATGAGAATTTGGGCATAAATTGGGGTTTTAGAAACATTTAAATGCACTTGTTATTTTACTGCAGGTCGATGCTTTAGCATCAGGAAGCAGTGTTGTAGCAATGGAGATGAGGTCAGCAGTACATACTGTTGACATCAGCACCAGCAAACCATGGATCCAAGCCCAATTTGGTTGATGAAGCTTCTGAACGTGTACGAAAAGATCTGATTGGAAGACGCGCTCAACATCATCAAGAAATCACAAGATTATCTTCATCAAATCAATGATTACAGATCGGATTCAGATCTGAATTGTAAATATGGAAAGAATCCTGTGAGATATGCCATAGCACATGCTGTCAGCTTGACAGCAAAACAGAGTGCCAATCTCAATCAATCACAAGGCAGCTTTGAGTGATGATTTGCATGGACTGGAAGAGATTATTGAAGCCCAGAATGTCAGAGCTATAAAGGAACGAACTCTACACAAAGAACGCACAGCTGATATGTTTTGAGACACCCAATTGGAGGCAGATTTAGAGAGAGAAAGTGGATGAAACACTTAGGAGGAATTTGAGGGTTCGTTGGGAGAAATCTCACGGATCAAAGGAGGAAGCTGAAGTTCAATTGAGAGATCATTGAACCCAGCAACTTGCTGCACTATTCCGGCGGCTGAGGCAAGGTTGATGGTGGTGGAGCTCATGGTTGTTGCGATAGCAGTGCTACAACATCGTCCCTATTTTCTTTACTTTAGATCTATGGAGTCCTATTATTCCCTTGTTGTTTCTGTTCACTCTATTATGGGCTAATTTATTAGGATTGGGTGATAGAGTACCCTTATTGTGATGTAAACAGTATTGCCTACACTTTGCTACATGATTTTCCTTTCGGTTTCTTAATAAAGTGTTATATTTTCTTTAATCTTGCTTATTCATCGAGAGGGGGTTGCAAGATAATTAGGATTTATGCTATTGAGATATAGGTAATTCCTGAACATTATTAAGCATTGTAATTTAACTAAGTAATTAGTTAATTGTGGGTGGAGGAATCACTTGCACCACAAAATCAAATGGAACTTGCACTTAATGATTCATAACTATGTTGGCCATAGAGATGTGGGGCTTAGTATACATGTATTGGTGGTGAGAGCCCTTGCATGCATTGGTGTTCTGATTGCTGTTTGGTTAATTGTTGTAGCATGGTTACTGCATTCTGGTGACATTACAATAGTGGGGGAATTGATCCCAATCTGTCTTGATACATTTGAAACACTTCTTTTGATACTGAATTTTTACTGAGTAATCAGTAGCCTTATTTTACTTTGCTTTATTTCTAAGTGTTAAATTAGTCTTTAGTTTCTCAACAAACCATATTTGTTACCTTGATTGCTTCACAAAAGCTATAGCATTATATAATCTCTATGGGAACGATATCTGGACTCACACATCCACTCTATTACTTGTTGATACGTGCACTTACGTTTTTGTGTGATTTAATTGATTACAAAATTGCACAACAACCGCCGGCTTAATGCTTTCCGCAAGCATAAGCCACCCTCCTTTTATGGGTCTTATGACCCAATTGCTGCGGCGACATGGCTTCAGGCGCTGGACAAGATTTTCCGTGTGATGCAGAGTATTGATCCACAAAAGCTGATGTTCACCACGTATATGCTAGAGGGCGATGCCCATGAGTGGTGGATGAACACCTCTCACGCTTTTGAGATGCAAGGTCATGTTATAACATGGCCATTCTTCGAGGATTTCTTTCTGGGTCGGTACTTCCCTTATGATGCGCATGAGAGGAAGCAGGGGGAGTTCGACAGATTTGTGCAGGGCTCGTTGTCTATGGACGAGTATTTGTCAAAGTTTAATGAGCTGGTTAAGTTTGCTCACTTTCGGATGGCTATGCCTATTCCGACCTTTTTGGCTGTTAAGTTCCGCAGGGAACTTAGTGAGGAGATTGCATAGCGTATTGCTGGAGCGGCTTCGAGAGATTTTGGGACATTGGTGCAGCAGTGTCGGGACATCGAGGATGTCTGTATTACGGGTAAGGACAAGAGGGCCAAGATTGCTGATACGAAGGGAACGAGTAGTTGCACTTCCTGGAAAGACAGGAAGTTTGCTGGAAAGGGCAAAGAAAAGCAGTTGGCGGCTAGGCAAGCGCCAAATCAGTTCAAGAGGACTACGACTCAGAGGAGTGCAACGAGACCTCCTACTCCCAGATGCACGAGATGTGGGAAGGTTCATCTGGGGTCGTGTGCTACCCGTCAGACTATATGTTTCTAGTGTGGCAAGGAGGGCCACTGTGTTAGAGAGTGTCTGTCATCGACGACGAGAGCTGCAACGATTCAGGCAGTTCCATTACAGATGGTTTCTTTGACTACTGCAGCGGCACCCGTTGTGTCACCAGCCACTGGGCGTGTGTACACTTTGGATCGTCAGTAGTTGGACTGAGCTCCGAACCTTGTCAGAGGTACTGTTTCCTTTGGTGGATTACTGTTGATATTTTTTTTTGATTCCGGGGTTACGCACTCTTTTGTTACAACCCCAATTGTTGTGGGGCGTGAATTGTCCATGTCTGTGTTTTCTCCACTGTTGCGGGTGACTACTGCCACTGGAGAAAAATGTGATACTGCCACTATTCATCGAGATGCCGTGTTTCAGTGGGATGGTCGTGATTTACTCGGTAGACCTGATTGGATTGCTGATGGTTAATTTAAATATTATTTTGGGCATGGATTGATTGTCCAGAAATTGTGTGATGATTGATTGTTGTGCCTAGCGAGCGGTGGTGTCTCCGTGTGTTTCCACAGCCAGTTCCTCGCCTTATATATCATTACTGCAGGCTAGGAGAGCCTTGAGTGCAGGGGCACTTGGATAGGTCATATTGGGAGGTTTGGTGAGTGGGACACAGGAGGATATCATTGGCATTCCTGTGGTGGGGAAATTTCTCGAGGTGTTTCTTGAGGAGATTCCAAGTTTCCGCCACAGCGGGAGATAGGGTTCTCCATTGATTGTTGCCTGGTGTGGGGTCTATTTCATTAGCTCCATATCGGATGTCGCCACCATAGTTGGCGGAGCTGAAGAAGCTCATTGAAAATCTTTCGGAGAAAGACTTCTTTCGACCGAGCGTGTCTCCATGGGGAGCACCGGTCACTTTTGTTAAGGTAAGATGTCTTACGCAATTACTTTATCGTGATGGTGCCTTGTTGAGAATGCGAGTTTCTCTTCAGGGAATTTAAGTGGGTAGCACTTGAACTTTGTGGTAAGGCCACGCGCGATCTTGTATATGCGAGTTTTGTGCATGTACAAGTAGTTTGTGGGTTGAGTGGTCTCCATGACTCTAGGTTCTTATGTTGATTATTAATATGCTTCATAAGTAGTTGGAATGTTAACACCTGGAGTAGTGTAAAGCATGAAATAAGTACGATAAATTGTGGTAATGTATCAATGTTATTTCACCTTTAGTTGACTCTCGATTTTGCAGATACCAGGGAGATTGAGGTATACCGTTGCTTTGAGTTTTGATTTATTATGTTATTGAAATTGAAAATTTTGCAGGTGTACGTGAACTAAGGTACGTTATTATGTGAATGAATATGTTAAATAACATGTATTGGTTGAAATGAACATGATTATGATTTCGTACTGTGAAATGAATATGAATTTATGTTGAGGATGTTGATTATAAATTGTAAGTCTTGTTGAGGCCAGAGTCATGGAATAGGACCAAACTCACTCAAGTTTGGTGTGGATTTGAGTATGCGGGGTTAGGTCACCTCTATTGAGAGAGTGACTGGTGATCCCAGTGTGTCGAGCGACGCTTTTGATGTCTTGTGAAGTTTCGAGTTTGACGGTGACTTCCTTGTTTGGGGGTGCACTTCTCGATACGGAGACTGTGAGAGTCAAGATTGAACTTATGAAGAAAATCCAAGATGCGCGAGTGCAGAGAGAGTGCCTGGACTTGGTGAAGGACCAGGACAGTGTGTCTTGGTTTGTAGAGGGACAATGTTGTTTTTGTGTCCAAATGTTTGATTTGCCAGAAGGTGAAGATAGAACACCAGAAGCTATCTGGTAAACTTCAACCTCTTGAGATTCCGGAATGGAAATGAGATAGCATTTCCATGGACTTTGTGGTGGGATTGCCGAAGACTCAGGCTAGTTGTGACTCTATCTGGGTCATTGTGGACAGATTTACCAAGTCTGCCCACTTTCTTCCGGTGAAGGTGAGCTTCACTACTGAGCAGTTGGCCAGACTATATGTTCGCGAGATTGTGAGACTTCACGGGGTGCCCGAGAGTATCATTAGTGATAGGGACCCGAAGTTCACATCTCGGTTCTGGGAGGTGCTGCAGGAGGCTTTTGGTACGCAGTTGAGACTGAGTACAGCCTATCATCCTCAGACTGAGCGGACAGACTGAGCGGATCATCCAGACATTGGAGGACATGTTGAGGGCTTGCACTTTGGAGCAAGGTTCAGCATGGGATAGGTACTTGCCATTGGTTGAATTTTCGTACAACAACAGTTTCTATGCTAGCCTGGGTATGGCACCCTACGAGGCGTTGTATTGTAGGAGGTGTCGGACTCCTACCTGCTGGTCTGAGGTTGGAGATAAAGAGTTGTTTGGTTTGGACTTTGTCCAATATACTACCCAGCAGATCCAGATGATCCGAGAGAAACTGAAGCAGGCGCAGAATCGCCAGAAGAGCTACTATGATGTTAAGCATCGTCCACTGGAGTTCAGTGAGGGTGAGCACGTGTTTGTGAGACTTTCACTTGTCGCCGATGTTGGTCGGGCACTCGGAGTGAGGAAGCTGAACCCGCGATTCATTGGGCCTTACCAGATACTTGGTAGAGTAGGACCTGTTGCCTACCAGCTCGCCTTGCCTTCGACTTGGCCAACATCCACGAAGTGTTTCCCGTGTCTCAGCTTCAGAAGTACATAGCAGATCCTTCGCACGTGGTGCAATCAGATGATGTGGAAGTTCGGGAGAACTTGAAAACTCTCGTCGGACCACTTAAGATTCTCGATCGTGGCGAGAAGCAACTGAGGAGCAAGATCATTCCGATGGTCAAAGTGCATTGGACAGGAAGAACTCCTGAGGAGTGTACTTGGGAGTGAGAGGACGAGCTTCTCCGGCGGTATCCCGACTTCCGAGGCAAGTATATTCTGATTTTGAGGGCAAAATCCTAAAAAGGTGGGGTGAATGTAAGAACCCGCACCAATAATTAAGGAAGTTAATTAATTAATTATGTGAAATTAGGAAATAATTCCATAATTGACCCTAATACTTATGAGAAGGCTTAAATAATATTGGTGAGTGATTAATAATGCTGAAAGTCGCTTTTCTGACGAAAAGTGCAGATACCGGTTCTGCTACTCGGTATAAATGCGTAACGATGAAGTATCCCGGAAAATTATGAAAAGCATGTATATGTCACTAGAATAATATATAGGACTTGTAAAACGAGTTTCAAGTCGAAATAAAGAGAACTGGTGCCAGAACTGATACTGGCTATGGAAAAGCGCGTACCGGAAAGGTGCTGCGAAAAATAAAATAAAAATATGATAAATCTTAGAAAAATGAGTAGGATCAGAATCCTAAGTTTGGGATTAAAATGCTAAGCATAGCTATTAGCGCTAATACAGTGCGATTAAGACTTAAGTGACTATATATACTCATTTTACACACAACCCTAGGCCATATTGGCTTCCTACGTAAGTTTTGCTGAATGGTCAGCTACTGCCCTCCATTCCTTGACCTCCCTTGCATGAAAAACTCTCCAAGATACCTCTTTTCTTTGATTTCTTCACCTCTAAACAAGTTAACACTTGGGTGTGAGCATGGGTGAGTGTGAAAAGTGTCATCTTCTGAGTTGAGGGTGCTGTATGTATGTTGGTAAGGGGTTGTTTCTGAGTTGTGTGCTTTGGGAGTCTTTCATTGGTTGTTGAAGCACCAAGAAGCATTCTTTGTGAAGAAAGGACCTTGCTTGAGTGGTATTTTCGTGTACTTTTGGAGTCACCACCTTGAAGCTGACTCGTGAGCTCCAAGAGCACCTTTGGTTTGCTGTTTGGAACCTTGGGTAAGTGTCACCACCTTTGATCATGATTTTCCTAGCTAAAAATGGAGTCTTGACATGTTTAATGAGTTTAACAAGTAACCCACCAGAACATGAGCCTAAAAATGATTAAAGATGCATGCTTGGACGTAGTAATGGGTTGAAAACCCAACCTTTGGAGTGATATCTCGCGAAATGCAGAAACTGCATTTCTGTCGCGAAATATCCGGATATCGTATCCGGATATCAATATCCAGATACGATATCCGGATATGGGGTTCTGTGATATCTGAATATGGATATCCGAATATGATATCCAGTTATGCATATATCCGGATATGGCCCCGACATATATCCAGATATTCTAGGATTGCGTGAACAGTGACGGTACTGTTCATACAGAACTGAGTTATGGGTTTGTGGACCCTAGATTGTGGAAGTTGAACTTCTGTAATGATTAAGTTAAGTCATAATCAAGGGATTAAGGGCTTGTGGCTTTGTGAGAAGCCTTAAGACTTGGAACGCATAGGAAACGCGTTGCCTTTATGTCGTATGCTTGTAGAGTATAAATATTGATGTTGTTATTGGTTCTAACAGATTGTGATTGTGCTGTGTGTGGACCTTGAGCTGTGTGTGGACTCCTGGCTTGGATAGCTAGCTTGCAAGGTAAGCTTTCGTGTCCTTGGTTTAGCCATTGTATGTTCCACCATGTCCCATGGGGGGATGGTTTATATGCATGATGTGTTTTCATGTACCGTTTTGTTAAAATGCTATGGAGTGGTTAAGTGCAAAATGCTTATGATATGTATGTGGTGTTTCGCCTAGCCAGGAAGCCATGGGGTGGTCCTAGAGGCGGGTACAACATAGGCGTGTACTGTGTGGGTAATAGACGTATTCCTGCACTTCTCTGATCAATAGAATAGTTATAACACACATGCCATGATTATCTACTGCATTACACTGATTTTGGAACTGATACTGAATTACTGCTTTTAGAACTTATATTGCACATGTAAGTGAGCTTGGGGTGGAAGATCCTTGAGGACCCCTTGTCTTACTGAGATTTCTGTTTAGAGATCTCATCCCACGTTTGGGGCACATATTTTAGGTTCAAGTAATGCGGGGGTTGAGACCTTTAGCGGCAAGAGGCCGTAGCTTAGCTGATATTGCATTTTATATGATGATATGTTAGGATTCTGGATTATATTTGCTGATGATATGCCTTTAGCTTGTTATTATTATGTTGTTGAGACTATGTTTGACTTTGTTGCCTTATTTGGTGAGCATGGGGATTGTCCATGCCACATTGATTGACTATCTTTTAGTTTAGATCTGAGATGTAATACTGTATCAGGATTATGTCCGGGCTACGTCTTGTAGTTCCGTGATTTTAGAGACTCACAGTTAATTATATATTGAGGTATTTCTTTTAGCTGTCTACTTTGCAATTTACATACAGGCAATGTTTTGGAAATGAAATAAGTAATTCAACTTGGTAATGATAATGACGTCATAATTGAAAAGAAAACGAATATTCCACATTTTTATTTAAGCGTGGCGTAATACGAAGACATGTTAACAAATCGGGCAAGCACGGGGCGTTACATTTATCTCACCCCACATTTTGGGAACCCCTTTTCAGGTACAAATGAATTTGAAGCATCTATTGGTAGGAGGCCACAGTAGATAACATGATGATGCCATGTTTTGATATATTTTGGGAGCATCTTATGTATATGTTAGATGAACATGTATAGGATTTACGTTTTGTAGCTCATTTGATATATCGTGATTTGCTTTGGTGGATTTAGCCTATGATCAATATCCTTTGGTATCCTCATGTTGTTGGATAGAGCCAAGGACCTTGATCATAGTTTTTTTGTGTAGCTAAGTTTCAATATGTGTAATTAAGCCATTTAATGTAATTGAACATTGTGTAATTATGGATTATATACATGTATGATGGAAGGGCATGGATGCCTATTTTGCATGTTTTGAGGTTTATTATCTGTGTGCCTTATTGATAATGTATAAGAAATATGCATGAATGACATAGAGTAAAAAATGCTAAGTTTAGGACACATAACTTATAAACCAAGAAAGGATAAGAAAGTGTTCTGAATTAATGAGAATTGATGTGGAAGTAACAGCGCCCTAATTTGTGGGCCTATGGGTTGCCCTTCCATGTCTATTAGGTATCCAAGAGGATTGCCAACCATATGTGGTTTGAGCCAAGCAACAAATAGGACATGCTCAATTCCTGGCTCTATTTGCTGGAACGCTCGCTTCAGCGAGCAGGGCCAGCGAGCTAAATGAATTGGAGACAGAAGCTAACTCAAAGCAAGGGGACTCCTCGCTCATGTGCTCGCTTCAGCGAGGAAAAGAGCACCTGAGCAATAGCTACTGCATGGGGATTTAATTTACTTGTTGTAGTGCTCGCTTCAGCGAGCAGAACAACGAGCTGAGGAAAATGCTCACAGAGGAGCTCGCTTCAGCGAGGAGCTCGGTGAGCTACCTAGTTTGCTGAAAAATAAAAAGATTATTGTGGGGTGTATGTGAACCCCACATTCATGTTTAACAAGATTAGCTAGAATTAATTATTCTGCAATGTCACTGAGTTACAATTACTATTTCGGTTTATTTTAAATGCGATAATTATTGTTAATGGAATGTAGGATGTTTAAAAAGAAAAAGTTTAGCCGTATTTTAATTGAACTATTGTGATTGTAACTGCGCTTGATATCATACGTAACGATAACAAATCGGAGTACTACGAGGTGTTACATGCTCTTTATGTGAGGTATTTCCGCTCCTATTAACGCGCTAGAGGGTTGCTTACGATCTTGAATTCTCAAAGCACATTTTAGCACGCTCCACCCGAAGGAAAATCCCCTTAGCGCGTTTTAGCGTGCTTCCCAAGGAATTTTAAGGTTCATAGGAGGCATTGGACTTCCATTTTTAAGAAATAACAAGTCTCCAAGGTACCTAATAACTATCTCGACAGCCTCTCATGGCAAATTAGGCATCAATGCATACATTCAATCAAAGGATATCCAATTTTGACATCAATCATTAACTCATTACTTTGCTCTTCAAATAATTACCATTTAAGGCTATTTACATCAAAATGCATCCTCTCAAAGTAATACTTCAAGTTCACAAAATAAGGCTTATGAGCCCTTCAATTCCTTCACATGTATGCCTTTCAAATGAGGCATCAATACATACAATTTAAACACATGTAGCTGAAATATAGTCCTAGCATGCTCCTATGTTAAAAAGGGTCAAAATCACAATATGATGCCATCAATCCCTAAGATGGCTTCTTGCCACGAGAGTTTTTATCTGCACCACTCAATATACCTGAAATATAGTTCCTCGCACGGGGTGAGATACAATCTCAGTAAACTAAGTATCCTTGGAGATTCCTCCACCCTTATGTTTACTTTCATGATATACAGACATTAATCAAGCAAGGCATATTTCATATACACTGTCATATACATACACATAGCACAAGAACCATTCCATTGGCTAACTTGTCAAACACAGGAATACTCATATGGCACTTCCAAGAGAAGTCCCTTCAGGCTTTTTCTCTCAGGCATCAACCATACAAAATTTTCTCCACATAACTCTAGTTTCATGGAAAGTCCATATTTCATATTCTCCTGGCCAGGGAACCTCCTCAATCATATAATCATATAATAGTATATTTCTCATAAGAAGCAATATTACTCATTTCAATGTACAATGCATATCAATCCATGAAACCATTACTCCTCATGAAGTATGATGGAACAACAAAGGGGATTAACCTCAAGATCCAAGAGTTTACCTTTCTAAGCTTTAACCTTTTACTTCCTTTTGACCCAAGCAATCCACTATCACCAAGATCACCCACAATATGTATTCAAAGGGTGTGGTTCCAATTAATACATATGTATATACATTAAAATCAACTTATATCCTTTAATATCATCAAAGTCACAAATTTAGAGACTTACCACAATTCTTGAAGTTCTAAGAACAGTAACTTTTAGAACAATGGTGGTTCCACTTCAATATTACCACCACCATCAATACTCCCACACAAGTATTAACTTCCATATTTATGTAATAACCTAAATCCCCAAATCTTGATGAACACTAAAAACCCTTATTCAAGAAATCAACCAAACCCTAAGATCAAACCATGGAAACTCAAGAACTATAAAAGGAAAATCATATTTCTTTTCTCAAATGCTCTACCACAAGCAAGAGGTGTGATTTCTAAGTTCCAAAGACAAGAAATTCACCTCTAAGCCCCATCCCTATGTGGTGTACGAAAATGGGTTTTTGAGGAGGGAAAAAAAGTTAGGCTCTTTCTTGGTTTTCTTGGTGAGGAGATCATGATAGGGCAAAGAAGTAGTAGTCATAAGAAGGTTAAGCTCTTCCACGTCTTCAATGGAGGGAAACTGGTTGAAGAAAATAAAATAGAGAAATGGGGGGAGGGGGGAGACTGTAAGGGAGAGAGGGAAAACTAAGATGGAGGAGAGAGGGAATATTATTTAGATATTTTGTAATATCTAATCCATATAATTACCAAAATTCCCCTGGCCTCATCTCTTTTTTTATTACACACCCATAGGTTTAATCTTAATGGGATGGATTTTATGGAGTGTGTCACACACTTAATTTATTTTGGGTTTTACTTGCTTGCATAATTTGCACTTTAACCCAACACTTTTATTATTTACATTTTTACCCCAAAAAGTGATTTAATTCTAATTTAGGCTCTTCATATGTTTAGTAGTATAATTATACATTAATCTCTAATTGGTGTAATTCAATCGTTGGAGTTATTATAAATACTCATGTAACTTTATGTTCATTTCCTTCGAAACCAACTAGGGTTGAAATTTGGTTTCTTAGGCCATGTCTATGTGGCCTTCAAAAGCATAAACATGTTGAAAGTGACTCTTCCATGATTCTCGTGACCTCTTTCCTACCCTATACCCACTTAACACTAACATTCTCTTCATTTCAATCATTTGAGTATGAATTAGTGACCCTACTCCTCATGACCTCTTCCATAAACTCTACCCTCTTAGCACTAGCATTCTCCCCATTTCAACCAATTGAATCTGAATTACTGACCCTAGAACTTTTCTTCTTGCCTCCACACAAGTCATCAAGTTCCTTTTTTGGTAGGGGCAACTTTTCAATATTTAGATCAGAGCCTTTTGATCCATTGAAGGTGAAAAATGAAACTTTTTAATACATTGATTCAAAATCTAAATATTTTTTCAAAATAATATTAGGATATACACATGGCAAAAAAAATGTTCATTTGTTATGTTACTATGGCAAAAAAAAAAAAAAAAAAAAAGCCTTAAATCATAGCTTTATCAGTGAGCTCTCTTGAATGTGGCTTTGTCCCATGCTTCAAGTTTATGTTTGTATTCGGAGTTTTAAGAACAACATTCCGACCCCTCTTTCTCCTCAGCCTCCTCCTTCCAACGAGAATGGTAGCATTGCATTCATCATGATCTACCCAAAATGATCAAATTAAAACTCGTAGAACCAAAGGACAGAGACCAGAAGACATGGCTGGAAGGGTTATATTATCAGAACCAAGTATACCAACACCCTCCAACCTCCACATTCATCAAAGCAAGCGCATCAAGAAAATTCCTGAAAATTTCAATCCCCTAGTAGAGTTCTGAGGTCCCAATCATTGCTTCTGATGCTGAAAAAGGAGCTCACTAAAGCCTCCTATACAGCATGATCCGCAATCTATCATTGATTCGTAAGCTGGCCAGGAGAATCCCACAGAAAGCGTCTATTCTAGAACTTGAGAGACAAACGAAAAGTTCCAAACCAAAATCTCATCCTTATCCGAACAGTAGTGGCATGAATAAAAAATAAAGACAATAATAAACTACGACATCAACATCCAATCCCTTTTCCCCAAAAAGAAAAAGCAACCACATAGACCTACAAGTTCAACCCAAAACATACCATCAAATATTTTTTTTATTCGCGGGCGGTGAATTACCAACAAACTGACGAATATAGAAGAGAAAGTCACAGTAGCAGTCCACTCGGTAGTAGCTTTCTTTTCCTATTTTGAAATAGCTAAAGGCCCCACCAATCCCATACCAAAGAGCCATATTTCGTCGCCACTCGCCAGCACACACCCTCTCTCTTTCTCCTCTTCCTTCATCTCTTGAAAGGGCGCGATTTGCCTTTGCCTCCTCTTCTCTATCATTTTTAAAAAACTTATCATTCACACCACCAACATTCAAAAACCTCATTCTCTTTCTCATTCTTCTCAAAACAAAAACCCTAAAAAACTCACACGCGCTCGCGCACGATGCTCCCTCACTCTTACACCTTCGACTCTGTTTCCAAATCCCAGGAACTATTATCAACCATCCTAGCTGCTAACACACCTTCCCAAATAAGTTCCGTCTGCGCCTCCATCGAGACCTTCCTGCACTCTCACTCACCCGATCAATCCCGCCACTTCTTCTCCCTCGCCTTCCCAACCCTAATCTCGAAGCTCTTCGGCTTCGACGACCCTCGCACCCTTAACCAAAACTCCAATTCATGGATCGACACACCCCATCTCGCCAAAACCCTCTTCTCACTCCTCTCCCCAAACGGCACCCTCGCCGCCGCTATCTCCGCCGTCGACCGCCTCTCACTCGTTAAATACGTCTTCCCCGCCGAACGCCTCCCCGACTGGGCTCGCTCGCTCCTCCTCTCCGATAGCCTCTCCGGCGCACTCTCCGATCTCTGCCCTTCCTTATTCAAAACCTCGCCTTCCACTTCCCAAATCCAACTCAACGTCTTCCAGTACTTCTTCTTTTGGTTCGCTTACTACCCCGTTTGCAGAGGCAAAAACGACAGCTCCGATTGCGTTTCCGTCAAAAGAGCCAAAAAATTTAGGTTAGAGGATTGGTCATCCGGTTTTTCCATTCCCGGTTTTTCCACCTCCAAGCGAACCGGGGTCGACCGAAAAACCACCGAGTGTAACCTCTACACGCGCCTCCTCTACGCTTATCTTCGCGCGTTTGTCCCCGTCGACGATCTGAAAAAACACCAACCCTACCGCAGCTCGATCCTTCACCACGGTTCGGGTTACGACGCTACCGTTGCGGTTCGGGCTGATTTTGTGGTCAACACTCTGATTCATTTCTGGCTCGTTGATAACGATTTCTCGCCGTTGCCGGTGAACTTGTGCAGGTCGTTCGGCGTTTCGTTTCCGTTGGGGGAGACGCCTCCGACGCCGGGTTTGGGTGAGGTGGTTAAGCTTTTTGTGAGGTACTTGAATTTGAGCACTGTCACTGCGTTCCATGAGAATAATGGTGGTAGTGGTGATAACTATAGTGGTTGCGTGAGTCCTAGGTGGAGGTCTGTGGAGGCTGCGGGAGCATTGCCACTGACACATTCTGTGCGTTCGCAAGGGTGTTGGAACCTTTGTGTGCAGAGGCCTCTCTATAGGTTCCTTTTGAGGACGTTCTTGTTTTGCCCTGTTGCTGCTTCGGTTAAGAATATGTCGCAGGTGTTTTCTGTTTGGGTTAGTTACATGGAGCCTTGGGCTATAAAAGGGGATGAGTTTTCTGATCTGGATGCAATGAACGATGATAAAAGGGAAAATCTTGTGTCTGCTGCTGGAAGTGGTGGATTTGCGCCACGTTGGCAGGATTATGTTCTCTCTAATTACCTCTACTACAGTTCCTTGGTTATGCATTTTATTGGGTTTGCTCACAGGTTTCTTCACAGTGATGTTGAAATTATAGTCCACATGGTGCTCCAGGTGCGTTTCTTAATTATCCATGTTCCTTCTTTTTCTTTTGCATTCACAGAATTTTTAATTTTAAATAATTTAAGCTTTGCTTGGTGAATTTTATGTTGGGGAAGGGACATTATATTTTACTGGCTTACTGCTTTATGGTGGGTATTTGCCTGTGACTTCAAGTTTCTGCTTAGGACATGTGGTGGAAACTGAGACTGGAAGTGAAACTGTACATCAATCGTTTTCTTCTCTCGAGTTTGTGTACATGAAGATTGTGAAAAACATAGGAATGACACAAGAATTAAAATGTGGCTATTGAATAATATGACCCGGGAATTCATTCTTGAGAGATAAGGAGAATAATTGTATAGATGCCTTCCTGTAATTTTAGTTTCCAGAGTATCACTTGTCTTTCAGTCAATCTTTGATCTATTCATATTTGTATCCATGGAAATTGTACTTAATCATCATTTGATCATCTGACTTTGATGCACTCACATGTACACCTCAAACCACATTCACATGTATACACTGTAAGACACCAAGCTTTCTAGTCTGTAATCCGAACATCTGAAGCAAGTGATGAACTCGATTATCAGCTAGGAAGCATGGACACTCTAAAAAACTGGAAGTGTCGTGTCTGACACGCCGACACGGTGTCTGACACGCGGTTAACATTCCTGACACGTTGACCATTTCGATAGGCGAATTTGACGGTGTCCGACACGGTCAAATGACATTTTTTAAAAAATATTATATTTAAAAAAAAAATTATTTTTTTAAAATTTAAAATATATTAATAAAGTTTCCACCTGATCATATCAATTTTTCCCCTTTTTTTCCCTTTAAGTAGATAATAGATCATCGCAGCACCATCATTGTCATTCCTGTTACGCTCTTGCTGTATCTCCTTCTCTCTGGTCTCTCTAATTTGATCTTATCTCTCTCTCTCTCTGATATGATCTCTCTCTTTCATCCCAGTTTCTATTTTTTTATTAAAGCTTCCACCTTTATAACGTTTGATTGTGTTCTTGATGTTCTTTTATTTTACATTGTATTCAGTAAATAATTTTAGTTAGTTCCTTTTTTTTAGTTTATGTTTTTGCCTTTTGTGAAGAACGTTGCTACGATTCTTGGTATTGGGTGTCGATGAATTTTTTGTTGTTGTTGCCATTGGTTATATCAGATTTTTGTTTTTTTCCCCTTTTTGTTCTCCCTTTATGTAACACTTGGATTCCGACTTTGAACCAATTTTTCTTATGTGGTTTTGGTTTGGAAAGGGAAGTTGAAAGATAATATGTTGATGGATATTATTAATTTAGTTTCATTTTTCTGTTAAATTATTGAATATTAAATGAAATATACACTATATAAATTAAAAATATTATTTAATATTAAAACGTGTCCCAACGTGTCGAAATCCATATTTTTTTAGGATTGATATGTCGGAGTGTTGTGTCGTGTCGTGTCGTGTCACATATCGGATGACGGATATCGTGTCGGTGCTACATAGATTATCGGTTGACTGAGCATTTTGGTTTTAGATATAGAATATTATTGACTTATCCTTGAACTTGATGTGTAATTAGTAATTACTACTTTCTTTAGTTTGCTAAATTTTCTTAGAGGAAAATGAACAATTTTAGTTAGTTGTCATATCCATTAATTGCTTGATTGTTGAACAGGACACTTAACAGTCCCATTGTGTTCCTACACTGAATTGGCAAAAAAGATATGTCTATAGAGTATGATGGACTTATCAATCTTATCTTTGTAGAACTGTTTCTCATTTTTTTTTTTAAATTGTGTTTTTAATTTTTATTTTTCTGTTTTTTAGGTTTTATAGTCATTGAAACCTCATGTTAGACAGTACATTCAAATAGGGCACATTATTTGCCTTCTTGCCAGGAGAAAGTTTGCATTTCTGTTCGTGTTAGACCTGTCTGTATACTTCTTTGGTTAAAAAATTCAATAAAGTCATTATTCAATAAACTCTTTGTAATGACTCATCTAGTTATTCCTATCACGTATATACAATGTTCCTGTGATTGTAAATTTCTGAGGCAGCATAACAGCCTTTTGAGGTTTAGCTGAATGAAATTTTAAATTCTTAACCTGTTTTTACAGGTTTTAGACACCTTGACATCATCAAAAGAGCTCATTGACCTTTTGAAGAATGTGGATACCCTTTTCCATTCCAGACAGGTTGGAACAGGCAAATCAATGTTGAATAACTTGTACAGATATGTTCCTATTATCCGGGAACAGTTGCAGGTGGTTTGATATTTCTCTTCTGCTTTTACTGTTTTCCCAATTCCATTCTTTGAATTTAGTGGTTGTTTTTTGCACTTTAGTATAACTTGCACCTAAAAGTTCATTCCATACCTACTATTAGTTACCCACTTTTTTTGTGTTGGTTGTATAATTTGATGTCTCGCGTCTAGGATATTTGCACTTGTTGAGTAATTTTGGTTCATAGCTGGTCTAGGACTCTAGGCACAGTATTAAATGCATCTATGAGTAGCAAGTACTCAGCATGATCTACTATCTATATATTTATTAACAATACTGGCTGTTTCAGGACTGGGAGGATGGTCTATGTGAGACTGATGCTGATGGCTCATTCTTGCATGAGAATTGGAACAAAGATTTGCGATTGTTTGCTGATGGGGAGGATGGCGGACAACAGCTCCTTCAGGTCTTATACTCTTATATTTTATGTTATTATCATCATGAATGTGTTTCTGACTATAGCATAACAACACAATCAATCATTTGTCCATATAATGACAAAGTTTTAACTCTCCTCTTTTATTTGGGCTTGGGACCAACTATGTAAAGATTGGTCAGAGAGCACAAATAGGCAGATGTTTCTAACTATAGTAATCATTATAGATGTGGTATAGGTTATTATCTTCTCATACTATCTTTTGTCACTGCAGTTGTTTATATTGCGTGCAGAAGCTGAGTTGCAATCCATATGTGGTGATAATCTTACACCCGGCCTTCAATGCATAGATTCATTGAAGGCGAGATTGGGGTGCTTATTTGATGGACACACTGTAAAGTCATCTTCAACCTGTCCGGAACCAATGCAACATCAACATTCCCGAGATGAGATATTCAAGCCTAGAAGAGCTGGCAACCATGCATTTGCAGATGTTAAATACAAAGGTGACTGGATGAGACGTCCCATATCCAATGATGAGATTGCATGTCTTGCAAAAGTGCTCATTAGGTTATCTGATTGGTTGAATGAGAGTCTTGGACTAAATCAAGCAGAGAGCAGTCAAGTAAGCCCAACATGTTCCTATGTTGAGGTATCGACTGATGTTGCCCATATATGTGGACCTTCAGAGACCCTGAAGGTTTTTTTCTATACCATTGGTTCTTGGTTTCTCTTTCTGGGTGCTGCTTCTCTGGGTTTAATGCGAAAATGCGGTCTGAGGGTGAACCTAAGGATATTGGCCTCCAAGAAGGTTGTTATGGTTTTTGTTTTCTATGCTGTTTTTAGCATATTGAAGAAACTCATTCGAGCATTCCTTAGCTTGTAGGGAAGAAAATAAATCGAACATACAAAATATATAGAGAAATGTGAAAAAGTACGGAGAGAATTTTGTTCCTTGCAAGTTATTGTGCGTAAGGTGTTTCTGCCTGTGTAAATTTTAGTGTAGTAGTAGCCAAAATATGTCTGTCCGGCATTCTGTTTGTTCGGAGTACAGTAATTATAATAGCTTACCGCATGCGATCTCGTCCAACAGGATATAAATGCAGCTCGGTTAATGTAAGTAATTTTTTTTATCTTTTTTCATATGAAAGCTGCAATGAATGAAATTAAGGATGAAAATAATGGAGTTCTACCTCATTTTTATTTAGAATTTGACAAATAAAGTTTTAGTGAGGATCCACCATTTCGTTGAATTGAAACAATGTTTTGTTGTAGGATATGACACTAAGTTTGAGCAATCCATTAACTTTTAGCGTCATTTTTTTTTTATTATGGTTGCAATAATATTGGGTTAGTTTAGTTATCCTGACTCTGAACATTTGTTAGACATGTATGATATTTCTTGTTTAAGAAATTACATTCTGCCTCGAGACCCTTTATTTATGAAGTTATACGCATGTCGCGTACTTTCTAATCGAATTTTACGCAAAGTTCTTGTAAAAATAATGGTTTACCCATAAGAGTTTTCATTTTTATTATATTAAAAATATAATCTTAAATCAGTTATATTATCTAATATTATTATTAATCTATAAAGAATAATAAAATTAATATTAAATATTTTTTAACGCATTTACTAAGGTGGTGATGTAAAATATTTCTTTGATTATTACATCAATTTTAATATACTGTATCATTGTTGCTCTTTGTTTTGAATTAATATTTTTAATTGACGTTGAGTACTTATTTTAAAAATAAAAATACAAAGTTCAACCTAATTATAATTTTGAAGTAAGTGCTATAATATAATTCAAGGTGTGAAATACATTATTTTTAATTCATGTTAATTGATATAGCAAAAAAGACATGATTAATGGTTAAGAAAGAGATTGTCTAGATATTATTATTCCTCTCTTGAGTTTAAAGTTTTACAAAATTAAAGCAAGCGCTGAATTTACAAAAAAAGAAAAGAAAAGCAAGCGCTCTCTCTCTCTCTCTTAGATCCGCTTTACATATAGCAATGATAGGTGTATGATTATGATTTTTCACATTTAATATTTTTATCTTTTGTATGGTTATGATTTTTCACCTTTAATGCTTTCACATATATATATGGCAAGTATTTGACTGTTGCGTTTATAGCAGTTGCAGAAATATAAATCCTTATATATATATATATATATATATATATATATATATAGAGAGAGAGAGAGAGAGAGGAAATTTATACTTACAACTTTTTTTTACAACTTCTTATAACCATATCTTAACACCGTTGATTTCCGTCAATCAACGGTTATCATTTATTGTGAATCAATAATTAATTAATGAGTTTAATTTTCGAAAATAATAACCGTTGATTGACGGAAATCACCGGTGTTAATATATGGTTATAAGATGTTATAAAAAAAAGGTTGTAAGTATAACATTTTTCGTTTATATATGTGGGGCAAAATCTTTTGACTCCGGTGTAAGGCTTAGAAGTCTTACTCCTTCCCATCTCAACCATTGATTTTCGTTCATCTAATGTTATTATTTATTTGAAAATAATAGTTAATTAATTGATGTAACTCAATGAACTATAACATATCAAATGGATGGAAATTAACAATTAAGATGAGAAGTTCCCTTCCCAATATAAATATATATATATATATATATATATATTATAGATTCAATTAAATTCTAGTAATCGAACAATACTATTATTATTTTATTTTATTTTGGCTACATAACTATACTATTATTTTAGTTGTCTCAGATAAGTTATTACTACATCGAATAAAATAATTCGATATTAATTAAAATTGTTTTCTATATACAAGACTTTAAACTGGTTCATGTAACCAAAATAAAAATTGATTTTTAAAATTTTTAATAAATTAACAAATTTTATTTGTTCTTCTAAAAAAATTTAAAAATATGTCTACATAATAAAATAGGTCTAGTTATATGAATCAGACTTGATTTTTTTATAGTTAACTCAAAAAAAATGGTCCTATCTTGAGTTTTTATTCATAAAGATTGTTTACATCATTAAATTTTTAAATTAATTTTAAAATAAAAAAAAAGGATTGGGAAAATGGTAAGTTTGAAAAGATAAAAAATAATAATAAAAAAGAATCGAGACTCAAATAAATGAATAAATAAATAAGTTATTAATATAACAATTGAAGTGAAAAAAAGGTAATATTTAAAGATGACATGTGATTATGGAAATGAAATATGATATGTAGCCATAATGTGGGATGAAGCCTATGATAGAATCAATTTGCTGTCACATGAAATGGGCTGCTAACATAGGGCGGCGGCTAACATGAACAAAACAATTATGTTTCCGCTTGACGAAGGCACTGAATTTTATTTTATTTTTTAGTAAATACCCCTTTTGGATTTTCAACACAAAAATAGGAAACCTATTTTAATTATTTAGAAAAAAAAATTGACTTGTGGTTCATCTGAAATTTCAGTTCTTTAAAATTGTGGTCTCTCAGAAATTCAAAGAAGATCCATATTAATCCCTTAAAAAGTACTAATATAGATAAAAAAAAATTCTAAAGGTATTAAAACAAGTTTCGTGTTTTTTTGTTGAGGATCAAAAATGTATATACTCATTTTTTATATATATATATAGAACATAGATAATAAAACAAGGGGATACGTTAATTTTTCAAACTAATTATCATTATACTATGCATTAAATCTATCTTTAGGAAGGCTATTGTAATTTTTCAAACTAATTTTACAATCATTAAATTGAAAGAAATCAACGGCCGAGATGAGGAGTAAGATTTCTAAGTCTTACACTAAAGTCAAAAGATTCCTTCCCTATTTTTTTATTTTAAAATATTAAACATGAAGCAGTTTTATATTTTTTACTTATTTTTAAAAAAAAATTGAAAAGATATTAATTATTTAATATTTTATTTTTATATTTGGCATTTTTATTAAGTGAGATGAAAAAATTAGTACTAATGGAAAATGACAATTTCGTTAAACTTAGTTTTTTATAAATTAAAGATATTTAATAAATTTTTTAATATTTGGATAAAAAATTTGAATAATTAATATTTTGGAATGAAGGAAGCTTGATTAAAATGATAATATAGTCATGGTCAAATTTTTTAATTCAAAATTTCATTGATCATTTTTATAATTTTTCATTAATTTGAACCTAAATTTATAATGTAGATAGGGGTCCCCTATTCCTGCCACGACAATAATTTTTACTTAACCCATTGTACGCGTGATTGAGGGGCCCAAAGTAATTGAGGGCAAGCAAGACTGCAAATGTCATTGGGCTACGCCCTATACCAACAATTGAAAATTGAAAACCATATGAAATTGTTACCGAATTTACTAAAGATGAAAACACAAATATGTGGAAGCAAATCATTTGGTCGGTGAAAAAGAATGTTATTTGTATTATTATTTATTTATTTTCAAAAAAACTCATTTTTTTTTAAATATACTTATTAGCAAATTCACAGTTTTGGTGAGTGATTTTTTTTTTTAAGTCAGTTACTTTAGACGAGTGAACTTGTTAATATTTCATAGATTAATTTGTATAGACAAAAATTTTAAAAACTAAAATAACACTAGTAATATTTTTAAATAATGAAATTATATATTACCTGTATTCATGTTATTGCATATTGTTATAAAAATTCTCAAATAATTTTTTTAACAAGGTCACAAAGATACTTAAATAATATTCATAACAACACATGGAAATATATATTTTTATGAGCTTTTTCTTTGATTTTGACAGTCTTCATAATTATTTATTTTATTAAAAGGATTAAAATGTCAGCATGCAGACTTTAAAATCAGGTATTTTTAGAATGGACCTATAACCTAACGGTCAAATTAAGACTTTGCTACGCACAGTTTTAAAGGCAAATTGTGTCCTGGTTTGCCAAGCAAACAATGGTAGAGAAAATATTTTATATAAAAAAGCAAAATTATAAGTGTATTTTTCTTTATAAATTATAAAAATGTATATGAAAAAAAAAATATTCACAACTAAGACATAAGCATTGAATAAGCAGTCTCATCTCAAATTCTTTTGAACTAAGAATGCTCGGAAAAAAATTAAAATAATATTTTTTAATTAAATAATTATGTATTTATTATAATTTTAGAAATAAATACATATTTATTTCACAATGTGACGCTCCTTTTGGGCACCACATGTGACGCCCCATTGAGGCGTCTCACCCTAAGGGAAAACGCCCCAATGGGGCGTCACATGTGACGCCCAAAAGGGGCGTCTCATGTGTGCCCTATATATACCCCCTTTTTTACCATTTCATTTCTCACTATTTCACCTCTCTCTAACCACGGTTTGTGCTCCCGACCGAACACGAAAATTTTCGTAGCGAAGCTTTGCCAACTTAGGTAAGTTCGTAATACCTGCTATGTATACGTTTAAATTACAGTGCTACCTTGTGAACATGTTAGGATTTATCGTATACTAGAGACTTAGAACATTAGGATAGTCACTTAGAAATTTTGTACTATGCTATGAATGTTGTAATGATATAGTAATTTTTTTGTTAGGTAGTTATGATTATTAATACATATTTATGATGTTATTTTGTGATAGTGATTTAGAAAATAGTGATAATGACTTCGTAAATTTTGTATGATGTTATTAATGCGGGAATGTATTGATAATTTTGTAGTCAGTTAGGTGTGATGATTAGTACATATTTATGAAGTTATTAGTGACTTAGGGTTAAGTATTATGTCAGTATGATTTAATTTGTGTCCGATATTTTATTATTATTTAATTACAAATAAATGACTGTACTACGTATTAATAATATTTCATTAATTTCGATTCTAGTAAAAACGTAGGGTTTATGCTTAATTTATTTGATAATAAATTAGGGCATTGCTTAATTAATTTGTATATAAAATGTGTTGTTACATGTGATTAATTTCATTGTTGTTTATATATTATATAGTTTAGGGTCATGGCTGATTCATCATCATCTTCGGGTTCTGCATTGGATGCAGAGCCTACCGATCCTAACATGTACATCATACCTGAGTCTTATAGATGAGACGTCCTTTGTAAGAGGATGCAGCGTGCCCATATTTCACAACGAGTGTGGAATACGGAGCATGTGAAAATACTGAAGACCAGGCCTGGGAAACCACAGGGGGGCCACCTGCCGGGGCTTGCAATATGACGATTACAAAAGACGTTATATGCATTTGGTGGCAGCTAATTCGGGTTATTCTCCACAACAGATATTATGCTACGATGACGATTGGAGATCAGGCATATGTTTGACATGTCAGTAACATGAGCACGAATATTAACAAGAAAATAGTCTCATGCTTCCAAGGTTTCACCTTCAACGATGGCAAAAGCGATTGGTAAACATTCATCATTTCCATCTTGGGCTGTGGCCACCAAGAATTTGCCTTTGTACTTCCCATATAAATGCGTTCCATCAATCTGGATGACTGGTTTGACAAATTTGAACGCCTTACAACACTGTCTAAACGTCCAAAACATGCGAAGAAACACATTTTTTCCATTAACTAACTCATGCTTCGAATAAAAATCATTTGTTTGGATATGATAAAATGAACCTGGAGAAAAGCGAAGCATGTATTCGCACCACCTTGGCAAAAAAGCATACGATTCCTCCCAATCACCGTACATAATTGCCATCACTTTTTGCTCCGCATACCATGCCTTTCTGTAGGAAACTTTAAAGCCATATTTAGAGGTTATCCTTTCTTGTACCAAAAAAATTGAGACAAATGGTTCTTCCCTTATCATCCCTGCATTGAAAAGGTCACAGGCTCGATAACATAGAACGAATTTAATTACACAGAAATATGTAAACGTTGAAATGTCATTGAAAATAAATACGTACCTAGAACGAGATCCGCAATAACGTCTGCATCGAGCTGTCTATGTCCCTGGGAAATGTACTCATTCAAACAATTGTGATCTCCACCCCATCTCGTAATCTTTCAATTTTCACCAAACACTGGTTTGATCGCCCTAACACGCCACATGCAACCTTTATCGTACGCACAACATTTCATGGATAACTTTGCAGGCATACTCTCAATTACAATTGCTTCTTGATGCTCCCTAATCAGGTTGTGCTTAAGTGACATTTGGACATCTTTTTTTGTTGCAAATTCTTGGTTCACAAATAACTTGTCACACAGTTGCCACAGACCTTGTATTGAACCCAATCCTGAAACCGTACATCAGTGCATGATTCTTGTTCACTCCGATAACTCCAATCAATGTACGAATAATGCGAAATTCCTTGCCAAAAAGGAATAACAGCTTCGTCACCTGCATCTGATAATTAAAACTTTTTAATACAAACTTCCTAAATCAGGTATTAAATCAGGTATTAAATCATGTATCAATTCAGGTATATACAAATTATATCAATTACCTTGATGATGATTACCTAATGGGGCAGACACAACGTCATGCAATGGCGGCATTTGCGTGACCACTGGTTCATGGTAGATTGGGATTTGAGACGCACCCATCTCACCACCTTCATCTCCATCTGAAGCACTAGCATCCTCCGCCAGAAGACGTTCTTCCATTGTGATGTTTTCATCATCGTCGTCGTTGTCTTCGTCGTGCATTTTCCAAGTCGGATCATTTTCATCTCCCTCAGAAATGTTACCAACTGGAGACGCATGAGCGGCAGACGTTGATGGAAGACGGGGAGAATTTAAATCAACTGACCTCACTGGTAATGCAACATTCTCCGTTGCGGCGATGTCGACATACAACTCTAGAAAATCTGTCCTTGACTGGTTGAAAAATTCTTCCATTGTCATCTCCATGTCTTCATCGTCAACCACTTGCAAACTAATGTATTGATCACATTGCCATAACCTTGTCGTGATCTGAGTGATACATTGGTTGCCTTGAAGACGTAACTTCTGCCGAATTCTTTGATGCAGTTCGCCAATGGTTGCGTTGCGCTGGATACGTGTCCGCCTTTTTTCACCTTCAAACATGACACCTCGTCGACCTTCTACCTTCCTACCATTGTAATATAACACAACACGAACAGAATTAAGATTTGAACTCATTCTTAAATAGAATAAGAAATAAAATTCAAATACTAAATTAAAGATGAAGGATTATGTATGTATGATGTTAGGAATTTTGGTAGAGAAGAGATATAAGGTGAGAGAAGAGGTGTGAAGAGTTGTAAGAGTGGAAGGGAAATATATAGGGTGCACAATGTGACGCCCAAAAGAGGCGTCACATTGTGCAGTAGATCTGTAATTATTCTTAAAACTGTAATAAATGTGTAATTATTTTATTAAAAAGCATTAAATTAATTTTTTTGCCAAGAATGCTCATGGTAAGTTGTTATAAACCATCGCACGTACAACATCACACACGAACAAGTAAATAGTAGAGTTACGAAACGCGATGCAATCGGAGTACCGAACTCAATTTTTTTTTAATAGAAAAGAGATTTGTTTTTTCTTTTTCCTCAAATTAATTTTCCTTTAAATCCTAAATTTGTTCTCTTTTTGATAAAAGGAAGCATCAAGTTCGATACTCTTGGTTACAGGTGAAAGTGGACTGAGTTGGCCTACAGGAACCTACGGCCTCAACTATATCAGGCCAGATTTGATCTATTACGTATAGGGTGAAACTGTGTCGGGCCGGCCTACAGTGGCCTACGGCTCGGCCTACGTCAAGCCAGGCCTGACCTAGTATATTCTATAAAATAGGCCGGACTTGGGCCTTGAAAAAACTTGTTTAATAAAAAGGTCGTAGGCTCACTTTCATAAGGCCTGGCCTATAAGCCTACAAGCCGGCCTATATTGTACTATTTATTTTAAATAAAATAAAATAGAATAAATATGACTTGAAGAAAAACAAAAGATATAAATTTAATCAATTGCAATTATTTATAACTTAATTATATTCGATTATATTTTAATAGAAATCTGACTTTATTTTTTATTTAGGAGGAACCAACATCTCAGCATGTTAGATTGCGTATATGAATATATTACAAGGTTGTTGGGAGATGTTATACTTACTACAAGCATCATAATGTGTTTGTTTGATTCATGTAATTATTTTAATTTATATAGTATGGATTTGTTTGTGGATCTGATAAAATATATGTTATTTAGTTTGAGCATTTTGCTTTTAAAATTGACTTAAATGCAGATTGTATGAGTTTTGCTGTGATTCATGATTCTGTTTGAACGTTGAAATTATGATTTTTGGTTTAGCAACAGAATTTAAGTATTTTGTAAAATTGATTCATGGTTCTGTTTGGAAGTTAAAAATTAACAGGCTAACGAGCTAAGTCAGGCTATTTGTTTTTTTTGTAAACGGGTCAAGCCAGGCTAACAGTTAGACTCGTACTAGGCTTGGGCCAGGCCAAATAAAAAAAAGTTGACGTAGGCTTGGGCTTTTTGAGGCAGAGCTTGGCTCAACCCAGTCCACTTTCACCCCTAATTACGTATAGTCAAATAGAACAGGTATGAACTTTTAAAAAAGTATATTTATAAAGCAAGCCATAGGCTTTTTTTTACAGGCCGATCTATATCATATTATTTATTTTAAATTAAAAAAATATTGTTTATGGTAGTATCAAATGGTGATAGTTCAGTTGGTGTATGTGCTAAGTAGATGATAGAAGGACCTAGGTTCGATTCTCCACCAATACTACCTTTTGGAGTGATATAAGATTTGTATCAATCTCTACAACAGCATCAGAATCAACATTTTAACTTGGCTGAAGATATCTATCCAAATTTTAATATATGGTGGAGATTGGCTTCGTAATAAGTATGGCTTGAAGGAAGAAAAAAAAAGTATATTTTTTTTTATTTTTAATCTTATTTTTTTCTTTCTATTCTTTACTTTTGTTTTTGTTTTCTATATTTATAAATTATTTGCCAACTTATGTAACCTTGGAATTGTATTTGTAGGGAGAGAAGATGATGAGAAATTTTTGGCTACTACAAGCATTATGATGCATTTGTTGGATTCATGTAGTTATTTTAATTTACATATTATGGATTGATTTGTTGAATCTGATGAAATATATGCTATTTAGTTTGGGCATCTTGCTTATGAAAGTGATTTAAATGTAAATTGTGATAAATTGTTGTTTTGATTTATGATTTTGCTTGAACATTTAAATTATGATTTTTGTTTTAATTACAAAATTTGAATATTTTATGAAATTGATTCATGTTTTGTTTGAAAGTTAAAAATTAATAGGCTAGCGGAACAAGTCAAGCCATTTATTTTTTATAAATGAGTCAGATCAAACTAATAGTTAAATTCGTATTATGCTATTAGGGGTGTTCAAAAAAATTAAATGATCCAAACCAATCCATAAACTGAACCAAAACAGTTCCAAAAACCGGTTTTTATAAAACGGTTTAAAAAACCAATCCAGTTTTTTAATTTTGGTTTAGGTTCAGTTATCCATTTTCATAAAGTTTGGATATCCAACATAACCAAACTATATCTATTTTTTTAATAATATTTTTGTTTTTACATTTTAACCCTATCTTCAATATTCATAATCTCTTATTTTTGAGCCCATGAACCCTAACTCCCAAATTCCCAATTTTAATGGATTTGCAGTAACTCTTGAATGGAAAAAGGAGTAGAGATTATACTTTTTTTATTTGGAACAGGAAAAAAAAATCTGAATCTGATGCTGGAAAAGTAAAAATTTACATGCTTTGCTTGAATGCAGCAACGTGGTGATTGATTTTAAAGTCGGTTTTGGTATTGAATCGTTACAATCAAAATTGGTTTTTCGTTTTGAATTTAAAAAGGAGTAAAAATTCCCATCTCCTATTTCTTCCCATTACATTTTACAGTTTTTCGTTTTGAATCGTTACAATCAAAATCGGTTTTGATTAAATCAAAACCGATTTTCAACCATAAACCGGTTTTGGAACCGGTTTCAAACTGGTTTGGATAAATAAATATCAGTTTTGAAAAAAAAAACTGGTTCAATTTTAAAATCGAACTGTTTAAAATCGGTTCGGTTCGGTTTTTGTCAAAACCGGTTATGAACCGCTCCATACACATCCCTAATGTTATATAGGGGTTGTTTGGTATGATGCAAACAAAAAAATTCCCTCGAAAGTGGAGTTGGGTAAAAATTTTGGCCATGTTTGATAGGTGAAGACTTAAAAATGAGATTGGAAAATTTTCTTCCTGTCAAATTATTTTCCACATCCACATATTATCCAATTTTAGCATTGAGAATATGGTAAAAAAAACTTCCATCGGTGGGGGAAAGTTTTAACACTTTTTGAATACCAAAAAACCCTTCTAAGCCCTAGTCCCTCAGTCTTGTCAAAATGAACATAGCTTACCAAAAAATTCATGAATACATTGGTAGTTTCGGTTAATATTCTCATCATTTTTGTTGAGATATATAGAGCCTGTTTGGATCCTCTTATTTTTAAGCTAGAAGCTACTTATAAGCTAAAGTTAAAAAAAAGAGCTTAAAAAAATAAGCTAAAAGTTGTTTGGAAATTACATAAAAGTTTTAGCTTAAAAATTACTTAAAATCACATATTTCAAGAAAATTATCTCTTTCTATCTTTATCACTCTTCATTTTAAAAAAAAAAGCACATTCAAGAAAAACAGATAAGAGCTTAAAAAAAAGCTCCTTCTAGGAGCTTTTAGTTTTCAGCTTTTTTCTTCATTATAAAAAAAGAGCTTTTCGTTATAAGAGCTTTTCCCAAAACCTATTTGGCCTAGCTTATGCTTATAAGTAGCTTGTAGCTTAAAAAAGAGAGGATCCAAACAGGCACATAATCTCACATTGGTTTGTATGAGCAACTAATGTGGAGTTTATAAGGACTTGGGCACTCCCGCCCTTTGAGCTAGCTTTTGGGGTGGTATATCCCAAAGTTCTTATCAAGTGGTATCAGAGCCTCGTGTCCCGGGTTCAAAACTCGTCGCCCCCCACTTTCTCTTGTGGAGTTTCTTAGCACAGGTAGGCTGGTCCTGTTGCATTATCCACTCTTTAAGCCCAATGTGCTCTTGTGTGAGGGGGCGTGTTGAGATATATAGTTTCGCATTGATTGTATGAGCAACTAATGTGAAGTTTATAAGGCCTTGGACACTTTCACTCTTTGAGCTAGCTTTTGGGGTGGTGTATCCCTAGATTCTTATCAAGAATTTTTTTACAATCAATCAAACATGGGATAGGATATGGTGACACTCAAGTTATGTTACACCCATGTGACACCCAGTCAATCTCACCGTTAGATCGCTTATGTTGATCCAACGGTTATATTTATTTCCATCTTTGTATGGTCATGATTTCCCAAATTTACTATTTTATATTTATTTCTACCTTTGTATGGTTATGATTTCCCATATTTAATGCTTTCACTTTAAATTTGGGAAATCATGACCATACAAAGATGGAAATAAATATAACCGTTGGATCAACATAAACGATCTAACGGTGAGATTGACTGGGTGTCACATGGGTGTAACATAACTTGGGTGTCACAATATCCTATCCCATCAAACATAGCTTAATAAAATTAACCCAAGTTCTTCGATAAAATTTTGACCTACCAAACACATTTTCGTTATTTACCCGATAACAAAAATTTCTCATCATATTCTTAAAAAACTTTTTTTCCCGATAAAAAAAATTCTGGTTCCAAACACCCCATATGATCATATCAAATTAAATATTTTCGATATAAGGTTGAGTTTTTGGGGACAAAACTCGACCCACCTACTATCGGAGGATCAAAAATTTTCTCGTGTTAATCAATCATGCGGTAAACAGTAAAAAGTAAACAGTAGAGTTACTTAAAGCGTTGGAAAAATCTGTACGAAGATACCAATAGGATTTCCCATTAACTCAAATATGGACGAAACGAAAACAATAATTTTACAAACTTTTCTTCATCATCAATTGCAGTCGCGTGACACCAAATATATCCGACAAAACACAGTCATGTCACAACAAAAGAGCCCAAAAATTGATGAGAAAATAACACTCATGAGTACATTTCATATTTCCCAAATTTGTTAAACAAACCAGTTTATTTTTTTAAATATGCACAAAATGAATAAACAACTAAATTATTGGCCGCCAGGAAGAAGGGCAAAAGAAGAAATTTTGTGGACAACCTGGAACAAAAGTTTTTCTAAATTTTTTTTCTTTTGGAAATATTTCAATCGATTTATCGCTTCGCAATTAATCCGATTCGAGACGGGTTCAGAATTAAAGCTTTAAATTCCTCCCAAAGAAGGTACCGGGAGGATTCGAACACATGCTCTCTCCCCAGCTCGCTCCTATGCGCCAACTGAATTACCACCATTTGATTCTTAATTTATTTTTTTAAATAACAAGAGGTGCGGTCTTAATAAATCGGACCAATCCAATTTCATATTTGAGTCTTGTCACCTTTCCTAACATTTGAAGAAATTGAATCCATTATCATTAGAATTGAGACCGATTAACTCAGTTTAATTACTGTCGGACCCACAAGGGAGACTCTTTAAGACCATGTTCTTTGTTCCCAAACTCGAACTGGAGAGTTATTCTTATTCTTTCGTTTTAAATGTATATTATCTTAATTATAAAATAAAAAAAAATATGAGGCAATGGTGCTGACGTAACGTAAATTTAATGTTACACCACAGTGCATGTAAAGCATTTGTAATTTTACTTCTCATTCTCTAACCACTCACTTCAAATATGTATAACTGGTGGTTGTGGCTCCTCATTTTCTTTAACCTTCCTTATGAAGGGTAGATGAACTCAACGACCCTTCAATACCCTTCAAGGAATTAACATCCCCACATATAAGGAAGGGCATTAACCAAACTACATCTCATATTCTCAACTCAACACCCACTCTCATGGCACCCAAGAACAATGGACCAACTAAGAAAGCAGTGAACAGAGGAGCATGGACTCCAGAAGAAGATAAAAAACTAGCCCAATGCATTGAAATTCATGGAGCAAAGAGGTGGAAGACTGTTGCAGTCAAATCAGGTTAGAGTCAAGCTCCTATATAACTCTAACCAAGTACTAATTACAAGTAATTAAAAAGAAAAGGAAAAAAAAATAAAAAATTGTGTAACTTGAAACCAAAACAAGTTCTTCAATTTTGTTAACCTTTTTTATATGCTTTGGCAGGTCTAAATAGATGTGGAAAGAGTTGCAGACTGAGATGGTTAAATTATTTGAGACCCAATATCAAGAGGGGTAACATATCAGATGAAGAAGAGGATTTGATCCTTAGGCTTCACAAACTTCTGGGAAACAGGTTTGTTAATCTACAATTATAAACCACTCGCAGTTAAATCCGACTAGCGAGTGTGGGAGAGAAGAAATCCTTATACGCAGTCTTACTCTTGCACAGTTGCAAAGAGGCTGTTTATCTGCAATTATAGTTGAAGAAAAATGCTATATGAATTCTTGGACATTGTGATTGAATTTTGTTGTGTCTAGGTGGTCTTTGATAGCAGGGAGGCTTCCAGGACGAACAGACAATGAGATTAAGAATTATTGGAATTCTCATTTGTGCAAAAAAGTCAATCACAAAGAGAAAAAATTAGAAATTTCTACCACTCTAGAAACTACAGAACAGAACCAGAACACTAGGGACAGTGCCGTGTTAGAGCATGAGGAAGCGATTAATGGGAGTGGTAACTCAGATGTTAACTTTGACGTGAACGAGTTCTTCAACTTCCCTGCTGAAGGATATGATTGGGTGAACATGTACTTAGAACTTGATCAGATTCCTCAGAGCACATAAAAGATCTGAATGAACATTATGGTAGATCTGTGTGAAAAAATAATAGTTGTTGAGTTCTAACTATGTAGCAGAGTTGTTGTTCCATGATCGCTATTTCTAAGTGGGATAGCTTTTCTTTGTTTCTATTGAAACTTGCCATTTGCTCTGTAATGTGGAAATAATGGTGGTTGTTGATGTAAACATGAAATGAAATCGTGGTCTTTCATCTATTTGCTGCTTTTTTTAGTTTGTAAATAAATTATGAGTTTAATATTTCTCTTATTTTATCTCCTATATAATCATAAAAATATATAGGCTTGAAAGAAGAGAGAAAAAAAAAGAGAAATATTAATCTCATAAATTATATATATATATCACAAAATTGATTGCTATCCAAGAATTGTTGGTTTAGTGATCTAGACTCCACAATTTGATCTGCCAAGGACAGTGAATTTGATTTTTAAGAGTGCAACTCGTCGGGAGGGTGGAAATATTCAAACTCGAAATAAGATAAGTCGGGTTTGTCAAGTAGTTTGGATACCAATTGGTTTCTAAAAAAAAAAAAAAGTTTTATAAAAGTTATGTCGTAGAAAAAGTGATTGTGTAATGTTATAGATATTCGTTTTGCGTGCCTTAGTTTTCTTTTTTTCTTTTTTCTTCAAAAAGTTGGACTCCACAAAATATTGTGTGTGTAAAAAAGTTTGTTGTGTCATGTTAAATGATAAGTACAAAGCACACAAAAAAATGACGATGGAATAGCTTGAAGTGTCAAATTACGCACGTGTAAGGTAATTAAGAGATTACAGTACAGATATTTATGTAAACATATTGTGCTCAAAATGCAATTTTGAATTTGGGAAGTAGATGAAAACGACTGATGAAAATGATTGAATCAATTATTTATATTCACATCAATGATGCCTTGGCATCGTCATTCAAGCCTCTGTTTCCCTCCCAATGATTGTAGAAACTGAGTCTAAAAGCAAGCAGGCTCGCCTTTTGTTTGTTTCAATCATACACGAACACGACCATGTCTTATTTGCTTTGACTTAAATATGATTTGTTTTTTTTTTTTTTAAATTACTCTCATTTACTCGTGTTTAGAAAAATACATCAAGTTTCACTATTTAGAAATTTTGTTGTTTATGTAGCATTACTTTACTTATTACTTGAATAAATTAAATAAATTCTTTGCAGTCTTAGCATTGCTTTACTTATTACTACAATAGTTTATAATATCGATAACCAACTTACTGCTCCTCGTACAATAGTGAACACTTAGCTTGTAGTAGATGTTCTTTTATCAGGGTTATCTACAAAATCTGAATTTAATATAGGGATTTGTATTTGTCATTTAACATGATACAACAAACTTTCCTACACACACAATATTTTGTGGAACCCACATTTTTTGAAGAAAAAAAGAAAAAAAAGGAAATTACGGCACGTAAAACGAATCTCTATAATATTATACAATCATTTTTTTTACAACATAACTCTTATAAAACTCTTTAATATATTGCTTTACAATCTCCGAAAATATTTCTTTAAGTGTCTTACGTCACACTAGTAACATTTGAAATTCTGCTTCTTCCTAACTTTAATCTACTAGGATTATGACTCACACTCAAGCAACACGCAATTGATCTCCCTCTCATCATCGATAAAGCCTATGCTTACTTTGAACTTTTCAATTTTTCCTCCTTGTTCTTTTGCGAGATACTTCTTTAAGAATTGTAACAATAATATCATCAAAAGACGGGTTGTCGATGAAACCTTTATCGATAAAGCCTAACTTTTGATAATAATACGAAGGGGAAGGTTATATTTACAAATTTTTAACCACAAGAAGTCTAAGTGAAAATATGAAATCACGAAGGGTTAAATGATAAATTATTTAAGTACAATAGGTCTAAGTGATAAGTTTAAAACCACGGGGTCAAATGATAAATCACAAAACCACAATAGGTGAAAATAAAATTTACCTTTTTTATTTACAAACTACACTAAGTATGACTGGTCATACTTCAATTAAGAGTGTATGACCCGTCATACTTAGTGTAATTTATAAAAAAAAAATTGTAAACAAATCTTTCTCCCAATTAGATAAACTTTGAAGTTGAAACTTTACATATTCATCGATAAAACCTCTGCTTTCTTTGAATTTCTGAATCTATCTTGTTAACAATTATATCACCGAAAGATGTGTTGTCGATGAGCCCTTATTTATTATATACTAATGGTGGTTGATAATATTATGAATAACGTAAACTTTGAACTAAAAGTTCTGCACGTTCAGTTTTCTGCAGTGCTTGACAATATTGAATCTGTCATTACTAGATGCAAATTGGCAATAGTGTTTTCATCCAGTTGTTTCCACTTTCATAGGTTACTTATACATGCCTGTCTTCAATTGCTAATAAGCGATTATCCTTCTTCAAAACTGTCTTTATCTTTAGTTTTCATAGGGAGAAATCACTCACTCAATTTTTCAATCTCAAATTTTGTTATCATAGTATTAACATTATGTTTATTAAGTTAATTTATTTGATTACACTATTTCATCGTGAATGGTATAGTATATATGAACAATATTTAACGTACAAATAATAGCATATACTATAACAAATCCTATATACACTAACAATATTACAAAAGTACACAAACACACGCATGAACAATACCACAGCTTAAATAGCAACTAACAATCAATAAGCTTCGATTGGTTACTAGAGTTATGGAAACAATATCACACAAAAATAGAGACATAGAGTTCAGAGAAATTATAAACTAGTGCTTCAATTGATAAGGGAAAAACTATAGTTGAGAATAGAAGAAGAGGTAAGCATTTTACATCTGTGTGTAAGTTACGCTCTAAATTTTAGTAATTGATATGTTTATATCTAACAACTCAAAATTTTTAGATATGTAAACTAATGCAAGGGAATCAATGATTAATATTTAAGAAGATATTTTCTCATTTCATCAATATAAGTTTTTTTTTTTTTATAAACTACAAGTATCTTCTACGAAAGACAATCGCAATCTTACTGAAGAGGATTGAATATATGTTCTCACCCACCTGTTTAGGTCTCATGCAGCTACCACCATTTGGTATATCAATATAAGTTAATCCTACCTTATATAAAAAAAATTCATTAATTAAAAGAAATTAAACTTCTCTCTATAGAACAATAATTACACTCCCTCTTAAAAAAGGAAAATACACCTCCAGAAACCATCAAGATGGACGAGAACCTCATGCAATGTATTACGCAACTCCACCAAAAGAAAAAAAAAAAAAAAACTATTCCTTCTACCCCACCTGACATACACATTAAAAAGGAAAATTGTCTTGTCTAGTTATGCACTGTCAATTTTCCAACATTCCGCATATAATTGCGTCCTTTTTTTAACTTTTTTTGTGGGCTTTATTGCATGTCTTGCCTGTCGCTACGTGAGTAAAGAAAATAGAAAGAGGGAAATTATAGAAAGCAAAAATGCTTTTTCTCTTTTTAATTTCCCTTTCATTTCTTCCCAATAAATTCAAATCTTAATATAGATAAAGTAACTGTGGATACAACAAAATATCTCCCTCTATAGTTTGTACATAAGAAGCAACTTAAGAGTTCAAGGCATGAAGGTTACAGTGTTTGGAAATAAAAGCCATTACTCCTTACATAGATAATAATTACAGGGAATTCCAGAAAAATTCCATAACTATTAACCATATTACCTGGCTTAGAATCAAGTATGCAGCTTTATAGTTCCTCAGATCAAGTATTCAACCATTTAATAAATTAAATCAATCAAATGCCTTATGTATGACGCCAACCGTTAAGTAATAAAAGTTGCCAGAGTCCTGCATTTTACCCATCAAGAATACTTTTTGACTCTTTCGAATATCCATTCCAAACAAGATCGTGCTTTCAAATTTCATGTACATAATAAATACCAAAATGATTTCTATATTTGCGGAGTTTGAATCTGGTGCAGCTTGTTGAACCATATTGAATGCAAAATCATGTGAAACAGATCATATTTTATTGGTCTTGGGTTCCAAAGGAAATGCCTCTGTACCATCTTCACGTTATTTTGCATTGAAAGATATTTTCTCATAGGGATGGACAATAAAATTTCCTTCAGCCTTGGAATATCCTTCTCGGCCACCACCACAGAAAAAGCACTCCAGTCCAGAACTTCACTAAAAGGAAGGACAAAATTATCCGCAATGATCACAGGAACACACTCGTAATATATGGCTTCAACGATCCTAGGGCTATTAACTTCAAAGCCCATTGGACATATACAATATTTACTTGATTTCATGTGTTGAATATAAGTCATATTTTGGGAAACTTTCATAGGTAAACGCTTGTAGATTTTCATGTCTTCATCTTTGTCACCACCCCAATACTTGAGAAGAGTGGGACGCACTCTACCATGCATGCTTCCAGCAAAGAAGGCAAGGATTGGACGTAGTGATGCCCTATTCCCACCAAGATATCTAAGAGGTCTTCTTGCTACCCTTATGGTAGTTTCTGGTAGGGAAACATCTCTTCCTGCAATAAAGATTCTTTCAGACAGATCAGCATTACATAGAGCTTTTATGGTGTTTCTGGTTAGTTCCTCATGTTCTATCACTGTGTAAGGACCCTGCAAAGATGAGTTTGAACAGAAGGCATTGAAAATGACAATGACTTTCTATAAAGTAATACTCATAAATGCAATTGATCAGGTTCCAATATGGATAACACTGAATAGACTACATTGCAAGAAGGAAATCTATGATCTTCAATCTCTCCACCAATATGGTCAATATATCTCAACCACACATCAGCTGCAGACTTTGCATGCTGCTTTATCAGTACATAATTTTTTGGCAGTCACGAATAAACTTTGGGGGTGTGCACATGCATATAAGTAAGAGATATCTTTGAAAACTTCAAGGAAATAAATGTTCACCAAAGAATTGTTCAATAATCACAAGCGAGAAAAGTAACAGTGAGTGCCACAGAAAAACAAGTACAAGATGCAGACTTTCATACTCAACATGATAGAGACCTGCATTATTGCCTATTTCAAGGTAATAGAAGACTATAAAAAAAGATATGCTGCTTTAGGGAAATTGGAATTTACAAAAGGGAACTGACCGGTTACAGAAGGAGTAAGAGAGATTAAGCAGGAATTTTTCCTTAGGGGAATAGAAAAGGAGGAAGTGCATTTTAAATTAAAATAAATGGGTGGAGGCAATGAGAAAGCATGTTTGCAAGCCATGTAACACACAGAAACAGAAACAGAAACATCTTTAAAATATCATGTCATGTGTGTTTGTGTGCCCATACTAGCCAAAGTCTCTCATATCGTCACTAGTTTTTGTTTATTATTACCTATTATATGGGTGCATCTTTTAAAAGATCAAAGCTATTCAAAGTTCTTTGTTCTAAAGATTTTCATTTTCATTTTCCATCTAATTAATGTCAAGCATACAGACATGGAAAATTAAGAATTAAAAATCCTAATACTATTATAGCAATTATCAATCTTAGCAAAATCAAATTATCAGAATCAACCATTTCAATGGAAAACAGACACATGCCCCATACCCAGTCATGGCAAGCAACAAGGAAATGGTCTGACCCATGTGTGCGATTCCAGAAGGGATACTTTGCAGCAATCTTGATCACATAGTCCCTAAGAAAGATTGATAATGGTTTCAAATTATGTGACCCAGGCACATAAAGTGCTTGCTCCATTTGGCGTGCACTGTATGGAAGATAAAATAAGTGAGCCTTCTCGGGATCCTTGGTGACAAATTGCTTATTTTCCTCCATTAACTTCATAAACCATCCTTCAGAAGCATAGATTCCCTTAAGGTAAGGTTTGTGAAAAATGGGCCTTGCTCCATCACGATATATATAAACTTTAAGTATCGTTTCCATCAATTCATAGCTCCTAAAATTGAGGCACAATATTTCTTCAAGATGGTTTTTAACATAATAGATGATGCTATTGTCATACCAAAGGTGCAGTACAATCTAAAGACATCAGCAGCAGCAATTAACAAGCTTGGGGTCATATTCATAACGGCAAATGTTCAAAATTGGTAATCATGAACTGAAGAGTTGTGAAGAGGTTACGATGGAATACTTATTTACAAGTTACTACGAGTACAAATCAACGAAACACAGTTTACAGTCCACAAGTTACACAACTAGCTCCCCAACTCTTCATATTTCAAGCTTCACTTTCTTAAAAGCTAGAAGACTTGGTGGAGGGAGATGTTATAGAAAGACAATGAAGTAACTGGTGCACAGTTTACAACTGTTTTAAAAGATATTAAAATTATAGACATGGTCAAAACCAAAATATTTACTAAAAAAAGGAGGTTGACCGGTCATTGATGTGGCTGTTTGAAAACCACCTCTCAAACTACCTATTTGAAGGATTTATTGTTATCAGAGTTATGATTGTAATAAAATTTAGGCTGAGTGGTTCTTTGAGAAGGTAGTTGATAAAGTGGTCTAAAGTTAAAGCCCTGTTGCCAGAGTCTTCAGATTCTATGATGAATTTATGCCTTTTACACTTTTCCAAGTTCAAAGTCAAGTGGTTCTCTAACACAGATGAATAGGTATTCATGGAAGAGGGCTATACACAGAACTATTTGTTTCTTTTTTTGTGTTGATTGAATCATTTAAGGAATGGCGTTACACGGTAAACAGCCATCAGCCAACATTGAGTAAAAGTTAAGATTTTAAAGCGTATAAGAAAAGCTTGCCCTCCCCTCCTCAACATAAACAAAAAAAATGTCACAAAAAGTGGATTCTATTCTCAACAACAACAAAAAAAAAATCACTCCCCGTTAAACCCGGCTAGCGAGTGTGGACTATTCTTAACAAAATATAACATAAAAAACATTAATATCCTGTTTCAGAATGATAAAAAGCTTATTGTGCAAAAACAAAAAAGGGACAAGTCTCCTCTAAAATGAGCTTGTCTCTAAAGTAAACAAGGGCGTATCCTTTCTTAAATAATTTAATTAAATTAAGGGTTGATACATCCTTACTTACTCACTTAGAGGAGCTTTTTCCTTCATTTTTATCATTCAAAAATTTTCAGAGAAATAAATAACCCAACACCTACAATTCATGCCAAATTCAGTAACAAAAGATGAATAACTATGCACAATAAAAAACAAAAATAAAAAAAGTAAGTACCTTCTGAAAACAGAAACGTTCCTAAACAAAGGAGCATAGAGATTAGGATCTTCACTAACAGAAGGGGCATGATCAATCTCTTTCTTTGCATACATAAGGGCCTCATTAGGTGGCAAAAACTGCATCTGTCTCTGAGATATATATGTCCAGCAATTTATTGGTCACAAATCTCCTCATCATACTTAAAAAAGGAAAGAAGTAAGTTCAAAATCTCATCAACTTCTACCTGCTTGTGAGAAGGAACATGGCCATGAGGGGATGAAGATAATGTAGCAATTTTTGTTGTATCAGCAAGTTTTTTCTCCTCTTTACCCAATTCTTCTAAATTCTCTTGCTTAACTGAGACTGATTGTACTAACGTATTAGACGAATTAGGCATAATAAGGGAGTTAGGAAGACTGAGTTGAACCTGTTGAAGTCTTGCCCCTTTGAGAAGTTCACTAGGCTGCACAGTGCTATTGTAGTATCGATACAAAGAATCAGTTTCATGAAGAGAAAGTAACAATTTGTTTGGTAGAATTAGATAACTATGTATAAGCATCTGAAACACAAAACCAGACACAGTCAAAATAGCCGCAAGAAGAATCAATCTTCCCCAATCAATTTTGTTCCCAAAGCAACGCCATGATAGCTCCCTCATCAGGGTAAAAGCAATATGCTGCAACCACTTTTTCAACATAATATCTGAACAAGCCTAGTCACCATAACTCCAAGCATGCTATTCAGCTATTCTATAAATCTCATCATTTCAAAACTGAAGCCTATGAAATTGAAACTGCAATGTAAGGAAGGAACAACCAAGATCAATTATTAATAGTTCTAAATATGTTTAACATCAAGAACTTCAAATTCTTTTTATGCCATGCTTTGAATCTCAAGAAGAATGCATGGAATAATAAAGTAATATTTATGCATAATTAGTAATTCGCGGTTTGAATGAATAGGAACCAGAAACGTACCCGGTTTAGATGATAGATCCGAATTGATAAGCTCCGCCGCCGGTCACAGAAATTGCGAGACCGACGGTAAAAGCTCCGTGAAGAAAAAACAGGGTACAGCACAGCCTCCGCGTGCAAACTGTTAGTCTGTTATTATGACGAAGCTAATTGCTAAACCACGGCACAAAGAACAGCTTCTTAACTCCACAGTCAACTTTTACTTTTTCTTTTCTTTTTATTAATATTAAATTTAACATTTCGGGACTTGGCCGGTCACATTATTGGATTAGTATTATCGTTATTTTGAATTTGCCTCGTAATTATTTTATTCTACTTTTGAAGTTGTTATGGTATCATGATCATTCCAAAATATAAAATCAATTATATAATTAAATGTGTTTTTCAAAAACAATTTGTATTTTTTTTGTTAAACTATAACAAATTGTATTTTTAATGAATGTTCAGCAGTTTGTTGATTGAGAAAATTAATAAACTTTTTAAAAATTAAAAAAAAATTAAAATGAAACTAATCTAAATAAAACTGGCATAAACGATGGGCTAGGGCCTAGGTTCATGGCATGTTTGTAGGGTGTTCGTGGTCTGAATTGGATCGGTTTTAGAAGCAAAAATCATCTGATCTAATCTCTTCGGTTTGATCATGTAATCATCCATTCGGTTTGAATTTTTTTCCAAATTCGATCCGATTCAATCCAATTTTTTTCTGTTTGGATTGGATCGGTTTTCGGTTTTTTTAAATTCCTAAAATTTGTTTCATGGTTATTGTGCAAATAACATCTTTTGTATAATAGGCTTTGTAAATTTTTTTTTTTTGAAATAGAAAAGCATCGGTAAACGATAATATAATTTTTTTTTTTTGGCAATGAGATATGGAGCTTTACACATATAAAATTTTGTTGAAAAGATGTGACTAGATTTTTTCTTGAGTTTAATTGATGGGTTAATGAGTCTTTGGTTTAGAAATTTTTGGGATATAATTGGAAAAAGACCCAAGTAGGTAGAGGAGAATTAATATAATGGATCGGTTTGGATTGGATCATTTTTTATCAACCCATCCGAAAATCGATCAAATCCAATTAAAATTTGCAGTTTTTTTTCGATTCTCGGTTTTTCGGTTTTCGATTTATTCGGTTATCGGTTTTTCGGTTCGGTCACCGCGGTTTGAATCAGTTTGGATCGGTTGATGAACACCCCTAATGTTTGGTGCATAGTATAGGATAAGACCTGATAGTATAAGACCTGATACTATAAGGCCTGATTGTATAAGACCTGATTGAATTTTAATACTATCCAGCGTTTGGCACGGTATTGTATAAAATAATATATTGTATAAGATAATATCATCTAGTATTTGATAATGCACTGTATAATACTATATAGGATAAAAATAAATATCCTTTAATAAAAAATTTATATAATTCTTCAAAAAATGTCGTATGATATTAATTTTTATAAAAATTTATCGATCAATGTGTCCAAAACATAAATTAATTTTTATAAAAATAAAAATATTCAGTATTTTAAAAATTAATATATTGAAAAATTAATTTTTATTTTAATATATTAATATTAAAATAATATATTAATTTTTGAGAATTACACTCGTCAACAATGTTAATACACCAACCTCTTATTAGGCTCTATCCCTCTCCCTTAGGCCAGATTAAGTTATACATTGTTTTGATGTATTAAGGGATCCTGCTATATAAGCTTATACTATACGATTGTCACACCAAACAACAGAAAATGTTGGGTATGTTAGGGAGCAGTCCTTGTAATCCTTTCTAGTTGTTAGTAGTAATAATACTATAATACACAACAACAAAAATAATATCCCTTCTAACAATAAATAAATAAATAAATAGTGGCTTTCTAGTTGTTCAGTTAAATCAAATTAAGCGCTGGATCGCGTTTTTATAAATTCCATGAAATAAACTGGTTTGGAAAGGTAATGCTTTTTTTTTCACTTGATATGTTTTTATTAATAATTATAAAATAATTCTATTATTTTATTTTCTTTTTTCTTTTTATGTTGAAATTGTTAGGTTTGAAACCCAAGTTATAAATTCCATGAAATAAACTGGTTTGAAAAGGTAATGCTTTTTTTTTTACTTGATATGTTTTTATTAATAATTATAAAATAATTCTATTATTTTATTTTCTATTTTCTTTTTATGTTGAAATTGTTAGGTTTGAAACCCAAAGGATGACAAACTTGGTAGTGGAATTTGCCTCAAGATCTAAATTGGACCCATAATAAATGGGCTAAAGGATCCAATCCATTAATAGCCCAAGAGACCCAATAATAAAATCTTAAAAGTAAGAAAATGCATTTATCTCGTATATATGTCATCTTGGAGATACACGGTTGGAGTGACAGTAACACTGAGTTCATAAGCCTACTCAATAGTCAACGACTGAAGGACAAATAAGAGGTTCTAGTTAGACATAGGGATAGGCTACAGAAGCCACATAAACCCACCAATGGAATCGGATGCTGCTATACTAAGACGGCACAAGTAGGTCATGTCATTGCTATATAAAGAAGGCTCAAAACTCAAGTATAATCATCTTATCCATAATTACTTAAGTTCATTAATCAAATATTGACTTGAGTGTCGGAGTGTTTTGCAAATATCTCCCTCATTTGTCCCAACCAAATAAAAATCTCCAGCATGAGTACAATCATCCCGAAGGGTTATCCCACGACATCAATTATCATATCCCACTACAACAAACTCACTTCACATGTCAATTGGAACAAGCTCAACTGCGTGTGGTCATACTCAACATTTCTTGGACTAATTAGGATCAAGTTGTAGGTTTGATCCTTGAAAAGACTTATTAGGACTAGAGGCAAAACTTTTACACTCTAAATTCTCTGCAAGAATAGTGTCACTTTAACTCAAATTGAATACACCTTTTGTTTTAATGAAAAACTATCTTTTTGGCCATACTACAAAAATAAAAATAAAAAGATTATTGAAAGTGGTTGAGTAGAGACACCTTTGTTTAAAAAAAAAATTGTTAGGATTGATTTGGTTAATTATGAATTGAGTTAATGGAAGTAGCGGTGAATTACAATTCTAATTTGGATGTGTTCCGTATAACTATGTGGATTGGTGAACTTATTAGTAATAGTTTATGGGAAAAACTACTTTTATGCAACATAAGAGTAGTTTTGTTTTTAAGAGTAGTTTTTTTATCTTCAATAGACCCATCGAAAATCATGACATTATTTTTTTTTTCTTTTTTTCTTGTAAATGGTGGCCCCCACCATATATGTGTCTACAATATGAGAGATCCTCTCTCATGTAACATGAGATTAGATGAATCCATAGTTTATTAATTGATAAATATTTTTAATGTATTATTTTTTATTTAATAAATTTTATGTGAGTTTAATTAAAGACTTGAATTTATTTTTATTTTGTAATACGTATTTATTCACCTCATAATAAAGTTTAGTATTAAAAAAATATGTAAAAAAAATAACATTTTCTCACTTGATTATATTTTTACAAGAAAGGGCAAATGAATAAACTAAACATAAAATTCTAAAGAGGCATTAGAAAGCAAGAACGACAAAAACAAGCATTATTTCAAAAGTTTAAAAAACTGTTGGTAAGCGAGAAACCAATCTCCTAAGGGGCTGTTTGGTTGAAGGAAAATATTCAGAATGATAGATAAATGAGAAGTGGGAATATAAGAAAGTTACGTTTGGTTCAAGGTGGTTCCTAGTTTAGCTACCTAAATGTGATTCCTAGCAAACGTATTTGCATAGCTATTTCAAGACAAAAAGCCTGCCAAAGTTGTCCTTCGCGTAGGTGGTATTGCTGAAAAGCTCGATATTTTCTCACACCGCGTACAAACCCAAAGACGAGCGTACCCCTTGTCTGCGCGCGAAAGGACAATGTCGCATCAAATGTATTTGCAGACTTGTTAGAGTTGTCACTTCCAAAGACCAAGACTTGCACTGAGGCACAGGGAAGCATGCAAGCGAATGGGTCTGCGAAATAGGCTTCACCATCGTCTTCTTTCTGGTCTGAAACCCAAAGGAAAGCATCATCAGTGAGCACGAAGTGCGGTTGCTGTGGGAGGTAACTCGGTGGAATAAAAAATTTTGTGCCTTGAGGTGTTTTTGGGTGCTTTCCACACAAAGACTGGCTTTTTCCCTTCATCGATGGTTTTAGAATTTCTGGGACTATATGGACCTTTCCTTAATCAAGGTAGTGTGGTTTAATGAATGTAATTTTGTCATTTTCCTTATGTAGTCTATATTCTGTAAGTTAATATAATTGTGATATGTAAACCAGGTTCAAGTCACTTGTCCTTTAGTGTCTGTACTTAAATCCTCTTTGATATTTTATTTAGTAAGATGGTTATCAACAGAACACAGTGATAGTATTTTATGCTTGCTTTCTTTTAATTAAGTTGATGTTTCTATTAACTAAGGAATTTCGTATGGAATGCAGTAATGATGACAAAATCAATAATTCAGATTCAGAATTTTGCATTTTAGTTACTGGAGAGATTACTTGTACTTTGAATTTTGGTTTGGTAAAAGATAAGGGGAAGGGTTGTGTGTTCCTGATTGAAAATTAAAGAGGCATTCACCTTTTACATAAAAATACATTCAAGAAAATTACAGGTGATTTGAGGAAACAAATGCCCCCTTGTCTAAGCTACAAACGACTGTCCAACATAAAAGCTAGTGCTTAGATAAGAAAATATAACAATGTTAATCCCTAAAAGGTCACCACCAACATGAGCAGTTAGCACTAACTAGTCATTGAAATGAGAGACAGCTACTACAATTGCCCAGTTCTTCAACAATGGCTTCCAACACTTGTCTCAGCAAACCAACCTGTGGTAGTGTATTCAGCCTGCCATAAGAAAAAGGAGACAGATCATGAATTCAGTTAAACTTATAGGCAACAAACAAACTCATGTGTATATAGTATAATCCAAAATTGTTTAAAGAAATATTTTCCAACAATAACATTACAACTACAGGTTTATAACAACATACACTAATAAATTTAAATTTCATTATTAATTATTTGTTTAGTTCTTTTCAGCATAAGAATAGTTTAATCCAACTATCACTGATTCCTAACTTCTTATGTTCTAACCAATATTAATAGGATTATATTTTAACGTGCTTCTGTGTGTTTATAAGTTATGAGATAGTTAATTTCCTTTATGAATGTGTGCAATAGAATAATTGCAGGTGACTGTCCCTGTTCATTTACCTCTATAAACACCTAGTCGTGCGGCTGACAAATATATTTCTCGACAATCAGAAGGGGAAAATGTCAATGCTTCCTTCGTACAACCTGAACAGAGAGAGAAGGTAAATGAACATCACTTTAGGGTTCTTAGAGGCATTCATTGAACACCATTATTTGGACCACAACAACGATGATACCCATAACAAAAAAGAACAAAGAGCGATGAGCATACCTCTTGCGATGGTGGACCAATTTTTATACACCTATGGTTCTCATCTATCATGCCCTTTCTTTCGAAACGCTCCCAAGTCGGCAGTCCAACCGTATGCCTTCTTTGTATGCGTTCACTCACTGTGGAACATAGCCTCGAGGTCCCCCTTGTGAAGGTTGCAGAGCCGAAACGTTGACACAGATCAATTCCAAAGACTCCATATTTGTATTCTTTTTTAGAAATAGTCGTTGGCAACAATAAATTTTTGGTAGAGATGAACGTTGGGATTTGACTTGATGTGTACGGGTAAAGTAACATGCCACCGTAAAAATATTTTATAAACAGGGTTATTTTCGTAAAGTTACCTAATTTCCCTATCTATATTTTACCTACAACCAAACATAAATTTTAAAAAAGTTACCTAATTTTCCCGGTAAAATTTTTCCTAACCAAACAACTTTTTTTTTATATTTTCCTACCTATCTCACTTTCCAACCATTTTCCTATATATAACATTTCCCTATTATTCATAAAATTTCTCTTCAACCAAACGCCCCCTAAATGCCTTATTTTCTATTCTTCCTTCCTTCTTTAATTCTTTGCTTATTTCTACTCTTATATGTTTTATTTCCCCTAAATTACTCTGGTAAACTTACTTAAACAGTATCATACATAACATATAAATTTTATTCTACATTCAATGAATTTTAAAACAGAAAAGTATTTCTGCAGTTACTGTAGATAAATTATCTGCATTTACTCCCAAAATAACGTTATTTTAGGATTGAAATATTAAAAAATATAATTATAAAGACTATAATAACCCTGAAATAAATTAAAATTACTCCCAATCCAACCAATTATGAAGTCTGTTTTCAAGACAAGATTATAATTATGACATTAAAAAGTTTTTACGAATATAAGAATTTAATACGATAAAGTTGCGACTCTAATCAGTTTTAGCAGACACTTTCCTTGGATGCATACAGGGGAGGGTGCAAAAATACCATGATTTTCGTCCTAAAACGACACCGTATTCGGCTTACTGCAGATAACTTATCTGCAGAAAAAGCGAACCCATTTTAAAAATATAACAAAATAGTATGTTTCCAAAACAAATAAAAATAAAACAAGACATGATATTAAAAAGTGATATATTTTAGTTTTACACTTTTAGTGAAATTAAAGACTAAATATTTGATTCCATTTTTTTTCGGATCTGGATCCTCTCATGTGAAAATTCACATGACCATGTTATGTGGGGAATCATAACCATACAAAGGTGGATCAATGGTAATAAAGAAGAAGAGAGAAAAAATGTTAAAATAGGTAGTTACGAAATCATAACCGTTGATTTACCTTTGTATAGTTGTGATCTTCTCACATGATCATATCATGTTTTTTTGCTCATGAGAGGATCCATTTCTTTCTTTTTTTTCACGTGCTAAAGTTACCTTAAATTATTGCCACCTACTCCTTTCCCATTTGGTTATTATTAGGAAGACAAGCTCCACAAGATGATAACATGGCTTTGCTTGTGTATGATTCCAATGCTATTTTTCTTGCTTCGATTTTTTTTTTTTGGAAATATTCCAATCGGTTTATTGCTTTGCAACTAATCCGATTCGGGGAGGGTCCAAGATTAAGGCTTTAAACCCCTCCCAAAGGGGGTACTGGAGAGATTGCTTCGATTTTTCTTTTGCTTAATTTTGCTCTAGTTTTTTCATGTGTAACTTTTATTAATTTTAAAATAATATTCTTTTTCAAAAGCTTTCCTAATAACTTTTTTAATTAATTAATTTTTTAATTTTTTGGCTAAATTGCAAATTACCACCTTGTACTTTGGTGATGATTCAAAAAACCACCCTTTTATTTGGATTGAAACAATTAACGTATTGATGTGCCTCTGGCAGGTGTAGTTTTCTAAGTTAAAATTGATAAGAAATGAGTCATAGAAGAGCAATTTAAATACATATTTGCTTATTATATTGATTCTTTTTATGTCAATGATATTTCTCACCTATTGGTTGTGTTTATACAGGTAAAAGAAGTGAAAATTACAAAATTATAAAAAGCCTGTTGACGCGACTCCACAAGGGTGATCCTCAATACAAATTCCAGCAAATTGGCACAGACCAGCGTCAGATTGGAAATGTTGCACAATACAATGGATAGAGACTTGGCGCAAGTTGGCGCCAAAACGGCACGAACCCGCGCCAATTTACGAATCGTGCACCGAAGCTTTGCAAGTGGCGCTAACTGGCGCCACAACGGCGCCAAGTAAGGCCGGTTTCTTGAAGAATTGAATTTTTGGCAGAGAAGCGGTGCTTAGTGGCGCCACAACGGCGCCAGTTTCTGAACTATACACAGTGTTTTTGTAATGGCGCCAACTGGCGCCGGTTCTTGGGAGGATTCGCGATTTTGGCAGTGGCACCGCGCTGGATGGGGCCACACCGGCGCCAACTGGCGCCGGTTTACGAGAAACAAAGTCTGCCTTTTCGCCGTGCTGTCCAAGGACATTTTTGGAAGAAGGAAAAGAAATCTATAAATTGGATGCCTTTTACAGAATTAGGGATCGAATCCTATTCTATTGAAGAGAGACGACGGCGGTGCTCAGAGAGGGTTCTATTTCTTCTTCTTCTTCTTCTTTTAATTTACCAGGTTTATGAATATTGAATATTTAGCCATGATAATGGTTGGCTAGTTCTTTTTATTGTAGTTAGGGTCACAAACCTTATGCGAACTCTTGTTACGACGGATTGGTTTACATTTACTCGTTTATATAAATTATCTTTATTTCTACCCTTGCGTATTTTATATTTTCTTTATTAGAACTGATCAATCTAATAGTTGATGATAATTTAAGGGTTAGAACTCTAGATAGGAATATTGGAGTTTTGACCTTGAAAGGGGGTAGGATAACAATTTATATGCATGCTAGGAATAGATGTAAACTTAATTGCAGATGCTTAAATTATTGAGTTCATTGCTTAATGCCATGAGGAACATTGCAAGGAATTGGGGTTCCAATTGGGGTTAAAGGGTTAACCTTGCAAGGAATTGAAGGTTAACTACTAAATATTTTTAGATAATAATTTATCTGAGTAATTATATAAATAAGTATTGTAAGTCAGTCCAAAGTAAGAAGTGAGAATCATTCGTTGAGTGTACTCTAGCTACAATGTTTTCTCATATTTACAAAAGTCAATCTCTATTCTTTTTCTCATAAACAAAAAACCAAAAACAAGTCTTTTCTTTTAAAGTTCTCATTTTTACTCAAACCGACAATATTTGTCACAACCTTTTTGAATCCTTCCATTCTAAAAGCGCACGATTATTTGATATTCGAGCTCAATCCCTGTGGAGACGATACTTTTCTTATCACTGTATTACTTGTGCGATCGGTATACTTGCCGGAGAGCATCACCTATCAGTACTATGTGAATCCACCAATTAAACATATCCGTTAACTCTATATCAAACACTGTTAAGTAATCCCCTGCATCTGGTTTAATAAGGTGAATTTTTAAAGATTTCTCAAATCCCTTTTCTTCTTTAACTCGAAGCATTTGATATACCCTCTTTCTACAAATATTGGACCCTTTTTTTTAGACCCAGTAGGTAAACACAACTCTAATTTTCTCACCACCATTATTCAGCGTCTTCTTCCCATGCGTCGTATTTCTTGGTTCCTGTGTTTGACTCGAGAGTAAAAAAATCTTAAAATTGATGTTTCATTTCCATGTCTATAGTTATTCATCCTAAAACCACATTAAAATATGGGTTTTATAAGAGTTATGTTGTAGGAAAAGTGATTGTGTAATGTTATAGAGATTCGTTTTGTGTGCCGCAGTTTTTTTTCTTCAAAAAGTGTGGGCCCCACAACCATGTGTGCATCTGGGGCAACATCAGGAACCTCAACCTCAACCGTACCTGTGAACTGCCACACACCCGCCCTGTTCTTTGAGATCTTGCACTGCTCCAGTAGACGCTTTCCGAACTTGTAATTATAGCTTGTGGTCTTCTTCAACTGCTCATTGTCCATGGGAACACCAAAGTGAACCAATATCCTCTGTACTAGACAGGAAAATGGAAGTGCACCCTTATGTTTGGCCTTAAACATCATCCAACAGATATAGTGCCTCCAGTTCACCATAACACTATGTCGGATAGCCCACATGATAGGAATGTCATGTTCTAGCACCCTGGAATGATTGAAAGCTCGCAGAAACAGTATGTGGGTGATGACACAGTGTAATATACAGGACTCTACACTAAGCAACCCCACCGTGTAGTGAATGTTTCGCCCACGTCCGATATCAGGCCTCCTGGCCTCCTACACGGCATCACCTCAGGAATATCCAGGAAGTGTTACGCTGCTATCTGCGTCATACTCCACAGTCTGCTCAGCATCAAAGTCATAGCCCAGTATCTCCAACCATACCGAAGCCGTCATGATGATGTCCACCCCGCAGACCCTCGACCTCAACTCACCATGTACGTAGCTGAGGTTATGGTATAAGGCCCGCACCATCAGCTCTGAATACGGACACAACATCTCAGCCAAAACCCTAAGATGTGCTGCCTCCAACAACGCCATAATGTCAAATCCCTCTGCCATAAAAAATGCTGTATCCAATGTTTTTGGAGGACATAAGGGTCGATTCACATGGTCACGTACAAATGCAGCGTGAACTGAGGGGTCATCCTCAAACAAGTATCCAAATGGGAGGTCGACAGTAGCAGGCTCTTCGTCTTGTGTCCTTGACGAAGACGACCGGTCTTCTCGTTGCTTCGTGCGTCTCTCATCTTGGGCATTGCCTGTCTTCTACGGCCAACCATTTTAACAAGCGTACCTACAAATCAAGTGGAAACAATATCAATAACTCAGAAATCAAAATCATGAAAAGGGCAAAAAATTTCGAATGTAAAGGAGAAAATCAAACAATATCAAAATCGGACAATAACAATATCAAAAATTTTAAAATAGAAAAAAATCAATATCACCCTAACCCTAATGTTTATCTTCATGAAACAATATCAATAACTAAAGACAAAAAAAAATCAAACAACGTTCTACCATAAAACAGAAAAAAAAAAAAAAACAGAAACAATATCATGTAAAGGAGAAAAAAAAATAACCAAAACATAAAACACAATGCAAGTGCCAAAACGTTACCTACCCACTCAGTTTAACAAGGTGGATAGTTCTGATGGTGCAATCGGACGGCCAAGGGGAGGGGTTTCGGTCGGTTCTTGATGAGGTGGTTTTTTGGGGGTTTGTAATCGACTAGGGTTTGAAAATAACCCCCTTCGCGAAATGGGGTTTTTTTAAAAAACTGATCCAACGCAATTTAATCGACTACATAACAATTTTAGTCGATTAAATCTCCCTGAAATTTAATCGATCAATATGCTTTTGTAGTCGATTAAATTTCAGGCTTCATATTTCCTGTGTTTTACAATTTAATCGACTAAATCTTCACCTTAATCGACTAAAGGGGGGCAGGATGGTGGATAGTTCTAGGAGAGGGGAAAATTGGTTATTAATTAATTGATGAGGGGCAAAAGGGTCAAAAAACCGTATTTGATTAGTATATGATATGGACTTTTATACATTTAATTGTATTAATTAAGGAGATTTGATTTTGATATGTTATTTATTTTAATTATATTTGTTTATCAGGTTCAATACAGAAATTGGTATTAATTTTGTAGAGATTTTTTTTAAAAAAAAATTCCACAATTTTTTATTCCGTAAAAAATCGAGACAAAATTTTTTGACAAAAATCCATTGACTTTCAATCGAATTTTTTTGACAGAATCAATTTTCAGTCGAAAATCTTTATACTAGTTTTCGATGAAAATTCATTTATTTTTCTTCAAAAAAAATTGACGGAATCTGTTTCTCGTCGAAAATGTTTACAGCAGTTTTTGATGGAATTTTATTGATTTTTCGTCAAAAAGTTTTGACAGAATTCGTTTTCCTTTGAAAACCATTACAACAATTTTCGATGGGATTTCATTGATTTTTCGTCAAATTTTTTTGGGTAAATATGTTTTTCATCGAAAATTTCAACAAAATTTTGACAAAATTCTGGTAAAATTCCATTGCAATTTGAGATGAAACTTTTTGACGAAAATATATTTCTTCAAGATTTTCGACGAAATTCATTAAATAAATAGTATTTTATGGCTGTCATTTTTTGACGAAATAATCAAATTTTTGAAGGAATTTATTTCAGTAAAAATTTTTCGACGAAATCTCTAATTCTGTCGAAAAAATTGTTATCGACAAAGAGAAATTCGATTGCCTAAATTTCATCCATAATTCCATTGAAAACTTCATTTTCGATGAAATTTTTCTGTCGAAAAAATAGACTTTTCTAGTAATGAAGATGGTAAAGCTCTCAACCAAGTTTTAAATATACGTAAGTCTCAAACTCGAGACTATTAATTAACTAGAACAATCCTATGTCAGTTATTCACATGTTTGGTGTTTTTTTTTTAAAGTTGGGGGCAACCATGGTTGGGTGGGGATATGGTTTTCTTTATTTTATTTTATTTTATTTTAATTTGAGGATTGTGCTAACTCTTAGGACTAATAATATACTAATACTATAAAAATATCGTTTTATATATGAATAAAAAATAAAATTTAGTGAGAGGAGGCCGCTAACCCTAGTCCCTCCCTTGATTCCGTCCTTGCTCCCAACATAAAAGTGTGATGTCATAATCATTTCATCCTCATAGGCCCTACAATAATGTGAGGATACGTGACCCTTGACGTAAAAATAGTCATGCATGCGAGAAAAATATGAGAAGACACCTATATTAGGAAGCCACGTGCTCCATGTATGAAGTTAGAGGTGACAATATAGGTAGAACCCGACGGGTCAATCCGCCAACCCGCCAAAACGGCGCGGGTTGGGTTACATATTTCAACCCACCAACCCGCCCCGTTGGGTTGTGGGTCAAAATGGGTTGCGGCGGGTTGACCCGTCAGATCAAATTTTTTATTTTTTTTACTATTAGGTAGTGTTTTATTTGTTTTTAAGCTTTTGTGATATCCAATTTTTTGTTATCTTAGTACTCTCTAAAAAAAATATAGAAGAAAAACTTTATTTATGACAAAAGTAATTTATGTATGGAGATAAAAACAAGTTTGTAAAGAATATCTGACTAAATATTAACATACATTTAGACTTAAGATTGAAAAAAACTAAGGAAAATGTGATATGAAAATAAGTAATATTATAATATTAATAAAATTAATATTAATAAAATATAATTTATTTTTTATTTTTAATTATTTTTTTTTTAGCATGTTGACCCGCCAACCCACCATAAAATGGGGCGGATTGGGGTTTTCAACTCAAATTCAAGAGGCGGAGCGGGACGGACCAACCCACTTTTAACGGGTTGGCGACGGGTCGGGGCCCATTTTGTCACCCCTATATGAAGTGTTTGAGGGCTTGCCAAGCAGCCATATCTAGCTAGGCAACGCCATATCACCGATTCAGAACATATTACTTGTCATATTTCATTACAGTGATTTTCTTTTTATTTTTTAGAAAAAATATATTAATTGAGACAGAATACAATATTTATAAGTTTAATTTTCTAAATAAAAATGCACATTGTTGAGTGTAGAAATTACTAACTTGAGAGGTAATTAACTCTATTTATCATTTATGACATCCTATTTAATCAAATTTAAGTTTTTTTTCCTAAAAAATGTTATAATTATTGTTAATTTTATACACACTACAGACATTATATATATGGTCGGTGGGTCTCTTCAAACGCAAAAGACCAAAGTTCAAATTCAAATCTCCTTAGTTAAATAATATAACCATGACCTATTTATGCCAAAAAGGAAAAAAGAAAAAGAGAAAAAGAAAAAAACTATTTTTAATCCTATTTAAAAAAATGCACCGCTTGGAGTCTTTTGATTACGTTAGCCAATAGGAATAAGCCATGTCAAGATTGAGCATCTAGCCAATAGACGTAAGACATATCAGAATGAATACACACTTGTACTCCAAAAATTGCAACAACAAACGCATGCAAATGGAGAAAATAATAAATAAATAAACAAAAAAAGGGTTAACATACCCAAACCCGCGAATAACCCAGTGTATGATGTTCTTCTGAATCAGACTTGCTCGCGCATGGGATTAGATTGATCAACCAGATCTGAGACTATGTTCGATTCGGTACCAATTATTATTCAGTAAGTTGTTACCCATTAAAAGTTGCAATTTGACTTTTATCGTTGTAATATTCAATTACTTATATATTACTCTTGTTTTTATAGTCGTCTATATCCCTTCGTTAACAATGATTTTCAATGGGGTTTTATCTTACACTGCTATGGTTTTTTTTTCCCTATCTCTCAAGGATTTAATTAAGAGTAGGTTTTCCATTTAGAGGTCCTGCAGCAAATACAAAAGGCCCAACATTGGGGTTTCTCTCATTTGAGTAGTTGAATCAGGTGCATCTTTAGTTCTCACCATTTAATTTTGGTTATGCATCTGGGTTTAAATTTTTCACCTCGAAGGATAAGTGTGCATCCACGTTCTATATGTTAATGGGTACCTCATACTTGAGTAATCAGAGAAGTAAATGAGATGAAAGTGCTCAAGTTGATGGGTCAGTGGACTGGACCATATTATTAAAATCCACATTTAGGAAAGTATTTTTAGGATATAGGGGTTTTACTTGTCTACAGAGTTGTATTATCTTTCAAAATCGGCAAACTTGCAGGCTGGTTATGTTCGTATTGTCATGTGGTTTTTGTATTGTATTTCAAATAAATTATTTAATAAAAACTTCATTGAATTTTTCGTGGATTTAGTTCCAGATAGGCCCTTCATCTCCGGTAACTACAAAGTAATCACTGTCTCTCGGCCATGGCTGCCCCATTTTTCTCAACGCCTTTTCAGCCTTATGTTTATCAGGTACTTGCATCAATTATTGCCCTTGACAACAGAAATATATTTTGAACTTTCCCTGGCTACAATCATTTGCTTTCTACTAATCTAGATTCTAGAACAGCTTAGGATGAGATTGAATACTAAATTAATATGTTTGATGCATTAATGACTTCTTGGGTAGGATTATATTTTTTGAAATTGGAGTCCAGAAGATTGATTTGTGTTTCTTTTATACATTGCTAAGTTTTTGAAATCGAGGTTGGTGTTTACTTTGTTTGATGAGGTGGCTTCACTGTATGATCAACTAAATTTAGTTTGAGTTCAGGTCACGATCATGACAATTTGCTCCTTTGGTCCGTGGAACTTACATATTTCCTGTGGAATGTGCAAAATGAATTTGTCTAAAAGAGAAGTTTTCCATGCTGGTTGGTTGGTGTAGTTTTAAGGATGTTAGAATTGATATATGGTTATGCTTTTATTTTCACGCATACTGTTCTCAGTAAAAGAGCTGCCTTTCTTGGGGTGAGGAGGATAAGGAGGCAAGGAGAAGTTAACCTCCCAAATAACCAAAACAGATGCAAGAAAATGGGGAAATTGACTCTAGTAATCCTAACATACAAATTTATGAAGAAAAAATAAAAATCCGAGCATTGTTTATAAAGGGTGTCCCAATGCCCCTTAACTTATTATGGTATAGGATTCTATCAAAACAAAATCCTGACATCATGTTCATTTTCTATTATCAAATATCTTTCATAATCTCATGATGAATATTTTCATGTTATGCTGTTTAGAGCCCACAAGATGCAATCATACCTTTTCAGATTTTAGGGGGTGAAGCTCAGGTGGTTCAGGTACACGTGACCATCCTGAGTTTAGAATGTTAATTTTTCACCTTTCTGTACAATATCCACAACTGTGTAACATCATTCTTCATTTGGTTCTTGCAACACAGATAATGTTGAAGCCACAAGAAAAAGTTATTGCGAAGCCTGGTAAGTTAATGGGCACTTTTATTCATGGGTGTTGAATTTTTTTCCTGATGATCTTTCTTTGCAAACTTTAGATGGCAGTGGCAATTTTGTGTTCTGTCATTTTGAACTTTAAATACTGATTATTTGCTGGAATTTGACATTGATGCAAACATGATTTCCATAGACAATAATGAATATTGCAATGGAAGCTCAGGTCAGTTATGAATCCTGATGTTTGTCTATTTAACATGGCCAATACTGGTCATGACTCATGAGCATCAAATGGGGATGAAATAACTATTTTATATGGTTTGCATATATTTGACAGTCTTTTTGGTCTAATTATATTGTTTTAATTTGCTTAAAATTTAGGTTTAAGTGATTTCCTTGACAAACAATAATGAAAAATGAGTCCCTAATTGTTAAATTTAATTGTGACTTGTTGGTTCACAAGCTTGCAATGAGCACAATGTTGACTTTGTTAATTATCATGTTTCAGTTAACCTGAACCTGAAGTAAATTGTAGTGTGAATGGAGATGAGCAGATAATTTCTTTTGTTGTTTTCCTAGTAGTTTGATATCTTTTTATACATATTGATACCAATAAAAACACACTCATTTGAGTCTCTATGCATGAATAACTTATGGTTGGAATTTATGGATCACACCTATCAATATTTTAATGGAATCTCTATGCTACTGTAATTGTAGGTTCCATGTGCTTTATGTCTGGATCCACTGAAATGGAAAATTCCTACCTTCCAGAAAATGAAGTAGGCATTTGGCAGTGGTTATTTGGCAAAACTATAACTAGCATTGTTCTTCGCAATCCTGGACAAAGTGATGGATTTGTTGGAATTGCTGCACCTTATTTTGCTAGAATTCTCCCAGTATGTGCTTACATGCCTCTCCAAATTATTTAAACAATGGATTTTTACTCTTCATGTTTTAAGTCTCAAAATTAATCATCTCAAACATATATTTGTATTCATCAGATCGAATTCCTTTTTATATGTGACTATGTGTCTGTTATTTATTCAAATACAGATTGATTTGGCAATGTTTAATGGAGAGATTTTGTGTCAGGTAAAACTAATTTGTTTGCAATTGTTGTTCGATTTGATTTTAAATACTAAAATTTGATTTTCTATGGGCTTATTGTTTGTTGATTTTTTTTTTTTAATAAGAGGACCAGAATACAACATAACCTTATTTTGAATATTCTGTAGCCAGATGCATTTCTTTGCTCTGTCAATGATGTGAAGGTCAGCAACATAGTTGATCAGAGGGGACGAAATGTCGTTCCTGGTGCTGAGGTGAGATAATTGGAATGATCGGATGTTTCCTATTATTTTTGTTGTCTTTGTTACTAACTTATACTTGATATCACTTGCCTGGCAAGCAATCTTAGTTTGCTTTTTTTAATATTATTTTCTTTTGATACATGACTTGAATTGGACAATGGACATTGTTCTTGCACTCCAAGATTTTGCAATCTGTGTAGGCTGCAATGTCTACATTGAATTTTTGTTTGTACCAAAACTCCAAAAGATATTATGGACATGAAATATGTTCTTAGGATACATTGCGTGTTTAATGGTTGACCTTGGTGTGACTGTTGCACAATTTTCTGTTCATAAACAATATTTTTTGAGGTGTGTTTGCTTGAATATGAAGAATTTATATCCTGGATGTATGGAAAAGAAAACCAATAAATAAATCAAGTTATCATTTTAACTCTTTGCTTTTAGTTATGTTTGAGAAATTTATTATAATTTTCCTCAAAGTCACTATTAAAATTTATTGTAACCGCTTTACTTCAAAATAAGAGGTTTTCTATTGGAAAGAAGTTGAAGTTTCCTTGTAATGAATATCTCCATTTTATTTCGCTAAGATCGTTTTCGTATCATAGGCATTCTTGAGGCAGAAGCTATCTGGCCAAGGGCTTGCATTCATACTAGCGGGTGGATCTGGTATACTTTTCTTGACAGATATATACACAATTTTAGAGTTTTTGCCTTTTTTTTTGTTTCCATTGCAACTCTTTCCTCCCCAATTTATCTTCCAAATTTTAAATGCCATTCTGATTAAGGTCTACCTTTGGAGTATTTTCAATTTTCTTTATTGCTATACTCATTATTATTTCTCATTGGGGTGCTCTTTTGGATTCTGTTTATTGTTAGTTGTACAGAAAAATCTTGAGATTGGTGAAGTTCTAGCTGTTGATGTTTCTTGCATTGTTGCTGTGACAAGTACTGTCAATATCCAAATAAAATATAATGGTCCTGCAAGAAGGACAATGTTTGGAGTAAGTAGCTTCTATTTCTGAAGACTTTTTATGTTCCCTAGTAATTACCGTTATTGTGAAGTATTCTTTTTTGTGTGGGCTTATGAACTATGCATTGTTGGTATAGTATAAATTCTCAGGTAAATGTCTGATAGTATTTCATGTGTTACATATATGTTGTCATCGTAGCTAGTGAGCAGAGTAAAAGTTTGCATATTGTAAATTGTGTGGGTTACTCAAAGGTGAGGTAATTCTCTCCCTTCCTCCCCGAGGATTCCAAGTCTTTTCGCATGTTGCAAAAGACTTTACAAGCGGACAACTTTAGTAGTAAACTTTGTTACTATTTGAGATTATATCGTGGCAAAAATTGGGTTTATAGTACTAAGCCAACCAGGGATTTAGATATTCTAAAGTGAGGAGTGTACTTTAAAGAGTAAAGCTTAGTTTGTGATGATTTTGCTTGGGTTTCTTTGCCTCGTGTTAATGTAGCTCGTTAATTTTGTTTTCCTTTTGGACCTCGGCCTTTCTTGTCTAACAAAAAAATTGCAAGCCTTGGTGGGAAAATCAGAGTAGATTTTTTACATATCCATGGTTTGTTATCTTATAGACCCACGTAGGGGGTCTGACTCTTCCCTGGACAACGCGCTTAGCAAGAGCATTGTAACACCAGACTTACCTTGTAAAGTTTTCGTCAACAGTTATTAATTTTACACTTTAATCTCCAAACTTTACCCTTCACTTTAGAAGATTCATATGGATTGTTAGAGAAATATAATATAAAATTATTAATGTGGCTTTCACGGTTTCACCTAATAACTTAAGTTTTGGGGGTTGAAATGGTTGTTTTATAGGGTATCAGAGCCTCTGTAAGCAAGTGGTTACGAGTTTGATCCTCATTGTCTCCATTATATTAATAAACAATTAAATATTGTGGAGTTTCTTAGCATAGGTAGGTAGGTCTGTATATTATCCACACTTCAAATCCAATGGACTCTTGTGTGAGGGGGAATGTGATACGATGGTGTGAAGAAATAAATCTGGAAGGATATACGAGAGGAAGAGAAATAGAGGATTACAACTCGCACTTAAAATTATTGAGTCAACATCAATTGGTTAGAGGGAAATCATGGCACAACACTAGGTTGGTTACTAATAGCAAGGGGGAGATCATTTTGGAATTATCTTGGAAAGTTGGGACTCTTGGGTTCTTTTGGGAGAAAACCAGAACCTCTCTTTGTTCTGCGTAGTAGTTTCTGTTTGGGTTATTCAATCTCTTGTACCTTTGGTTTACTTGTATTTTTCCCCTCCAATTCTTTTAATATTCCCTTGTATTTTTCCCCACCAAGGTTGAATCTGAGTTTGGATTCAGTCTCATCAATACAAGTTCCTTGTCATTTTCATTAATTTTGCTGACTCTAATACGTAACCCAGAGTTAGAGAAATATAACATAAAACTATTAACGTGACCTCCATCTAATAGGGTAAGTTTTTGGGTTGAAATAGTTGTTTTATATGGCCAACAAGATCTTCAGTGGTTTGTAATTAAGTTGTAATAAGAGGAAGATGCAACCACCTTTTATACACGTTATGTCAGTATTTAACGTGTGGGGACCACCATGCCACCTTTAAATCGTAATATTCATGTCATAGCTTTCTTTTTACGTGCATCTTAGTTTTTTCCCAAAGAATTTGGTTTATATGATTGTGATCTTGAAATTGTAGGGTGACAATGCGGTGACAGCTCTTCTAACTGGACCAGGCATTGTGTTCATACAAAGTTTACCTTTTCATCGACTCTCTCAGCGAATTGCTAGGTAACATTGAGTAACAAAGTGAAATCACAATGTCAGTTGAATAACTGTCATGGACTTTCTCTTCCCGCTACTTCTGCGTGCATGCTTTGATTTTTTCCTCCTTAAGGATTTTTAAGTGATTTTCTAATATAATTCATTCTCTGCTTTTCAGGGCGGTGACATCACCAAACATGAGGGAAAACCCAAAGTTTTTCATACAGATTCTCATTTTCTTTTTCCTGGCCTATGTTGTCATTGTATCTTCATTAATATTGACAGATGTATGAATTCTCTTTTGTAATTTTTAGTCTTCTCCTGTTTTACCATTATAGATACTGGAATCAGGTAGAGTGGAAAAAAATTTAACGCATTGGATTACTCGGCTGATAACAGACTTCTTGTTGGTAGATCCTCTCTACAAATAAGAAAAAAGGCATCTGAGTTATATTATTATGTCTATCACTAAAATAGAATTTATTGTATTTATTAGTAGACAAGTCGATTTGAACGACTTGGCCGTTCTTATGATGATTTGTGGATTTTTTATTTATTTTTTTAATTATATTATTTTGGAAGAATTTGAAAAAAGTTAGTCAGGTGTAATCGTTTTAAATTAAATATATTGCTTATCACATATATGTATCTATGAATTTGCGTAGTTCTTTTCATGTCTTGGTTCTTGTAATCACTCTTAAAATGTCCTGTATTATCACAGTTCATGCACGCATTCTTTTCGGGAAATTCAACATGTTTGTTTTTTGGTTACACATTTTTCTTCCTATCAACAAAATCCAAATCATCCAGTCTTGTTATTGTTCCATGTGAGTCACTCCACTACATTTTGGCTACCATTCCATCTACTGGTCTTATCGCAGCTCCCAGAAGCACTTAATATAGTTTTCAGTTTGTTCTGGAGATCATTTTTATTTTTATTTTTATTTTTATTTAACACATCAATTTCAAAATCCAATTTTGTTATTTTAGACTTGGTAATAGTATTTGCAAAATTATCAGCATGACTAAACTTCTTGATTTTAGCCTTTGTCAATTTTACATTTCAAAAGCAGGTTCTTCAGCTCGAGTATTTCATCTTTAATTACATCGTTTTTTTTTTTTTTTTATCTAGTTTTTTATTAGCCTCAGTGGCGGTCTTAAGCTCTTTCTTTAAATTAACAAATTCTAGATTTCAAAAAAAAGAAAAGGCAAATTTAACAAATTCATCTACAAGATAAACTCTTTCAACACGAATAACCGTATACTCATCAATTGAAGTTCCTAATTATTCTATTAAATATTTTTTAGACAACATATGCATGGAGGATTTCAATTCTTGTGTTTGCATCTCCTTACTCTTCATTAGTCTAAGAGTCAATTTTCACTAATACACAAAAGTTGGCCTTTTGCATCCATCTGGCTTTGAGTCAATCCATGCTGTCATCATTAATTTCTTCAATTCTTTTTTAATAAAATTTCTTATATTCCTTCGCGCAATCCATCTTGCAGTCATTCTTGTGTTCCAACTCCCAATCTAGGCCTTCCTTAATCCTATGATCTATTTTTCACATTTCAAATCTCTTTTGCCAGTTTTAGGTATATTAGTTATAGTTTTGCCAGATTTACCTTATTTTGCAGCGTTCCAAGAGAAGTTGTATATCTTTTTGATTTTTTGAAACATGGCCAACTCATCTTCATCTTATTTTGATTCGTCTTTGAGGGTCATGCCTTTCTCTTGTTTCATTGATGTCTCATGTTTATGTGACTCAATTTGCATCCTAAACATCATGAGGAAATCAATTAATTGCTCTAGATTGAAAGTCTTGAATCATTGGTTTCTTGAAGTCTGGTCACCTTGGGTATGCAATCTTCTTGTGGAAGGCTTCTTTAAATCTTTTTTTTTTTTTTATGTTAAATGAGAGGGGATATTCTTATTACAAAAAAAATTCACTATCTATCTAATCACCATTAGATCAGAAAGAGAGAATACTAAAAAGTTTGATAAAATGTTGATCCAATTGTGATTAGATAAGTAGTTGGTTGATAGTAGATTTTTTTCATAGTAAGAATATCCCTCCCTTTTTTTAAATTTATTCTTCCAATTTAATTTCACTATCAATAGCGGTCAACTCATTTACAATGTGATCATGTCCTTAATTGTCTTTTTTAGTTTCATGGAAAATAATTCATTCTGATGTATTAAAAAATTTATCTTAGATTGTTTTACTTTATTAATACATTCACGAGTTACCATGAGAAGATCCCACATCTGCTTGGTTGTTTTGCATCCCTTGATTTTGTTGTTCTCGTGCCGTCCAAGTTCTTCATCTCCTCTAGTGATCATAGTCTCCTTTCTTGAATACATTTTAAACTTGGTAGTTGTTTGCTTTGTTGAAAATTTCCTTTCGATTTTACCACTAACTATAGTATTTTCCATTGAATAGAGGAGACTATAGAAAACACAGAAGACTTGAATGTGTTGTATTTAGCAAATGGCTGATAGCCAACATCGTCCAATATGTCGAGAGCGTATTTTCGTTGGCTGAGAAAGAGACCAGATGGACCATGAGCTATTTCGATGCCAAGAAAGTATTTAAGAATCCCCAAATCCTTGATGTGAAAGCATGACTGGAGAAAGACCTTGACATCATTGCATGAGGCTTCATGGTCTTCTGTTAGAATAATGTCATCAACGTAGATGAGAAGAGCAACAAAGTGGCCATCTTTGTGTAAGGTGAATAAGGTATAATCTGCCTTGGACTGAATGAAGCCATAGGATTCGATAGAAGACCGCAACTTAGCAAACCGCCGCAAGTTGTAGAGAGATTTACGTAATCGACATACCTGATGTGGTTTGTGATGGTTGAAACCTTGTGGGACTCGCATGTAGACTTTCTCTGTAAGGTCTCCGTGTAGAAAAACATTCGCAACATCCAACTTGTATAGTTTCCATGTTTTGGCAACAGCTATCGCAAGAAGTGTCCATACACTAACCATTTTGGCTACAGGAGCATATGTGTCAAAGTATTCTACGGCATCAATTTCCCTGGTGGCAATGAAGTGAGTTCCCACGTGTGATTTTGTTCAAGGGCATCAATTTCTTTTCGCATTGCTACGCGACATCTTTCATCAGTTACAGCGGCTTTGAATGTTTTTGGTTCAACACAAGAAGAAATGGCAGCAAGGAAGTGTTGATGTTTGGGAGAAAATTTAGAGCAAGAAACAAAGTTAGCAATAGGATAAGCCATACCTGAGGATGGACTGGAAGAGGTAGAAGAAGCTGCTGGGTTATGTGCTATGACTTTGGAGCATGCGAAATCTTGGAGATATGATGGAGGACGACGAGAACGGGGTCCTCATCCCAGTCTCTGATGTATGAGTTGGTGTGGCTGCTGGAGACTATTCTTGTTGGACAGTAAGCTCATATGAAGTAGCAGTGGATGGTTCGGTCTGAGCTTGTTCAGCAAAAATAGTATCATCCACTAAAGAAGTGGGGTCTGTGGCAACTTGGTAATCAACAGATGGGCTGTGTGGAGCAGGGATTGGTTTCGTTGGTATGGGGGTATGAATTTCTGGGTTTGGGTTGTGAGATAAGTGAGGAATATCAACATTGGTAGGAATGTCTGTGTTTGTTGCAAATGGAAAGGTGTTCTCTTCAAATACCACATCTTTAGATACAAAAGCAGTTTGTGTTTCAAGGTTATAAAGCCTCCAACCTTTTTTTCCAAAAGGATATCCCAAGAATAGACATCATTGATCTAGCCGCAAATTTGTCTAACGGTTTGGGACGTGGATAAGCATGGCAAAGACATCCGAATATGCGAATATGATCATAGTTGGGTGTTCGATTGAAAAGACGTTCATATGGTGTTTTTCCTTGAAGAAGAGGTGTAGGGGATCTATTGATTAAATGAACAGCAGTTAGAACACATTCACCCCAAAATTCGATGGGGAGACTAGCTTGAAAACGTAATGCTCTTGCAACATTCAAAATATGTATGTGCTTCCGTTCAACACGACCATTCTGTTGTGGTGTGTCTACGCACGATGTTTGATGTATGATTCCCATATCTGAATAAACTTTGCGGAGATTATAAGCACAAAATTCTGATCCGTTGTTGGAGCGTATTACTTTGACAGTGGTATTGAACTGATTACGTACCATGAGAAGGAATTGAGTTAAATAGTGGAACGTTTCAGACTTGGTGGTCATTAAATAAACCCAGACGTTTCGGCTAAAATCATCCACAATTGTTAAAAAATATCTTGCACCGGTTAGAGAGGTAGTTCGATATGGGTCCCATATATCGCAGTGAATAAAATCAAAGCAAGAAGTAGTTTTATTAATGCTAATAGGGAATACAGTACGAGTTTGTTGTGCTCGTAAGAAAATGTCACATACTGAAGAAGAATGATCCCTATTTTTATTCACTGTAACAAAAGGAAGAAAGCTTAAAAATTGAAATGAAGGATGACCCAATCGACGGTGCCAAACTTCTGCATTCTGTTGGTTTTGAGCAGTACATGCAGTAGATATGGACGTGCTGTTGGAGGAGTCATGCACATAAACACCAGCTTGCAGTCTATCCAGTCCAGTCTTGATCCTCGTTGTGGGGTCCTGCAATTCACAGCCATTGTGAGTAAAAGAGATGATGCAATTTGTATAAGCAAGTAATTGAGCAACTGATATTAAATTGCAGTGTAATTTGGGAACATATAACACATTCTGAAGATAAATATTAGATGTCAACTTTAGACTGCCACGTTGATTTGAAACAAGTTGATCACCATCAGATAAACCTATTGTAGTGGGTTGAATAGATTCAACATTGGAGATTAAATGTAGATTCCCTGTCATGTGTTGAGAGGCGCCACTATCCACTAGCCAGGTGTAAGGTGGAGTTTGCTTACCATAAAGAGATGTAGTGTTAGCAGAGGGTGTAGTGGAGGAGACAACCATGTTGGCAATTTGCTGTAGAAGCTCAGGACTCAAGTTGGGAACCGAGTTTTGGTTGGACACCATAGGCACTGCAGCTGCGGTTTGTGGTGCAGAAAAATTGATTAGGTTGGGACGCTTGTCATAAGGTTTGCCACGTCCCCTTCCACGTCCATAGGGTGGTCTGCCATGTAATTGATAGCATTTGGAAGCATCGTGGTATAGTTTACCACAGTGACTGCAGCGAACAGGATCAGCATTGGAGGAATGAGGGTGTTGATTTTCTCTTGCAGCATAGCTGAGTGCATCATTACGAGTGTCAAGAGTCTGAGCCATATGAAACAGAGTTTCTTCCTGGACCAGCGTGGAATAAGCTTTGTTTAAAGATGGTAGAAGAGGTTGATTTAGCAGTTGTGTTTGAATCGTGCCAAACATAGCATTATCCAGGCCAAATAGAAATTGATAGACCCTATCATCTGCCATTTATTTTGTGATATGTTGTGTAACGGGACAATTGGAGCCATGAGGGCAATCAAGTAAGGCTCGTGCAGCATCAAGTTCATCCCAAGCACCCCGTAATTTGGTGTAATAAGTGCTAACTGTAACACCCCGTATATATCCGGTAATGTTATCATAATATCATATTGAGCTGCGCTTAATTAAAAATTGCAGAATATCTTTTCCTTTTCAATTATGATGTCATTATTCATTACCAGCTTGATTACTTAACCATTTTCAAAATATCGCCTGTATGTAATTGCAATAAAACAGCTATCTGAAATACCTCATAATATAGATAATAAAAGTGTGGCTCTAGTCACGGAACTACAACAACGTAGACCGGACCATCTAACAGTTTATACAACTCCAATCTAAGGTACTAACATAATGTGTCATGGACAATCCCCATGCTCACTCAAATAAGGCAACATGCCCAACATCAGTCTCAACCATAACAACATAATCATAAATAGCGGAAAACATAAACAACATCCATAACCAGTCATGACAGCAATACAACATAATATCATCAACTAAGCTCTGGCCTCCTACCGCCAGAGGCATCAGTCACCAAACTACCGGAACCTGAAATAAGCATTCTCCAAACGTGGGGTGAGATCTCTAAACAAGAAATCTCAGTAAGACAAGGGGTCCTCAAGGATCTTCACCCCAAGTTCACTTATATGTGCAATATAAGTTCAAAAGCAGTTTATCATCATCAGTTCTAAAATAGTGCAATGCAGCAGATAATCATGTCATGTGTGTCAATTCTATTCTACTGGCCAGAGAAATGCAGGATTTACATACGCCAAATACCCACACTAGTGCAAGACGCTACTTGCATCCACCCGGGATCACCGTCTTGTATGACGCTACATACTCAGGTTTATCGTCAAGATGGAACAACACATGCATATTAAAAGCCATTACACATAAAGCTCAACAGCATTTCAAATATTCAAAGCATGTAACACAGCATGCATACAACCACACCCTCATGGGACATGGTGGAACCACAACATGGCTAAACCGAGGACACGAAAGCTTACCTTGCAAGCTAACACCCAAAGCCAAGATTCCACAGCTCAAAGTCCAAACACAGCAGATTCACAATCTGTTATGGACCAATACTATATCAATAATAATGCACCACAAGCATATAACTTAAAGACAACGTCTTTCCTTACGTTTTACGTCTTAAGGCTCCATACCAAGCCATAAGTCCTTAATCACAACGATTCTGACTTAGTTCATTAATTACAGAAGTTCAACTTCATCAATCTAGGGTCCACAAACCCCCAATAGCCTACTGTACACACAGCACAGCTACTGTTCTACGAAATCTTAGAATATCCGGATATTCCTCGGGACCATATCCGGATACGCAATATCCGGATATCTCACTGGACATATCCGGATATGCAATATCTGGATATCCATAATCCCATATCCGGATATCAAATATCCGGATGTCCAAATCTCATATCCGGATATCACATATCCGGATATTTCTCGGGCGATATCCGGATATTTCACGACAGAATGCAGAAAATCCATTTCGTGAAGATATCCTTCCAAGGTTCCATTTTTAACACTTAATTACGTTAAAGCATGCATCTTTATACTGATTAAGGTCCACACCCCAGTTGGTTACTTGATTAACCCATTAAACATGCAAAGATCACACCTTTAACCCATTAAAACACAAGCTTAAGGTAGGTACAACTCACCAAAGCTCAAAACAGAGGATCAATGGCTCTTGGAGCTCACCACACTGCCTCTACAGGTTCTGGAAATAAGGTGTACGAAAATGCACACAAAAGGTTGGTCCTTTCTTCACAAAGAAGCTTCTTGAAGCTTCACAAGCCAAGAACAAGACTCCAACCACCCAAAAACCCCAAAACAGCAGCTCCACACACCAAGGTCAGCACCCTCAACTCAGAAAAATGCCACCAACACACTCCCAAAGATCACTCTCACTCACCACAAGTGTTTAGGAGAAGAATAAGTGAAGGAAATGGCCTCAAAGCTCAAGAAATGGTGAAGGCAAGTGAAGGAGACACCAAGTCAGCAAGGAGACCCATACTCAGCAGCCACTCACGCACAGAAACTGAGGTCCTAGGGTTATGTGCCAATCATAAGGCTATATATAGTGGTTTAACAATTAAACACACAGTATTAACTTTAATTGCTACACTTAGCATTTTAATCCCAAACTTTGGAATCTGAAACTACACATTTTTCCAAGAATTATCATATTTTTCTTATAATTTTCTGAGCACCTTTTCGGTACGCGTTTTTCAAAGCCAGTACCGGTTTCTAGCACCAGTTCTCATTATTTGGACTTGAAACTCGTTTTACGAGTCCTACATATCATTCTAGTAATTATCATGCACTTATTATAATTTTTCGGATACTTTTTCGGTACGCATTTATACCGACTAGCAGAACCGGTATCTGCACTTTTCTTCCGAAAAGCGACTTTCAGCATTATTACTCACTTACTATAATTATTAAAGCCTCATAATAATTATTAGGGTCAATTATGGAATCATTTCCTATTTTCTCATAATTTATTAATTAAATTCCTTAATTAACAGTGCGAGTTCTTACATTCACCCCATCTTTTTAGGATTTTGTTCTCAAAATCAGAAACATACCTGGTCGAAACTCGGGGTACTGCCGGAGAAGCTCGTCCTCACGCTCCCAAGTACACTCCTCAGGAGTCCTTCCGATCCACTGCACTTTGACCATCGGAATGATCTTGCTCCTCAGCTGCTTCTCGCCACGATCGAGAATCTTTAGTGGTCCGACGGGAGTCTTTAGGTTCTCTCGAACCTCCACATCATCCAGTTGCACCACATGCGACAGATCTGCTATGTACCTCCGAAGCTGAGTCACGTGAAACACGTCGTGGATGTTAGCCAGGTTCGGAGGCAAGGCAAGCCGGTAGGCAACAGGTCCTACTCTACCAAGAATCTGGTATGGCCCAATAAACCGCGGGCTCAGCTTCCTCACTCTGAGTGCCCGTCCAACACCGGTGACAGGTGAAAGTCTCACAAACACGTGTTCACCCTCACTGAACTCCAGTGGACGATGCTTGACATCGTAGTAGCTCTTCTGACGATTATGCGCCTGCTTCAGCTTTTCCCTGATCATCTGGATCTGCAGGATGGTATCTTGGACAAAGTCCAAGCCAAACAACTCACGATCCCCAACCTCAGACCAGCAGGTAGGTGTACGACACCTCCTACCGTAGAGCGCCTCGTAGGGTACCATGCCCATGCTAGCATGGAAACTGTTGTTATACGAAAACTCCACCAATGGAAGGTACCTATCCCATGTCGAGCCCTGCTCCAACGTGCAAGCCCGCAACATGTCCTCCAAGGTCTGGATAGTCCTCTCAGTCTGAGGGTGATAGGCTGTACTCAGTCTCAACTGCGTACCAAAAGCTCGCTGCAGCGCCTCCCAGAACCGAGATGTGAACTTCAGGTCCCTATCACTAATGATACTCTCGGGCACCCCGTGAAGCCTCACGATCTCACGAACATAAAGCTTGGCCAACTGCTCTGTAGTGAAGCTCACCTTCACTGGAAGAAAATGGGCAGACTTTGTCAATCTGTCCACAATGACCCATATCGAGTCACAGCCAACCTGAGTCTTCGGCAAACCCACAACGAAGTCCATGGAAATGCTCTCCCATTTCCACTCTGGAATCTCAAGAGGTTGAAGCTTACCAGACGGCTTCTGGTGTTCAATCTTCACCTTCTGGCATATCAAACACTTGGACACATACACAACTATGTCCTTCTTCATTCTTGGCCACCAGAAATTTCTCTTCAGGTCTTGGTACATCTTCGTAGCACCAGGATGAACAGTAAACTGCCCCTTATGGCCCTCCGCCATAACCTCTTCGGTCAAGGGACCTCGAGGAATCACAATACGCTTCTGAAACAACAGAAGTCCATCCTCATTCCAAGACACACCGTCTTGGTTCTTCACGTAGTCGAGACACTCTCTCTGCACTTGCGCCTCTTGGATCTTCTCCATAAGCTCATTCCTGACTCTCACAGTCTCCATCTCGAGAAGTGAACCCCCAAACAAGGTGGTCACCTTCAGATCTCGAAACTTCTCTATGAGGTCGAAGTCACCCATCGTCAAACTGGATAGACTCACGGATTTTCGACTCAAAGCATCAACTACCACATTGGCCTTGCCAGGATGGTACTTCAACTCAAAGTCGTAGTCCTTCAGAAACTCCATCCATCTTCTCTGCCTCATGTTCAGCTATTTCTGATCAAACAGATACTTCAAGCTCTTGTGGTCACTGAACACCGCACATTGCATGCCAAACAGGTAATGCCTCCAAATCTTGAAAGCAAACACAATCGCAGCCAACTCCAAATCATGAGTCGGGTAGTTCTCCTCATGAGGCTTCAACTGCCTCGAAGCAAAAGCAACAGCTCTACCAGATTGCATCAACACACAGCCCAGCCCCTTTCCAGAAGCATCACAGTAAAGCTCAAACTGCTCCTCAGGATCAGGAAGGATCAACACAGGTGAAGAAGTCAATCTCTCCTTCAACTCCTGAAAACACGCCTCACACTCGTGAGTCCACACAAATAGAGTCTCCTTTTAAGGTAAAGCGAGTCAAAGGGAGAACCATCGTGGAGAAACCCTTGATGAACCTCTGATAGTAACCTGCCAAACCTAAGAAGCTCCTCACCTCCGTGACTGTCTTGGGCCTCTCCCAATCCAGTACGGCCTCAATCTTGTTGGGATCCACTGCAACCTCATCTGCTGAAATCACATGCCCCAGAAACTTGACTTATTTGAGCCAAAACTCACACTTAGAAGGCTTAGCATAAAGCTTTTTCTCCTTCAGCACTTGCAGAACTATCCTCAGATGCTCTGCATGCTCCTCCTCAGTCTTGGAGTAGATCAGAATATCATCAATGAAGACAATCACAAACTGATCCAGATACGGCTAAAAAATCCTGTTCATGTAATCCATGAACACTGTCGGCGCATTGGTGAGTCCGAACCCGATCACCAAGTACTCAAAGTGACCGTATCTCGAACGAAACGCGGTCTTAGGGTCCGGCTTCACCCGAATCTGATGGTATTCGGACCAGAGATCAATCTTGGAATACACACAAGCACCCCTGAGCTGATCCAACAGATCATCAATCCGAGGAAGGGGATACTTGTTCTTGACTGTCACCTTGTTCAACTGCCTGTAGTCAGTGTACAATCGCATTGTCCCGTCCTTCTTCTTCACAAAAATGACCGGTGCTCCCCAAGGAGACACACTCAGCCGGATGAAATCTTTCGCCGAAAGATCCTCAATATGCTTCTTAAGCTCAGCCAGCTCCGGTGGCGACATCCGATATGGAGCTAAAGAAATCGGCCCCACACCAGGCAACAAGTCAATGGAGAACTCTATCTCCCTCTGTGGCGGAAACTCAGGAATCTCCTCAAGAAACACCTCAAGGAACTCCCCCACCACAGGAATGCCAGTGATATCCTCCTGTGTCCCACTCACCCAACCTCCCAACATGACATAACCAAATGTCCCTGCTCTCAAGGCCTTCCTAGCCTGCAGCAATAAAATATATGGCGAGGAACTAGCTGTGGAATCACACGGAGACATCACCACGCGCTTTGCACAGCAATCAATCAGTGCACAATTTCTAGACAACCAATCCATGCCCAGAATAATCTCAAGGTTGGCCATCGGCAACCCTATCAGATCTACCGAGAACTCACGGCCATCCCACTGAAACGCTACATCGCGATGTACAGTGGTAGAAACACATATCTCTCCGGTGGCGGCAGTCACCCTCAGCGGTGGAGAAAGCACAGACATGGGCAACTCAAGCCCCAAAGCAATCGGGGTAGCAACAAACGAATGCGTAGCCCCGAAGTCAAACAATGCATCAACAGCAATACCACCAATAGACACAGTACCTCTAAGAAGGTTCGGAGCGCGGTCCGACTGCTGCCTATCCAAGGTGTACACACGCCCAACAGAAAGGGGCAGTGCAGGTGCCGAAGTAGAAGCCATCGGAACCATCTGCAAAGGAACTGCCTGAACAGCTGCAGCTCTCGTCGTCGACGACGGACAGTCTCTAGAGAAGTGGCCCTCCTTGCCACACAGGAAACAAACCAACTACCCCGAAGCACAACGTCCCACATGCTCCTTTCCGTACCCCGCACATCTCGGAGTGGAAGGAGGCCTAGCAAAACTCCCCTGCTGTGAAGCAGTCTTCTTGAACTGACCAGGCGCCTGCCTAGTCGCCAACTGTTTACCCTTGCCCTTCCCAGCAAACCTCTTGTCCTTCCAGGACGTAGAAACAGGAGTGGAACCAACAGTCCCCTTGGTCTCGTCGACCCTGGCCCTCTTGGCCTTACTCGCTATGCAGACATCCTCAATGTCCTTACACTGCTGAACCAATGTACCAAAATCTCTCGAAGCAGCTCCAGCTAAATGCTCAACAATCACCTCACTAAGTCCTCTGTGGAACTTAGCAGCCAGAAACATCGGAGTAGGAGGAACCATCCTGAAGTGTGCAAACTTCACCAGCTCATTAAACTTGGCCAAGTACTCGTTAACAAACATCAAGCCCTGAACCAATCTGTCAAACTCCCCATGCTTCCTCTCCTGCGCATCGTAGGGAAAGTATCTGCCCAAAAAGCACTCCTCAAAGAATGGCCATGTCATGACACGACCCTGCATCTCATAAGCACGAGAGGTGTTCGTCCACCACTCATGGGCATCGCCCTCCAGCATGTAAGTCGAGAACATCAGCTTCTGCGGATCTGTACACTGCACGACCCGAAATATCTTGTCCAGCGACTCCAGCCATCTAGCAGCAGCAATAGGATCCAAAGACCCCTCAAACACAGGTGGCTTATGCTTCCTGAAAGCATTCAGCCGACGATCTATCACATCACGATCCTCAGCAGGCTCTACAAGAGTCTCCCTCGTCTCAGCGACATGAGTAGCACTGCCAATGTGACTCAGGCTCTCATCCTGAACACTAGGTGGAGGCGGCAGCGATGGCGGTGGTGGCGGTGGTGCATGGCCTACAGCAGGACCAGCCCTCATCTCCTCCAACATGACTCTCATCATCGTCATGTTCGCCATCCTGTTCGCCTCGAGGACATCCTCAGTGGTCTTCCGGTTCGCTTCACGAACCTCTTCTGCTGCTATCCGGTTCGCCTCGCGAACAACATCCATCATTGTCGTGTTGGCCAATCTAGTGGCCTCCTGATCGGCTAACCTAGCCACCTGCATCTCAGCCAATGCAGTCAGGATAGGATCGGGTTGATCCTCAGAAGTCTCTCGTGTTCTCCCGGACCTTACCATGACTCTGCACAAGTTACACAATTTATGAATTGATCAGGCCCACGCAGTGTGATCACATATGCATTATCATAATGAAATTCGACGGAGTAAACACACAAGACAGACACAACCAAACATCCTAGCTATTGCAATACATACAGGCTTTCCCTCGAACCATTGCTCTGATACCATAAATGTAACACCCCGTATATATCCGGTAATGTTATCAAAATATCGTATTGAGCTGCGCTTAATTTAAAATTGCAGAATATCTTTTCCTTTTCAATTATGATGTCATTATTCATTACCAGCTTGATTACTTAACCATTTTCAAAATATCGCCTGTATGTAATTGCAATAAAACAGCTATCTGAAATACCTCATAATAGATAATAAAAGTGTGGCTCTAGTCACGGAACTACAACAACGTAGACCGGACCATCTAACAGTTTATACAACTCCAATCTAAGGTACTAACATAATGTGTCATGGACAATTCTCATGCTCACTCAAATAAGGCAACATGCCCAACATCAGTCTCAACAATAACAACATAATCATAAATAGCGGAAAACATAAACAACATCCATATCCAGACATGGCAGGAATACAACATAATATCATCAACTAAGCTCTGGCCTCCTACCGCCAGAGGCATCAGTCACCAAACTACCGGAACCTGAAATAAGCATTCCCCAAACGTGGGGTGAGATCTCTAAACAATAAATCTCAGTAAGACAAGGGGTCCTCAAGGATCTTCCACCCCAAGTTCACTGACATGTGCAATATAAGTTCAAAAGCAGTTTATCATCATCAGTTCTAAAATAGTGCAATGCAGCAGATAATCATGTCATGTGTGTCAATTCTATTCTACTGGCCAGAGAAATGCAGGATTTACATACGCCAAATACCCACACTAGTGCAAGACGCTACTTGCATCCCCCCCGGATCACCGTCTTGTATGACGCTACATACTCAGGTTTATCGTCAAGATGGAACAACACATGCATATTAAAAGCCGTTACACATATAGCTCAACAACATTTCAAATATTCAAAGCATGTAACATAGCATGCATACAACCACACCCCCATGGGACATGGTGGAACCACAACATGGCTAAACCGAGGACACGAAAGCTTACCTTGCAAGCTAACACCCAAACCCAAGGGTCCACAGCTCAAAGTCCAAACACAGCAGATTCACAATCTGTTATGAACCAATACTATATCAATAATAATGCACCACAAGCATATAACTTAAAGATAACGCCTTTTCTTACGTTTTACGTCTTAAGGCTCCATACCAAGCCATAAGTCCTTAATCACAACGATTCTGACTTAGTTCAATAATTGCAGAAGTTCAACTTCATCAATCTAGGGTCCATGAACCCCCAATAGCCTACTGTACACACAGCACAGCTACTGTTCTACGAAATCCCAGAATATCCGGATATTCCTCGGGACCATATCCGGATATGCAATATCCGAATATCTCACTGGACATATCCGGATATGCAATATCCAGATATCCAAAATCCCATATCCAGATATCAAATATCCGGATGTCCAAATCCCATATCCGGATATCACATATCCGGATATTTCTCGGGCAGATAACCAGATATTTCACGACAGAATGCAGAAAATGCATTTCGTGAAGATATCCTTCCAAGGTTCCATTTTTAACACTTAATTACGTTAAAGCATGCATCTTTATACTGATTAAGGTCCACACCCCAGTTGGTTACTTGATTAACCCATTAAACATGCAAAGATCACACATTTAACCCATTAAAACACAAGCTTAAGGTAGGTACAACTCACCAAAGCTCAAAACAGAGGATCAATGGCTCTTGGAGCTCACCACACTGCCTCTACAGGTTCTGGAAACGAGGTGTACGAAAATGCACACAAAAGGTTTGTCCTTTCTTCACAAAGAAGCTTCTTGAAGCTTCACAAGCCAAGAACAAGACTCCAACCACCTAAACAACCCAAAACAGCAGCTCCACACACCAAGGTCAGCACCCTCAACTCAGAAAATGCCAGCAACACACTCCCAAAGATCACTCTCACTCATCACAAGTGTTTAGGAGAAGAATAAGTGAAGGAAATGGCCTCAAAGCTCAAGAAATGGTGAAGGCAAGTGAAGGAGACACCAAGTCAGCAAGGAGACCCACACTCAGCAGCCACTCACGCACAGAAACTGAGGTCCTAGGATTATGTGCCAATCATAAGGCTATATATAGTGGTTTAACAATTAAACACACAATATTAACTTTAATTGTTACGCTTAGCATTTTAATCCCAAACTTTGGAATCTGAAACTACACATTTTTCCAAGAATTATCATATTTTTCTTATAATTTTCTGAGCACCTTTCCGGTACGCGCTTTTCAAAGCCAGTACCGGTTTCTAGCACCAGTTCTCCATATTTGGACTTGAAACTCGTTTTACAAGTCCTACATATCATTCTAGTAATTATCATGCACTTATTATAATTTTTCGGGATACTTTTTCAGTACGCATTTATATCGACTAGCAGAACCGGTATCTGCATTTTTCTTCCGAAAAGCGACTTTCAGCATTATTACTCACTTACTATAATTATTAAAGCCTCATAATAATTATTAGGGTCAATTATGGAATCATTTCATATTTTCTCATAATTTATTAATTAAATTCCTTAATTAACGGTGCGGGTTCTTACACTAACAGACATAGCTTGTTGTCGCAGCTGAAATAGATTGGATTTCAGCTGATAAATCTTTGGAGCATTTTGAATAGAGTACTGTTCACGTAGATCATCCCACAGTGCTTTGGCAGTGGAGAAATAATGAATATATGGCTTGAGAAGCAGATCAATAGTGTTGTGGATCCAACTATTGATCATGGAGTTGCAAAGAGTCCAAGCGTGAGTTTCATCAGATGTTGCATTAGTAGGTTTGTGAATGGAGCCATCGATGAAAATGATTTTGTTCTTGGCAAGGAGTGCATTTTTGAATGCTTTGGCCCAAACGTCATAGTTGGTTTCGCCTTTTAACACGATGTTGGTGAGAAACAAGCCAGGGCTATCATATGTGGGCATGAAAAATGTGGAACGAGGATCAGAAGGTTTAAGGTTACGTTCGGTGGCTGTTTCTGATGTGAGATTTGCATTGGCATTGGCATTGGCATTGTAAGAATCAGAATCAGCCATTGGGAAATTGGATCGATACGTTTAAACTGATACCATATAGAAAACACATAAGACTTGAATGTGTTGTTGTATTTAGCAAATGGCTGATAGCCAATATATACACAAGGTTACGATTATACAAGATGATGGAAGATCAGCTAAAATAAAATATACAGCTAAACAAACTATACATGGAATAATAACAAACTATTCATGTTATCAAAAAAAAAAAAAAATAACAAACTATTCTTGCTAAAGACTAGGACTTAGGTTGTTGAAGGATAAGATCAAAGGTGATTTTATCCTAACAGAGACCTTTAAGTCAAGTATCCTTCTTGAGTCATTTTAATGTCGTTGATCTCATTGATCTTTTGAGTAGGAGCTACATATTGTCAAGAAAAACCAACTCTGATATCAATTGATATCAACACTTCAGCCTCGTACTCATATAATTTTTCCTGGAGAGTTCAAATCTTTGACAACCCTCCTCCAGGATGTCTTAAAAGTCTTTACAGCGATACTCTAGGGGACGTTTGGTTGAGGAGAAATTTTTTGAATAATAGGGAAATAGTTGGAAAGTGAGTTTGGTAGAAAAATGTTAAAAAAATTGTTTGGTTGGAAAAAAATTTACCGGAAAAATTAGGTAAATTTTATAAAATCTATGTTTGGTTTGAGGTAAAATATAGATGGGAAAATAAGTTGCAATTACGAAAATATCCCTGTTTTTAAATTTTTTTGAATCACCTACCCTTTACCTTTACGAAAATAAGTAGCAATTAGCAAAAGTTGAGGGTATGTTCGTAATCTAATTTTTCACCCATTGCTCCATTTAGGTAGACAACCTCCAATACCACATCTGAATCGGAAATCTGTTGCCTTGCATTTGGGTCTAATAGACATGCAAAGTGGATGGTTGGGGGAACTGATTTTGCTAGCCAAATATTCCAAACTCTTCAACCAAACACGGTCAATGAAGAATCCCACTTCTCCAATGACTATCTATCTCATGAGATAGCTCCAACCAAACGCCCCCTAGGAGTTTGCTGATCTAGGTTATGTGCCTAGGTCCTTTTTTTTAATTCCTAATACTTTTTTTAAACAAAGCAGTGTGATTATTGAGTTTATTAAATTTAGGTGATAAAAATTTCACATCACTAAATTATATTGATTAAATAATGGGTTCATTTTTTCTGTAGATAAGTTATTTACTTTGAGCCCAAAACGACGTCGTTTTGGTGCAGAAATCAATGTATTTTTGTAATTATAATAGTTATTCTCATTATAATTTTTTAATCTTTCAACCCAAAATGATATCATTTTAAGAATGAATATAGATAATTTATCTACAATGTAGAAACATTAAAGGGAAAAATATTTGTCATTTTAAATGACCTAAAATTATGTCATTTTAAGAGAGAGATAGACACAAAAAAATATTTTTTTTATTTAAAATTTAAATTAAAAAAAAACCACTCACTTTCTCTCCCATGATTTTCATTCTTTGTATCTATCTCTCTCTTAAAATGACATAACTTATGTCATTTAAAATGACAAACACCAATCCCAACATTAAAACCTTAAATAATATAGTTCCAACCTGCGGTTTAATTCAAAAACTTCACATAGTGTGGTTTCTGTTAATTTTAATCAATGGTAGAATAATAATATGCATAAAATTAAAGAATAAAAAAAAAATTAACATGAAAAAATTCCTTAATTTAAGAGGAGATAAAAAATTTGGACCTTCATTGGATATCTCAATCGAAAGAGATCAACTCGAAATAATATCATAATCAAGAAGAACAAGTCAATCTATGACACAAAGTAGAACCTAATCTATCATTGAAATGAACTCAGAAACCTGACAGATATTCTAGTCCCTCAACTATCCCTCAAAAATTGATTTTTATTGTCTACGCAGCCAACAACTATAACACCCAATTCGACTTAACTCTAAGTTGCTAAGTACAAATAAGAAAATCACATTACAAGCTTGCCAGATCAAGCAAATCTATACAAACAAAACCTGAGTAAAATTATAAAAATATCATCAAACATGAATTGCTTAAGAGTGTGGAATATATATAAACTTTTTTTTTTCTAAGTCCTCTCTTTTTCTCTTATAAGTTTTATCTCTTATTTTAATTTCTTTCTTATCTCTCTCTATTTTTTTTTCTTATCCTTATTTTCTCTTAATTCTAAGAAAGTTTCAAATAATCAAGATGATAATAAAATTAATTTAATAAACCCTTTATATGAAATCAAAGATATATTTATTTGTTTTTCATTATGCAAGACTTTCATGTTAATCCTGAAGCTATTATTCACTATTTCTTGCATTTTTCTTTACTAAATTGCGTTCAAAACTCAAATTTCACTGTTAAATTGTTATGGACTAAATCCATATCCTAATCATATCTCCAATCAAATATTAGGGTATATCTAAAGAATATCTTAAGAATATCTCAACAACACAATCTAGAGGAAATCAAGAGATAAGATTCCTTGATCCCATCAAATAAGACAAATATCATATTGTTAGTATTTGGGTGTCCTAGAGACAATCTTATTATTAAATAAGGACATAGATGTAGACCTTTTTAATATTGTCGCAAATAAATAAAAGCACTCTTTATCTTGTTTCATAATTATGTCTCGATATTAATGTTAATATATTATGAATAACTTGATAAACCCAGTAGAATAAAATAGGTATCTCTTGAGTATCTGTGATGAGATCACAATCATGAGGATTCAAGAATACCGGATGTTTATTCCTAATTTTATGTTCCTAGTCTAGAGATACTGAGAATGGGGTCAGTAATCTCGGGTAAGGCTAGCACGACTTATCTACTTGTATATGGATACAATGTATAGACCTCATGTGCTACAGATATGGAGATGTCTTAGCTAAAGTCGTGGGTGGACCTATAAGGGATTAGCTCGCACTGAACGGACCCTCAAAGAGACTCTATGAGGAAATCTCACAGATAGTATCATTAGAGTAGTCTCTATATATTTGGGTATGTCTTTCCTTAGACCAGAAGTTATCACTTAGACTGTGTTCTAGAAGGCATGCCTTGATTGTATACCTCGTCTGCCTGAAACATGGAGACTCATAGGTATGCTCTTGGGCTTGTCCTGATAGGGCACAGGGCTAGGGTAATAAGCTGAAGGAATTCGTCAAATCTCTGTGAGAGATTAGGTTATCCTTAAACCGGAGAAATCAGGATGACATTTACAGTGACTCGGGAATCTATGCATAGTAAAAGAGATCATAAGATATCTGCCTTTAGAGTCAGTAAATTGAAGACTCCCTATTTCATAAAAAGCTAACCCTAAACCGCAAGGGATGATACATTTCTTTACCCTAGGTTTTATAGGAAGGTAACCGAGACGAAGGGACAAACATACGGCAACCAAATATGTTTAATAGGATGATCAAATCATTAATCTAACTAGTTCTGGGGCAACAAAGCATTGCTAGTGCTCTGTGTTGTCATTAGATGGGTTGTGGGCTTATTGGGCCCAGGCTCATTTATGTCAGTGGCTATGTTGGACCTAATGGGTCACACGCAAACACCTAATTGTCTAGATGCTCTAGCATTAAAGGTATTGGGCCTAATAATAGTTATTAGCCCAAGAAGTTGTTTGGAACTCCACCTAAAGGGGTGGAGGGCGCATGGATCATTGTAATGGGCTTGGATAGTCCAAGTCATTACTAATTAATTTAATTAGTTAAATTAATTATCAAACATTTAAATTTTGAATTTTGGAATTTAAAATTTGAAATTTGAAATTTGAATTTGAATTTGAATTTTGAAATTCGAATTTTGAATTTGAAATTTGAATTCGAATTTTGAAATTTGAATTTTGAATTTTGAATTTGAATTTGAATTTGAATTTAAAATTTAAGTATTTGAAAGTTTGAATTCAAATGTTTGAAATTCGAATTTGAATTGGCTATGAAAAGTTGTTTCATAACAAAAGGATAAGATGAGATCTTGTTGGAACATATCAAGAGGAATCTTTTGGACATAATCTAAGAAGATTTGGGGTGCTGGTTTGGCTGTTAGTTAGTCATCAGAATCAGCTCCAGAAGATACGATCTGTTGGGAGAATATTTGAGTGATTTGATTCAAGTTTGAATGCAACTACTCAAATGTATCTGGTATTTGATTTATGATCAGATATTTGATTAGGTTTTGAACCTAATATATCATAAAGATATGATAGGATGTTGTTGGCAAGATTTGATGAGATTTGATTTGCAACAAATCCTATTCTCTCTCTCTTTGATGGAGCGCCCTTTTGGAAGGGATTTTTATTGATTAAAAATCTGATTTGTTTTTAACAAATAGGCTCCTCTTGTGCGCCTCTTTATATATGTTCCTTCTAGGGTTTTAAAAAAAAAACCAAGCCATTCTCTTCTCCTCTCCTGCGCCACTTTTGTGAAGATTTCACATTGAAAGCTTCACTCTTTCAAACACTTTTTTTTTTTTTTTTGATAACACTTTCAAACACTTTTACCTAGCCTTTCTCTTCACACAGTGTGCGCTTAGCAAGCCTCATTGTAGTGATCACTTGACGGTTTCACAAGAAGGAGTTCTTGCACCTAGACGCAGTGGGTGGTGTGGATCAACGTTAGAGGGTCTGAACCCTTCTGACCTACCTTGATCATCACGAGTTTTCACGAACAAGGTAACATCATGCTTTCCTAAAGCATGATCTTGAATGCATGTGTGTTCCGCAATGAAAAAGTTTTGTTTTTCCCTCCAGCATGCATCGGCCTTTAAGGCCATTTCCTACTTTCACATACTAATTGGGAGATCTCATCAGCCTAAGTCTAAGAGGTAACCTCTATAAATAAAAGGCTAAAGACCTCAGGTACATATTTTTTTATCTATTTATTATTACTGTCAACATTATGCACACACCCACGTCTTGGCTACATGCCCATTGATAGTGCGCAGTGATTTGAAGTATCGACTATAAGCCAATCGAATATTTATCTTCTAGATATCTCTGAGCGCATACCCTTAACATATCCTTCTATTGTTCATTAGGGCCTGTTTGGTGTGATGTATAAGACCTGATAGTATAAGCTTATACTATACGTTATGACATTTTCAGTTGTTTGGAGTGACCATCGTATAGTATAAGCTTATACAGCAGGACCCCTTTATACATCAAAGTGATGTATAACTTAATCCAGCCTAGGAGTGGTGGATTAGGCCTGATAAGGGGTTGATGTATTAATATTGCTTACAAAGTACAATTTCCAAGAATTAATATAACATTTCAATATTTATATATTAAAATAATCTTTTTTAATATATTAATTTTTAAAATATTAAAGGATATTATCTTATACAATATCATACCAAACACTGGATAGTATTAAAATTTAATCCGGTCTTATACAATAAGGTCTTATACTATCAGGTCTTATACTATCATGCCTTATCCTATACTATGCACCAAACATGCCCTTAGTACCGAACATAAATGATATAGTCTCACTTATTTATTAGGAAAATTGAAAAGTTATGTTACAGGAACATAAACCTTTTTTTTCCTACAGATACATAGAAAACAACACCAATTTTTTTTTTTAAAAAAAAATACTGCAAACCCCACAAACATTGTGGCTGCAGGAATTTGGGAGTTTGGTCCTGCAACATTACGGACATAAACCCCTTGTTTATTATCATTGAAATCATATAAAGAGTGAGATTGAATAACACTAAATTATTTACTTTTATTTTTATATTAGAAATCATCTTGTATTAAAGAAATTATAAAATTAATATTAAAAAATCTGAGTTTAATGTTTGTCCTTTTAAAGAATATAGAATTGTATCATTTTAATTAAAAAAGAGAGATAAATAATGAAAATAAGGAGGAAAAGTGGATTTTTTAATTTAAATTTTAAATAAAAAATATGAATTTTTTTAATTAAAATAAACATCCTTTAAAATAATTAATATTTTTCCCCATACTAATAATTGATAATTGGTTAATTGAAAAATTATTTTATCATTATGTAAACAATTTCATAAAGCAGCGGGCAAAAAAATTAATTTAATGCATTTTAATTAAATAATTACACATTTATTGCAGTTTCAAGAATAATTACGAATTTATTGCACACTGTGACGCCCCAGTGAGGCGTCTCACCCTAGGGGAAGACGCCCCAATGGGGCGTCTTTCATCTGGTGTTTACACGTGTCATACTTTTTTTCAAAAAAATAATAATTTAATCATAAAACTTTTGAAAGCCATAACTTTTGACTCGGGTATCCAAATGAGGTAATTCTTTTTTTGATTCCACATAACTTTTTGAGATCTACGCAATGATATCTCATTTGACATATTTTATTTATCATAAACACAATTTTATTTCTCATTTGACTAGGATCTGAATAGAATCATATCGGCATTTGAATTATAGAATGGCATTACTATTTGCATTTATGTTTAGATTTGAATCATCAGGTTATTATTTACATTTAAGTTTAGATTTGAATCATAACGTTGGTATTTGTATTTTGTAATTTTGTATAGTTGCTTTATTCATTTCTATACAACTATTCTTTTGTATTCATGGTGTTTTTGTATAGCTTCCTTAAATTAGAATTAAAAATACACCATGATTTCCGCCACAAGACGACGCCATTTCAGTTAACATTAGACAAAGTTGTCTAAAGTAACTTTAGAAAAAAAAGCGAACCATTTGTTTATTTTCTTAATTTTTTTTGTCATTTATGCAATTCGAATCACAATTTGAATTATAGAATGACTAAGATCTAACTAGAATCATATCTACATTTGAATTATAGGATGACTAGAATCTGACTAGGATCATATCGGCATTTGAATTATAGGATGAAGTTACTATTTGCATTTAAGTTTAGATTTGAATCATGACGTTATTATTTGTAATTTGTATATTGCGTTATTCATTTTCTTACAACTATTCATTTTATTTATAAGAAGAGTCAATCATTGACACACTAGATTATTTCGGTAAAAATTCTATTACGAATTTACCATCCCCTCTCTTTGGGTTTAAAAAAGGAACCTTTTTCTCAGTCTACACTATTTCGTAGAATTGGGGTTTCGGTTTTATTCCCTTTTTTCTTAAATTCCTTTTTGTCATTTATGCAATTCGAATCACAATTTTTTATTCACTAATCCTTGCAAATGAAAAGACTACAAACTTCTGGTGTTGACACGTGTCATACTTTTCGAGATCTACGCAATGACATCTCATTTGATATATTTTATTTCTCACAAAAATAATTTAAAATTGCCTCCCATATATAGTGTTTGTAGTCTTTTCATTTGCAAGGATTAGTGAATAAAAAATTGTGATTTGAATTGCATAAATGACAAAAAGGAATTTAAGAAAAAAAGGAATTTAAGAAAAAAAGGAATAAAACCGAAACCCCAATTCTACGAAATAGTGTAGACTGAGAAAAAGGTTCCTTTTTTAAACCCAAAGAGAGGGGATGGTAAATTCGTAATAGAATTTTTACCGAACTAATCTAGTGTGTCAATGATTGACTCTTCTTATAAATAAAATGAATAACTGTAAGAAAATGAATAACGTAATATACAAATTACAAATAATAACGTCATGATTCAAATCTAAACTTAAATGCAAATAGTAACATCATCCTATAATTCAAATGCCGATATGATCCTAATCAGATTCTAGTCATCCTATAATTCAAATGTAGATATGATTCTAGTTAGATCTTAGTCATTCTATAATTCAAATTGTGATTCGAATTGCATAAATGACAAAAAATATTAAGAAAATAAACAAATGGTTCGTTTTTTTTTTTCTAAAGTTACTTTAGACAACTTTGTCTAATGTTCACTGAAATGACGTCGTCGAAATCATGGTGTATTTTTAATTCTAATTTAAGGCAGCTATACAAAAACACCATGAATACAAATGAATAAGGCAGCTATACAAAATTACAAAATACAAATACCAACGTTATGATTCAAATCTAAACTTAAATGTAAATAATAACCTGATGATTCAAATCTAAACATAAATGCAAATAGTAATGTCATTCTATAATTCAAATGCCGATATGATTCTATTCAGATCCTAGTCAAATGAGAAATAAAATTGTGTTTGTGATAAATAAAATATGTCAAATGAGATGTCATTGCGTAGATCTCAAAAAGTTATGTGTAATCAAAAAAAGAATTACCTGATTTGGATACCCGAGTCAAAAGTTATGGCTTTCAAAAGTTTTATGATTAAATTATTTTTTTCTTGGAAAAAGTATGACACGTGTCAACACCAGATGAAAGACGCTTCATTGGGGCGTCTTCCCCTTAGGGTGAGACGCCTCACTGGGGCGTCACATGTGACACCCATTTTGGGCGTCTCAGTGTGCAATAAATTTGTAATTATTCTCAAAACTACAATAAATACATAATTATTTAATTAAAATACATTAAAATACAACAATCCTCGTCAGTTTTTATTTTTTAACAGCGCGAGAGAGGTCGTTACGCGTTGAGAACAGCGAGTACAAGTCACGTCCAATCGTGCGTAACAAGTAAGCCATTCAAGTTATAAAAACCACGCATTTGCATTTCTAGGTTTAGCCTGGGAATCCCCAAATTCTCACACACACATTCTTCCACTCCCGCTTTTCTCACCCAAACTTTCCCAACCCTAGCCCTAATTAATCATAATAACGGCTTTGATGATGGGTTTGCAATCGCTCTAGCGATATCTCCGATTCTCAACAATCGATCTCTGATCTGCTTCGCCGTTCTCCGAAATCGCTTCAGGGTTTTCCGGCTCTACGACAAGGAGGAGGAGAAGTTGTTCGCGATTATCGATTGAAGGTTCTTTCGCCGTCGATCAGAGGGGTTTGCTCCGGATCCGATCGCATAGTCACCTCCTGGCTTGTCTGGTCGAGTTTGATTATTGAAGAACAAATCTTGTTGTTCCCCTTCGATTCGATTGCGCCACTCAGCCCTAACTGTGCTGTGGCTTCTTTCGGCTTCTAATTTGAGAGGGCTTTGCTTCGCCGGATTTGGATTCGCCTGATTTGCACTGCCTCCGATCGTTCTGATAACGATCTCGTGGCTCTGATTTGTGACCTTTTTGTTCGAGTCACTGGAGGGAATTTGAGTTCTCTGGATTTTGGTCGCGCTTGGATTTTGTAACGAAGACGAAGACTCGACATCTGGCTTCTCGTGAAGAAATCTAGTAGTGTTTCTCATCTTGGTGTCGGTTCGATTTGTTCGATCTTAAACTTAGTAATTTGCAAGTAGAGGAAAAGAAAAGAGAAAAGGAATTGTACTGTTTGATTTGTTTTTAGTTTTAATAACAGGGCCTTTTTTTTAATTTCATAGACCCTTGGATTATCGTGTTTTGTTATTTTATTTTTTTGAGAGTTAATCTTTTTTATATACAGAAAGAGAAATATACCATGGCGGTGTATTATAAATTTAAGAGTGCAAGAGATTATGATTCAATTCCCATGGACGGTCCTTTCATCTCTGTTGGTACATTGAAAGAAAAAATATTTGAATTCAAGCATTTAGCCAAGGGTACTGATTTCGACCTCCTGGTCACCAACGCCCAGACCAATGAAGGTTGGTTCTGATTTTGATTAAACTATTGTCTTTAACTAGTGGTTTGGCGATGAGTCTGGGTTTTTTAGGCTTTCGATTGGATACATAATTGTAAAGTTGGAATATGGACTTTTTGCATATTCTTTAGCTTCGAGAAGGGGTTTCCTGGATAAACTTACAGTTTTTATCTTGTACCTCTCAAAGTACAGATTTTTACTATTCCTAACTATCATGAAACTGAAATAGTTTTATTCAAATTTCACCTTCTACTCCCCCATATAAAAGGGAAAAGATGAAAATACTTAAAATTAAAAGGCATAGAATTATGACCAGGATATTAAGATGTAGTTAGGCTGCAATCTAGTTGTAGGATTTACAGGCGGCCCAACTTTGCGAAATTTCTAGTATGATATTTCATATATTTAGGCTTTATGAAGAGCATATTTACAGTGTTTTATAGCTGCTCTGTCTCTTTGAAATTTCAGAATATCTTGATGAAGAAATGTTGATTCCTAAAAATACCTCAGTGTTAATCCGTCGGGTTCCTGGACAGCCACGTTTACCAATTCTTACTAAAATAGAGTACTATCTCAAACCTTTAATCTCGTTAATGTTGTTGGATTTTTTACCATTGGTCATGCATTGCGTATATAAGTTTGTTAGAATGGGCAAAATCATCAATGTCATTCTCTTGTTTATATTCTCCATATATAAGTGGCACAGTCTTCACCAAAAACTACATTGTTCATTGTGAGTTAAATTTTGTATTCTTGGGTTGCAATGTCTTTTGCTTTTTTCAGGCAAAAGGAGGAAAATAAGGTGGTGGAAACTGAACCTGAAAACAGTAGCTTACCAGCTGATGATACATCTGCCATGAAATTTGTATGTCCCTTTTTTCTTTTGATTTTGTTTTTTTATAAACAATTCAGATGCGTTCCCTATGAAATTGAGCACTTCATATCATTTGACAGCCTGAAGATACCGATTGGGATGAATTTGGCAATGATTTGTATACAATTCCTGATCAACTTCCTGTTCAGTCAAGCAACTTAATTCCTGAGGCTCCTCCAACTAACAAAGCTGATGAAGACAGTAAGATTAAGGCTTTGATTGATACTCCAGCCTTGGATTGGCAACGGTAAGTAGAGTATCCTCCTTTCTTTATGTTTTGTTTGGTGCATGGAATTGGCATAGAATGGAATGATATGTATAATGAATAGAAGTATGGCAACAAATCAAATACGAATTCTTTCCAGCCCGCAGATTGGGTATTACCATCTCTTAAAGGGGAAATGGGGATTTCTTATCTCTGGATTCAAGACCTTTATAGGAATAGTTGTTTTCCTACCAAACCAACACTATGTTTCGGATATCTAACCTGAGGTGGAATGAAGGAAATGGGATGGAATGGAATTAAATTACCATTCCATTATTTGGATATTTTATAATGGAGTGTAGGAAAGTTTCCATTTTATTGATTGGGAAGTGAACGAAATGGTAAGATTAGTAAAGAAGTTAGTCTTGTCACGTACACCCCAATTCGGAGGAAGAAAAATCGAGATATTGGATGGAATGGGATGAAATGGACTCTATCAAATTACATACCATTCTGCCTTTTTTTTAAACAATTCAAACATTGGCAGTAACTCATGCCATTTCCTTCCATTACATCCTTTCCCGTCAATCCTAAGAGAGGCTAAGGAATTCTCTTTCCGGCCATAGATTTCATTCTGCATACCAAATGTTCTTTTGTTTTGGTGAAAAACATTTCCATTTATGGCTTTATGATATTTTATGTTGATTTCTTTTTTTGCATGCAGTCAAGGTTCGGACTTTGGCACTGGTAGAGGTTTTGGAAGGGGTATGGGTGGTCGGATGGGTGGTGGACGTGGTTTTGGTAATTTTGTATACATTTGAGTGGTTTACTGCTTTGAATGAAAATATTAATGTTAATGAACGAATGCATATTTACTTGCTGAGGCATGACAGGATTGGAGCGGAAAACACCTCCACAAGGCTATGTATGTCACAGATGCAAGGTGCCTGGTATGTAATGTTTTTTAGCTCTTTAATCCTCATCTGCTTGCAAATTGCTGGATACTGATGCCAGTTTGCTTTAGCTTACGTTTTTTTTCTTGCTTCTGTTTAGGACACTTTATTCAGCACTGCCCAACAAATGGTGATCCAAATTATGACATCAAAAGAGTCAAGCAACCTACTGGTATTCCAAGATCCATGCTGATGGTAAATCCACAAGGTTCATATGCTTTACCAAATGGTTCAGTTGCTGTCTTGAAGCCAAATGAGTGAGTATATCTTATTAGTGTAACCTGTACAGTGTTACTTTTACTTTTACTGTGTGTATATTTTACTGTTTTACCTCTGTAGTGTACTGTGTTACTATAGTACTTCGTACAATAGATACTCTCCTAAACCATTTATGTTTTATTAGATAGGCTGGTTAGATTAGTTAGTGACTCATTGCTGAGTCACCTTTGCGATCTATGAATAGAGCATGTGTCAGAGCTTAATGTAACTTTACTTTTCTTCACATGAAGTAATATTCAGACCTCCTCTCTCATCTTCTCTCTGGCTTTACACTCTCCTCCTCTTGCCTTGCATGGGTTTCTTGCTGAATCTCAATATATCTTGATTCTGCTTGTGCATTCTGTCATATTTACGCCTGAGATTGAGTTTAACCTTTTCCTCCCAAACAGGGCTGCTTTTGAGAAAGAAATAGAAGGGTTGCCATCAACAACGCGTTCTGTTGGGGATCTGCCACCTGAGCTCCATTGCCCCTTGTGCCAGGATGTCATGAAAGATGCTGTACTGACAAGCAAGTGTTGTTTTAAAAGTTTCTGCGACAAATGTATGTTTTTCATGCACCTCTAGTATTTATGGTTTTTAGAATTTGAGTATCGTACTAATGTTTCTCTAGTTTATAGTTCCTCTTCTGCATTCAGCAAGCACCAAACATTTTTTATGTTTTATTTCTGTCTGTGCAATTTCTTGCCCTGAACTATTGTATAAAATCTTACACTGAATTTATCTAATATCATTCTGAAAATTCTTTTCAGGTATTAGGGACTATATTATCTCCAAGTCTGTGTGTGTCTGTGGTGTAACAAATATTCTTGCAGATGATCTTTTACCAAATAAGACACTAAGAGATGCCATTAATCGTATATTGGAGTCAGGCAATAGCAGTGCTGAAAATGCTGGGAGCACTTTTCAAGTTCAAGGTTATTGAAACTATTATGATGTGACTCTTGGACACTGGTTATCAATTGTCAATATGTGCATGTTTTATTTCTGATTTTGATTTTTCAGATATGGAGTCTGCTCGCTGTCCACAGCCTAAGATTCCATCTCCAACCTTATCTGCTGCGTCTAAGGGAGAACCAAAGGTTTCGCCTGTTAATGAAGGAACAATGAATATACAGGAAACAGATGATGATCGAAAGGCTGTTTCTGCTCCACAGCAGACATCAGATCAAGTAAGGATCCCCAGAGCTGCAGATGTATCTGAAGCTACTCATGAGTCAATGAGTGTGAAGGCACCAGTCTCACAAGGGTGCGCTCAGCTGGTTGAGGAAGAAGTGCAACAAAAATTGGTTCCTACCGAGGCAGGTAATGTATATTGCTGCTAAGTCATCCTACATTTTTTTTTTTGGGTGGGGGGGTTGTGTGGTGGTTATGTGTGTGCTTCTTCATTATGCTTTTGTGAAAATTCGAAATTAATGAGACACTATTTCTTGGACCAGCAAAAATCTATTTTATTTGTTTTGCTGTTGAGGACAATCTCATTTTATATTTTAACTATGCAGGAAAGAAAAAGAAAAAGAAGAAAGTCCGTATGCCCACAAATGGTAAATCTGCTGTTCTGTCTATGACATATATCTCAATAGCTGTAATTTTTTTTCTGGATCTGGTTTTGTATATGCTGGAGCATTTAGTGGACCAGGGCTGAGAACATTTCTGGATCTGTTTGTAATATTTTCAAATGATTTTTATTTATCTTGCAGATTTGCAGTGGAAAAACCCGCATGACCTTGGGGCTGAGAACTATATGATGCCAATGGGCCCACCTCCTGGCTATAATTCATATTGGAATGGCATGCAACCTTGTATGGATGGATATATGGCACCTTATCCTGGTCCAATGCAAATGATGGGTTATGGTTTTGGCCCCTTGGACATGCCATTTGCAAGTGGTATGCCTCAAGATCCATTTGCCATGCAAGGTTACATGATGCCTGCTATCCCACCTCATAGGTATATAAATAGCATGTTTTTTAAAATCCAAATTTAGCACTTCCCGTGCCACTCCTCCCTCCCCCTTCGTTCTCTTACACACACCCACACCCACATGTCCAGTGCATTGTGTCTTGTTGGAGCTGCGGGTTAGGGATTTGAGAGTTGCAGAGTGAACACTTGTACATGTTTGTCTGGCTCTATTAGTTGATACATTGGTCTTTAGAGAGCCAAATTGTGATATAATAATTATGACTGTGTTCAGGGATCTTGCTGATTTCACTATGGGGATGAATGTTCCACCTCCAGCTATGAGTAGAGAGGAGTTTGAAGCTCGGAAAGCTTCTATGAGGAGGAAGCGTGAAAATGAGAGACGGAGTGAAAGGTACAAAGGGAACTACTCTTGGGTGACTATGTCATGTTCTGATATGTATGATTAAGAACGGTTAAGAAGTTTGATTCACTTGTTATTTTTAAGTTGATCATATTACCCCTCTGCAAAATAGCAACATTTAAGACTTTATTATATGGCTTTTGAATCCTTTTTTTTTTTTGTATGAAGATTCAACCTCCTGTGTATCTTTAATATTTCATGGGTGTGTTACATTAACGTTTTAGCATATTTTTGTTTCCTGAAAGTGGGAGATCAAGATTTTATTTGGAAATTTTTTAATTCTAGGGTGAATTTATTACCCTCCTTTTTCCTCTCATAATAAAGGACGGGTACTACGATGTGGATTTTGGTAAAATTAGTGCAAAACTCTGCTTTTTACCTAAGATATTTTTTTCCTTGTCATTGTCCCGTAAATTTAGTTGTGATGTTTTTTTAATTGTCAGAGAAAACATCATGTGAATGGATGACGAGTGTTATCATGGTTCTTTTTGCGTGTAATTTGTATGTAGTTCTCAGGACTTATGTCCGTGTTTTATTTCATAGTTTATTAATGATCTTATTTCCTCCATGGAACAGGGACTTCTCCAAAGATCGAGAGTTTGGTAGGGAAGTGAGCAGTGTTGGGGATGTTTCTTCGATGAAATCAAAAACTGTATGTGCTTTTTATTGTCTTAAGTTTCCTATCTTTTTCCATGGACTTTTATGTGCTATTTACTTTTTTGGGTTTTTTTGCCAAAAGTTCGGCCAGCAACCTCAAGCTTGCAAAAGAATACTGATTGCACTATATAATGCCGCATATTATTCTTGTTTACTAAATTATAGTAGTCTTTGGCAATTAAAATTTTTGGTTTCATTTATTGTTCAAAAAACTTTTCTATCAAGTGATGCTCTGGTTGATCATGAAATATTAAGGAGCAACGCCCACTTGGTCTAACCATAATTATGTGGTCAACAGCAACCGATTGGTTAATTGGGGATTAAAAGAAAATGGTGATAACCAAGTAGTGGATATGATGTTATTAAATTTTCATGCTCCTTTCGTGATCATTTATTCAGACCATGGTTTATGGATATGCTTTTTGAACCGTAAAACATATTCAAATCATTTAACACCTTAGATTTATCTTTTGCAATTTGAAGCATGTTATCTTGGGCTATAATTGGATGAACTGTTAAGTTTTCGTTGATTCATCCAAGATCATGGTTCATTTTTCTGCTTGTTCTGGCTTTCCTGTTGGAAATTAATGATTACTGATGAGGATGGTAAATTGGTTCAAGTTTGAGATTCCTAAATTTTGGATATTTGATTTTGAATTCAGTTGTCTAGCTTGTGCATAGTAACTTGTGTCTGGGATGTGGGTCTCCTAAATTAGTCTTTTTATAAATAAAATAAATAAATAATAGGTTACAATGGGTGAATGATGTCAAACGGGAGATTTGACTGAGATTTTCATTCAAGGATATTATTGGGGGGACATGATGTCCTTGACCAGGGCTCAGCTGGTCCCCCGAATTTTGTTTTGTGGATATGTGCATCATTCTTGTCGTATCATAAGTCTACGTTTTGATGGGTAACAAATGGTCCTTGTAATAATTGTTAGAAGAATATTGCCTTTTTTATAAAAAGAAAAAGAAAAATCACTCTCCCTTAATTTAATTATAATTACTATTAAGTTGGACTATTCCAACAGGTTTGGTTAACTATAGGGAACCTACCCCTGCCAAAAAAATAAAATAAACTCCAAAAAGTACTGTTGTAATGCTTTCTATCTTCAACGGTTTAACTAACAAAATAAAGTATCGTGTGCGTTATTCTTAGCGTACTGGTCTTAGTTATTTTGATTTTTATTGCAAGTTTGTAACGTGCTAGGATTTATAGTTATATTCCTTTTGGAAGCTAAAAAGGGGACTAATCTTGAGTAAATGGTATAAACTGAGCAAATTAATTGCATCAAAATAATGTGAAAACGCTAATAGTGAAAAAAGAGGAAAACTATGCATTGTCGTACATCTAAATTTTAAAATTTTATACGCTTTTGCATTAGCGTTGGGTAAAAAATATGCATCTTTAAAATAACCATCAAGTGCGTGTGAAAATGAATTGCATTTTATTTGGGCCGTGTCATAACTACTCTTATTATTTTATTATTATTTTAATTTTGATGGGTCAAATGAATTTAAGAACTTTCTAGAACATGGCCCTAACCATAGGCCCGTCTCTATTTTGGTGCAGAAGTCAATTCCACCATCGTCGGGAAGCGAGTACCATCCGCACCGTCACCGTCCGGAAAGGTTGTCTCCAGATCGATCTCCGCGAGAGTTGGAACAACCTCCGCGCCCGGCCAAAAGAAAGTCAGAAAACCACTCCGATCGTGACCGTGAAGAAAGGGATCGCGACTACGAGCATGAACGGCACTACCATCACCGCCATCACCGATCAGAATCCTCATCCAGAATGTCATCCGAACCGGTGACCAAAACCTCATCCAACGCAGCAACAGCTGCTGCGGCGGCGGCAGCGGCAGCAGCTGCGGATCGCAAGCAGAAGGCCAGCGTCTTCTCCCGCATAAGCTTCCCGGCCGAGGAGGAAGTCACTAAGAAGAGAAAGGTCTCCGGTTCTTCTACAACGGAAGCAGCCGCAGTCAATGCCAGTGGCAGTGGCAGTGCCTCGGCGGCGTCTTCTGCGCACAACAAGGCAGTCTCGAACGGCTATTACGAAGGGAGGAAGCGTAACGCCGCGGCGGATTATGAATCCAGCGACGATGAGCGGCATTTCAAACGGAGGCCGTCCAGGTACGAGCCGTCTCCTCCGCCGCAGGCCGCGGACTGGGAGGAGGAAGGAAGGCATTCGAGAGGAACGAGGGAGCGCAAGCATAGGTGAGATTTTTGGAAGAGTTGTTGTAGCCATTTGCCATTTGCCAACCAGCAGAGGAAATCTTAATTGCAACTGCAACTGCAACTGGTGCTGTGCTGTGCTGTGACCAACTGGATTAGATTACTCGTAATGTAATCATCATCATCGACTGAACTGAAACTCCTCTCCTCTCCCTTCCAGAGCTTTAAATAAACTTTTTGGAAGGAATTTCCCTGTAACTTGTGATTCCATCAATTTTCAATAATTTCGACATGTAAAATTATGACTGTTTTCTTCAAATTCAATCAATCCAGTTTAATGTTTTGCTTCAGATTTGATCTTTCTTCCTTTTTTAATTTCCTATTCTTTTTTAATTATCTTAATATGTACCTACCTGCTCTTTTTCCAATTTGGTTAGTTGTTTTTGGGCATGATTTATGTTTCTTTTACCCCCTTTTAAAAGGGATTGAGATGGATAACAATTTGAATATAAATATTTAGTTTTGAGCTGCAGTGTTTATTTTGGGGTTACGTGGAGGATCCGAACCCAAAGATGCTGCTCTAATTTTCCAGTATTAAAAAAAAGTGCTTTATTTTTTTTCTTCTTACACACACATGTTTAAGGTAGGTTTCGTCATTGTAAAATTAAAATTAAAATAAAAAAACAAAGCACACATATCAATTAATGAGTTACATATGAGAAATATTTTTTCTAACAATATGAAAAAGTATTTCCCTTTAAAAAAATGCTTATCTTGTACCTCCATATTGTCTTTTGAGGTACTGAAATTTAAAAAAAAAAAAAAAATACAAACTGAGTAATAAACTTTTTAAACTAAATAATGAAAAAAAATGTGTCATTTTAAAGAATATAAAATTATGTTATTTTAAGTTAAAGAAAGATAAATCATGGAGGAGAGAGTGCACAACAATAATAAAGATATGGATCTTATATCTTTATGAGAGCGAAATGATATAAGTTATATCGTTTAAAATGACAAACACTTTTTTCTTATATAATACAAACTTATTAACTTCTTATTGTAATTTTTATTACCAAAATGTAAATTTCACTATTTAAATTGCAATTTTTAATACTCAATCATGAAATCCGCATTTAAAAAAATATAAGTGGACCTCATTTGTCATCTAATATATGAGAAAATTATTTCTGCACACGTGGATAGATTTGTGGCCGAAATAGTTTGTCTGACACACAAAAAAGGAGCAGGCTCTATCAACTCCATCAATAGTTTCTTTCTAATTTCTTTATAGTCTCTCTCTCTCATTTTTGTGTAAGTGTTACAAAAACTATTTCTAAAAAAGGAGCAAGCTCCATCAACTCCATCAATAGTTTCTTTCTAATTTCTTTATAGTCTCTCTCTCTCAATTTTTTGTAAGTGTTAGAAAAATTATTTTTACCACAACTACAGAAATAGTTTTTCCTGAAAAAAATATTTCAAGTTTTATTGCAGATTTTTTTTAGTCGCACTCACATAAAAATGAGTGAGTCTTATTATAAAGAAAAGAGAGAAATTTTTTTTTGTGGAATCACTAACACGAAATTGATTTGAGATAATATTTATGAAAAAATTCATGTTGTATTACGTGTCAACCCATAAACACGAAATTGACTTGAGATAATATTCTTATATGTTATTTATATCATGTTATTCCAAAATTGATATTGGTAAAAGTAACATTCAGTACTATAATTATTTGTGTGTATGTTGTGTTAATTCACAAAATTAACGAGTCATCTTCGTATCGAATATTTTGACTTGTATTATTTTATTCAAAATAAAGGTTAGGTCCGGAGGTTCAGAGCCTGACTTTTAAAATAAACTTGTCTTATTTTTAAAACAAGACAAATCAATTAAGGGCAAAGGTCGGTCATGTTATAAATCCCTGATACGCCTGATCAATTTTCATTGAGACTTGCAATACAAAACAGATAATTTATGAAATATTTATTTATTTAAGTTATACTTGAAATTAAAGTATATTTTTTTATCAGAGAAAAATAAAATATAAAGATATTCAAACCCAAATCTCAGTTATATAAATTCATAGTTACAAATAGGGGTGGAAATGGCTACGTCGGCCAACAAGGATTTATTACAAATAGTAAAATACAACATACTTAGATTTTTAAAAAAATTATTTAGAAAACAGGCCATAAGCGTTTTTTATACATGTCGAGCCTATAAGTCTACAGGTCGATGTATATCATATTATTTATTTTAAATAAAATTATTATTTTTATAATTTTAAATAATAAAATAATATTATTTTAGTTATTCTTTTAATTGTTAAATGTCTAATAGGCTTAGACAGACTAATAGGCTTAAGCTATGACTTTTATTTTTTAAATATAGGTTATGTCAGATTTATAATTTTGGAACCTACACAGACTAACAGGCCAGACCAGATCCAATGCTTTTTATATAGACCTGACCTATTTAAGACAAAGCCTAACCTATTTACACCCCTAATTATAAATAATTAAATATAGTAACATATAACTCATATAAAAAAAATACAAACAAAACAAATAAATATAAAGCCAGCCCACTATTGACCCCATTTAACCCCGTTTACACTAGTTAAATGGGGCGGTCCAAATTAACAGGCGTATCAATAATCTTATAACCCTATTCATATAAACTATACAATTAAATGGATGGACCGGGCTGAATCGGCCCGTTCTAACGGCCCTAAGTAAGATACAAATTTTAATGTACGGCTCAGATCTATTCATCTAAGGGCCCGACGCGTATCTTAAAAAGCTAGAGGAGCACCACTTCAAACCCTAATTCTTCGTTACTGCTACTGAGCGCTTCCGCCATCTCTTGCACGATGGGTATTTTCTCTCTCCATCTTCTTCTCTACTTGCTTTTCTAATGAATGTATTGGTTTCGATCTGCTGATTCAACGTGAAGCTTAGTTCACGGTGTTTATTGTTCCGCTCCATTTTTGGTGAATAACGAAGTTTTTTCTATCATATTATTCTGATCTCACTATTGTTATATTTTGCTTGTTGCTTAGACTAACTTGATTTAAATAATGTACAATTTAGCACTGCTTTTCAGTGATCAAATAAAATGGAATGAAATGTGTAACATTGTTGTGGTATATAGATTCGTTTTGTGACTTATTGTCACATAGTTTTATTTTGTAAGACTAATGTTTATTAATTATGATGGATCTCTGGCTATCGTAGCATTTGGCTGTTTGTGTGAAATTAGGCATTAGTTGTGTTGGAGAAGAGGAGAAAAATGTTTAAATGTGTGGTTCTTATTGTGTTGATTAATGTTGCAATAGGTGCTTACAAGTATGTTTCGGAGCTCTGGCGCAAGAAGCAATCTGATGTGATGAGATTCTTGCAGCGTGTGAGGTGTTGGGAGTATCGTCAGCAACCTTCTATTGTCCGTTTGACAAGGCCTACTCGCCCGGACAAGGCTCGCCGCTTGGGTTATAAGGCAAAGCAGGTAAAGATAATTTTGTTCCTTTCTGTTTTGTGAGGGCTGTATAATTTATTTGATGATTTTTCTGTTTTTTTCTGTCATTTTTTTTTTGGCGCATCTTTTCTTGGAAGTGTTTGTAAAAAATAAATAAATTTCTTAGCCTGGAAAAACATATAGTTTCTTATTTTTGTTGTTTATGAAAAAGTGACAAAAGTGCTTGGTCCTATCTGAATTTTGATGAAACAAACCATGTGAATACTGCTTAGTTAGGTAAAGGTAATTTCTTTAAGTATATGGCAATAGAGTGCTGGTTAAGCGGTGTTCTGATTCATATGGAAGTTCCAATTGCGTATGTACAAATGACTAGATGCGTCCTGAGACCAGCTATAGGAAAAATGAGCTGTCGATCATCTACCAAGCAAATTTTGTCCTTACCAAATTTGCTTTTGTCTAGATTCAACACATTTTTTCCACCATTTTATTATTAACTTTTACTTGACAAATGCATAAATTGTAATATTTCTATTGTTCACTTACTTGTGCCTTTCTCCGGTACATATCAGTTGTGCCTGTCCTCGTATGCTTCATTTGTTATGATCTGATCTTGATAGTCAGTATAATCATTTTGACATTCCAGGGTTATGTGGTTTACCGAGTTCGTGTTAGAAGAGGTGGCAGGAAGAGACCTGTTCCCAAAGGTATTGTTTATGGGAAGCCCACAAATCAAGGTGTTACGCAACTGAAATTTCAGCGTAGCAAGAGGTCAGTTGCTGAGGAGAGAGCTGGCAGGAAGCTGGGTGGCCTCAGGGTCCTCAATTCGTACTGGGTGAATGAGGTTTGTTGTCATGCATATCATTGTTGAAAGTGAAACTTGGTTATGAATTGCAGGCTGGTTGGTCTCTAACGTTATTGTGTTACAGGACTCGACTTACAAATATTTTGAGATCATTTTGGTGGATGTTGCCCACACTGCTATCAGAAATGATCCAAGGATCAATTGGCTATGCAATCCAGTTCACAAACACAGGGAATTGCGTGGTCTCACTTCTGCTGGGAAAAGTAACAGGGGTTTACGTGGCAGAGGACATCTGTACCACAAAGCACGTCCATCCCGCAGAGCAACCTGGAAGAGAAACAACACCCTTTCTCTTCGTCGCTACCGCTGATTTTACTGCATTTATTTTATGTTGCTTCATATTCTGAAATTTTGGAGTGCATTATATTTTGACTTTGGAAATCGTTAAGTTTTGAACTCCCGAATCATGTCTTTTGTCCCGAATCTCGTATTAGTAGTAAAATAGGAGAGATCGGTGATATAAGTGTTTTTCCTTAAATGATGAAATTGTTGTTCTTTATTATGTCATTGTCTTCATCATAGTTATTCTCGTGCTATGAAGCGTTTAGACTGCTTTTATTTGTTTAAATATTTGGTAGTCTACTTCGCCGTTGTTAATTTGACTTACTCTTCAGTTTTGACAGTTTAAATTGATGAAACAAAAGCTTGTTATGAACGAAAAAAAACCTGTTTAAAACTGCAAAATTATAAATAATGATTCGTTTTGTTAATTATATTTATAAACTAATACAATGTTCCAGTTTGTAGTTGGTGATGTTACGTACAATTAAGCAGAGCAAAGCAATTCGGCAATACCCATTAAAAAAGTAAAATTAAGCTCGTCTGCGCTCACCGCCATTGGGAATTAAATCAAAATCTCGTCTTACCAAAAAAAAATAAAAAATCAAGATCTCAGTTTCTAATGGTTGTTTTATTGAAATTTATACCAGTTTAACATTTAAAACCAGTTAGTAATGACTGCGATCAATTAACCATTGGGAACAAGAAAAACTTGAAAACCAAACGACGAAAACTGAGCAAGAGTATGATGAAAAGAAAAACAGGTGAGATTTCAGCAGTGGTTATCGATTTTGTTCTGAAATATGATTAAAAAAGGACTGAAAAAGAGAGAGAGAGAGAGAGAGAGAGAACATCAGGATGAATTTTCAATTATTACTTGGATAATGGAATAAACGATTAACAATGAATAGAAGACTTCGCCTCTTTGCTATTTTCCATAACGCCGATCACGAACTCTCTACACCTCTAATCCTATACTGGTTTCAATTTTTCAGCAAAATCTTACAATTGAAGTGCAAAATGTACTTAAAAAACACACTTGGAATAACGGTCCAAACATGTACATGCACCTCATCTTGTAATCTTGAGTTTGATTCCCAAATTTATACGTACGGAAAAAAAATCATTGAGAGGAATATTTACGTTAAAACACCTTAACATATATCACGAAACCAGTCTCACTTTTATTGAGTGAGTATACGTGGAAAACCTAAAATAAGATCATAACAGCTTTATTTGCCTAAAGCTTTCAGTTCTGACTTCTGACATTTCACTGTTTCACTTTACAAAACATTTTTTTTTTTTGGAAAAAAAAGAGCTAAAGTTACCGATGGACTAAAATTTAAATGGAAGAAATGTAAACTTCACAAATTATTATAATAATACATTTTCATTAGGCAGTGATAGTAGGCACAGCATCCCTATACCAAAGACGAAGCAAGATAACAAATACTTTAAGTTACTTCCAAGTTGGAATAACCTCAAAATTTAAGCTCATCCATAACTTCCTCAATAGTAACAAATCGGCCACTTTCTATTGAGAGCTGTGCTGCAACTCCTATAGCAACAGATATTAGTCCATCTTGGAGATCTACAGGAGGAGCCTTTTCACCTTTAGCTCTAATTGCAGATAAGAAGTTAAGGTGTTCCAGATAGCTAGAACCATGGTGTAACCCATCATATCTGTAGAGGCCAAAAAAATTCCAAATCAAAGAAGATCCACTTTATATTCATTTCACCATCTTGAAGTTCAGTTAACTGGTAAAATATTTAACAAAAAGAGAAGCTACCCACTTAATCCTGTGATCCTCAGCTTTCAAAGTCTGGACACCATCTCTCCCTGCCTCGCGTGTACCGAACCGCACAACACTCTCAGGAACAAAGGCTTCTCCCTGTTAAAAAGGGTTTAAATTCAGATGCAAAGCATAGTGACCATCTTGACATTTATGCATAAAAGAAACTCATGCAACAAAGACAGGTTGCATGTTTATTATAGTTTTATATCATACACCCTTTCAATCCTCAAATGTATCTTAATCAAGAGGTTTAGTTAGCACAAGTACAAATAGAGAAAATAAGTATAGTGCGTGACTGAGACAGGAAGAGGATTTTACCTTTCCAACATCACCGACAACAGATATTTCTTGCTCATTTTTACTCCCTTCAGCAAACATACAAAGGTCAAGCATTCCTCGAGAACCATTGTCAAATTCAACTATAACATATGCATTGTCAATGATATCTGGCACCTGCCCAAACTAAACTAGTGAATAGCAATAATAATATAAAATGATTAGAGAAAAACTCCATGCCAATTACTGCTTTTCCACAGAAGCATTTATATTCCACTTAAAACTCTGACAATAAGAACTGAAGTCCTTAATTCTGAACATTGTAAAATAGAATATACCATAATCCTCATAGAGCAAAAAATCATAATCAGTAGTTCTTCACCAACAAAGTACAAGCACCAGGGAACCAAATCTTTTAAGTAATCACATATCATGTACTAAAATCCTCCTGAGCTTATGAGAGATGGGTGCACAAATATACATCAATAAATATATTTTTCTTTTAGACCACGTTGACATTTTACTTTAATGGTTCTTCAGGATTATTACATTGATTATTCAGGAAGAAGACTTATGCTGAGTCTTACAAACAGGTTAACCATTATACATGCGTAAGACTTTCAGGTTTGAAATGCTTTATTGTTTCAATGGATTATGCATTGTTATTGAACAACTGAAACAGCTCAGTGCATATTCCATTTTCTGGATTGAAGAACATTATACAGAGAATATAATCAGTATTGATCAAACAACCATAAAGATTGATGATTGAAGCTTGATCTCATTGTAACTACAAGTATAGCATCTAATCTACCTTTCCATCATATATTTCATCCTTGTGATTAACATCAATAGCTCCAGAAGCCATCACACGAACAGGATTTGCACCAACAAACAGCCTCATCAGATCAAAGAAGTGGCAACACTTCTCCACCAGAGTACCTCCTGAGTTAATATTGAACCGATTCCAATTGTTCACCTATGACCAGTATCACTTTTTCAGCTTACTCACTACAAAGAACCAAAACATGTAATGTAGCATGAATTTGTATAAAATCTAACCTTAACCAAAAAAGGAAACCGGTGCTCCCGAATTGCTACCATTCTGACACGTCCAAGGCTTCCTCCCTTAACTATTTCTATTAATTTTGCAACAGGTGGCATGTATCTATATTCCAATCCAACTTGTACCAATATATCTGGTCTCTTTCTAGCAGCATGAACAACCTAATCCAATCACATAAGGGAAATAAATTAGTGCATTACCAAATAGTTATCAGAGGAACAAACAGCAAAATTCAATATCTGTTACCTTATCAATATTTCCAATTATAATTTAAAAAGAAAAAGCGCATTATGTCTATGTAAAGAACCTTGAGATACACCACCCCAAAAGCTAGCTCAAAGGGTGGGAGTGCCCAAGGCCTTATAAACTCCACATTAGTTGCACATACAACCAATGTGGGACTATATAGCTCAACAAGCCCTCTCACACGAGAGCCCATTGGGCTTGAAGAGTGGACAATGCAACAGGCCCAGCCTACCTGTGCTAAGAAACGCCACAAGAGAAAGTGGGGGGCAGCAAGGCTCTGATACCATGTAAAGAACCTTGGGATACACCACCCCAAAAGCTAGCTCAAAGGGTGGGAGTGCCCAAGGCCTTATAAACTCCACATTAGTTGCACATACAACCAATGTGGGACTATATAGCTCAACAAGCCCTCTCACACGAGAGCCCATTGGGCTTGAAGAGTGGACAATGCAACAGGCCCAGCCTACCTGTGCTAAGAAACGCCACAAGAGAAAGTGGGGGGCAAGCAAGGCTCTGATACCATGTAAAGAACCTTGGGATACACCACCCCAAAAGCTAGCTCAAAGGGTGGGAGTGCCCAAGGCCTTATAAACTCCACATTAGTTGCACATACAACCAATGTGGGACTATATATCTCAAGAGTCTACATATCCTGCTACTTGACTGAAGAGGGAATAAAACGTGAGAAGTGGTGTGTGCTATCTCCATCACATTGACAGTAAGTATATCTGTATATGTAAGTGCAGAGAGAGTACAAGTTGCTGAAAGTCATTTATGACCTTCCCCGGCCAAAAATATCTTTGGTACTAAAATTGAAAAAAAGTAATACAACTGACTTTACTCATTCTAACCATCCTTTTATGGTTAATGACACGTAAGTCTCACTTTTTCCAATTTTTAGTAAAGTAAACTACTCCTGTAATACCGAAGATATGCTCCCACTAGCCAATGGTAAGGCATCCAACTATAAAAACATAAACTATTCAATTGCCAAAGGAAATACAGTTTATGCCATTTTTGCAGCATGCTTGACTTGTTTATGTTATAGGCAATGACATAAGTATAGTTGATATCTCCATTCTTGATGGAAAGCACAATCAAGAAGATATAAAACCTTTTTCTCTGAAGACTACTCATTGTGTCCTTTATAAAAAACATACATCATAACATTTAAGCCTACAAGCAGAAACCAATTTGATGGAAGAAATGACAAAACCTCTTTGCAGTGAGAGACTGTGGTGCACAATGGCTTCTCTACCAGCACGTGATGGGGTTTGGAATGATTGATTATGTCCATAAGAATGCTGTAATGGGTCATGTTAGGAGTGGATACCACCAAAACATCACATATTCCACTGTCCAACAGCTCCTGGTGATCTGAGAAAACCTTCACAACTTTCAACTCAATGTCATTCATTAATTCATTCATTCACCATACTATCAAACACTGTCTGCTTAACTAAACTATCCAGATAATAACAGTTAGATGTTTACAAATCAAAAACCATCAATAGCACTTGTCATAATAATAATAATAATAATAATAATAATGATGATGATGATGATAATAATATCAAGAGAAATGTCATAAAGAGATGAATTTGATAAGAAAATAAAATAAAGAATAAAGAAAGAACCTTGAGAGGCCAACTAAAGGAGTGTGCTAAGTCGAGGGCAAGTTGTTGTGAGGGAAGGTGAGGATCAGCAATGGCGACAACAGCTACACCTTCGCTGCGAAGATGGTACAAATTCAACAGATGCTCCCTTCCCATCATTCCAACTCCTATGATTCCATATTTTACTATAGCAGCAGCACCAGCCATGGATTCTGATTCTTCTAATCTCTAATCTCTGATCTCTAATCTAATCTGATCTAACACAACCCTCTTCAACTCTGATAATTAGAGTGAGAAAGAGATTCAATTTCATTCATTGTTTGTTCCATATCCGACAAGATCAACATGTCAGCAGCATTTTTTTTCATCTTGATTAGATTGTCTTCTCTTCATTTATCTAGATTTTATTTAATTAATTTCATTTTCAATAAATTACAAAAGTCGCAAACTTTTTTTAATGAAAATAAATTATGATAGTTATTCTTTACTATATCATATGTCACTTTGACAGCTTCTTCACAAGCTGTCTGTTTTGTTTTGTTTTGTTTTTATTATTTTTTTGGGAAAAGGCTTCGGCGCTTGCAAATGTCCTTGGAATAGTTTGCAGTTTAAAAGTCCATGACATGTTTTTGACAACATTTGATTACACCTTTATTACATGGGGTTTGTTTTTGTTATTTAACATGACACAACAAATTTTCCTACACACACAACATTTTGTGGGGCCCACACTTTTTGAAGAAAAAGGAAAAAGAAAAAACTATGGCACGCAAAACGAATCTCTATAACATTACACGATCATTTTTCCTACAACATAACTCTTATAAAATCCTTATTACATAGTTCTAAATTCTAATGGCCCTCAGAGGTAAAACGGTGAAAGTAACTTTGAAGGCCTCTCTCAAATATTGTTGAGCTGTTTGTCAGTGGAGTGAGAGTAAATTAGTTTTAGAGATAAGCCTTTCTTCTCTTCGTGTCTGGTTCTTATTACCATTTTAAATTTATTTATATTTAATGTAGTCGAAAACTTAAGAGTAGTTTGAACTAAATAACATGCAAATTTTGCATTTCAACACTTTTTATTGCTTGCTAGTTCAGAAGCCTGCATTTTATATTGGTAATTCTTATCTTACGACACACGACAAAACCAATGTATCTGCATTCTGCAATGTGTTCTGTTGCTATGGAAATAGAATGTAACGGAGGAAAGTCGGCCTTTTTATTGCGGTTAAGGTGCATTAACCCGCTGAATGCAACGTTCTTGCATTTTCAACTCATCTTAACCATCACATTCCGTTTGGTTTAGAATTAGATTCTGATAAAATTAGAGGAGGTTATATTTATAACTTTTTCTCGCTTTTAACCTTTTACAACAAAATCTTAACCATTAATTTTTATCAATTTGACAGTTATAATTTATTGAAAATTAATAATTAATTAATAAATATAACCCAATAAATTATAACTATCAGATTGACGAAAATCAATGATTAAGATTTGATTATAAGAAGTTATAAATATAACTTTCCTCATAAAATTAATGTTAAAAAAGTGAATTTTAAAAATGAATTTAAAAGAATTGACTTATTTAGATGGTAAAATGAAATTACTTTTAAAATATAAATATAAATATATTTTGAAAAATTTTATGAGTTCTACACCTCAAATAAATTTTACTTAACGAAAAAAATTAAAAAATTATACTTCTCTCAAAATTAATTTTACTAACTGTAAGTAGAATTGATTTTCAAAGCCCAAAATTATTGCCAAACAACCACTAATTACTGTGTAAACCAATTCCATTCCCCGAAAACGTAATACCCTATTAAAAAAACAAGCACTAACAATATTGAGAACAATGGCTTGTGTATATCTGTTTCCCTATGTTAATACATTACTTTGTCATGAATGCTTCAGTGCATACTTCACCACCTCTTTTTGTTTGAAAATTCTTGTACTTCTGCCATTCTGATGACCAAGAACTGCCCGAAATACCCAAAACTTAGCAGTCCTTGATACAGACAATACGCACGCAGCAAGATTTTTAGAGAAGTCACGCTTCATAGCTCTAGCACGAGTGGTAGTGGGTTCTCTAGAAGGGGTGGCTAATATTAGAGCCGGCAAAGTGGGCGGTCCGCCCCGTCATCAACCCGTCAAAAAATAAATCAGCCCATCTCACTCCGCTTTTGAAAGTGGATTGAAAAATTCAGCCCGCCCCGCCCCGTTTGGCGGGTTGGTCCGCCAGCTCGAGTCTATTTTACACTGACCCGCCTCGGCCCGCCATCAACCTGCCAAAAAATGAGCTCGCCCCGCCCCGCCCCGCCCCGCTCCGCTTTTGAGATGGGTTGAAAAACTCAGCCCGCCCCGCCCCGTTTCATGAGTTGGCCCGCCGAGTCGAGCCCGTTTTGCCTACTTTAGCTAACATGTTCACATGGGGATGGGTTCAAATAAAGAAAAGCAAAAATGTTGATAAAAATGTTGAGCTAATAACAAAAGAATAAAACTCTTGAAGTCATCATCTACTTGTCAAATATACTCTATCACCACCTCGAAAGCCAAAAACTAGCATTGCTTTCCACTTTGATGTCTTTTCACAGTTTCTCCTCCAACAACACTTTTGCGTATAAGTTTACCACAGCATGATTTGATCAATTTAGAAGGGTGACCGGTGATGCATAACCCATAAAAACATGATCCTACTCAAATTATTACAATTATTATTGTCAATATGCCACATACTGCTAAAACAGTGTCTCCACCAATGAAATTATTTACCAAGTTTATTAAACTATACCAACATTTCTAGCAGGACACCCAACAATATTGAATTTCAGGAGTATAAATGAAAAAAGACAACCGCATTTATGCAAGTTCAGAATCAGGTGAACAACAACTTTAGGAGATTTGAGATGTTCATACATTTACAATTGAACAAATGGTAGATCTGTTAAAAGCCTCAAATCTAATCAATCACTTCCTCCAAACACAGCACTGACAAATCCGAATCCACTAAATCATAGCCATCATCATGTATCTATATCAAAACCTTGTTCCTGAAAATAGCAACACGAAATTCCTACAGTTAGATCTACTGGCACTAATATTTAAAATAAATAAATAAATTCAACTCATCATTTTTCATCTCACTAGCTGCATTTTAAGGGATTCACTGATTTTTATGGCCAAACACGAAATTCAAAACTCACAAAAACAAAACAAATTAAAATAATGTTGTGATTATTTGAGATGCAAGTGAGGAATAAGAATAGGAATAACGGAAAATTGAAAAAAGAAAGGGCACACCTACGTCTGTTTGGCATAAGAGGAAGAAGAAGGGACGCGCTTGTTTCGGAACATCATGTAACCCACCGGTAACACTACTCCGATCATCATTACGGCGGCTCCGATTAAGTATCTCAGTGGACTTGGTGGCTCCACCTCTAGCAACCCCCGAATCTGCATCGCATCACAAACATAACATCAACAATACTAACGTCACCCTTTCAATTCAAATACAAAAACCCTAACAAACATGTTGATCCCACCGAACCAACTAGATCTACTTACAGGCATATCGAGCAAACACCGAAACAGAAAACGATAACGCTCAGTGTCGTTTGATCCACTGTTGAGGTGACGAGCCTTCTCTTACGGAATTAATGTCATTCGCATTTTTCGTTGTGTGTTTATTAAACTAGGGAGCTCGATACGGGAACACGTATATGGATACGCATATTTTACCGTAAATTCTGATTTTATAAATTAATTTTAATTATTATAAATATAATAAAATATGATTATGCATGTAATTATTGTATTTTACTTATATTAATACAAAAATTTAAAAAAAGCATATATACATACATATTAAAAATATCCAAAAACATCTGAAAAGTAATTGATATAATATGATCTAAATAATAATAAAATAACTATTTTGAAATACCGCTTTAGTTAACTTAAAATCCCGTTTGGATGAGTTTCAGAAAATTGTTTTTTGTATTATATTCTTCATAAAAAATTCAATTTATTTTTTCAAAAATCAAAATTATTTTGTGTTTAACTTAATATCTAAACTTTTTACTTAAAATATAGTATTTCAATTTATTTTTTTCATAAATCAAAAACTTTGACTTTTAAAGAAAGTAGTTTTTGACATTTTTCTTAAAGTCATTTCCAAACGGAATTGGTAGGCCCAAACTTTTTTTTCGTATTTAATATTTTTATTGGGCCGTAATTTCCCCAGCCCAAATAAGTATCGTCCAGTAATGCATGCCCTGTGCCCATTAAAAACTTGGGCTAAGCATAAAGGTTTCGTCAAGCATGAGCTTGGAGATGTTAGTCATGCTCAACAGAATATGCAAGATTTTGGGGGAATTGAATTGAAAGAACCTCTTTGGATTGTCTAAAATATAAGAGGATGTTGAAAGTAAACTGAACCCTGAATGATGGGGGAGACACCAGTTGCCAGGGAATGCCAAGAGGGGTAATATAATGACATATCACAATAGACTGTCTCTTAATGATTGAAGCATAGAGACAAAGCGCAAAGGAGTTGAGGCAAAGCCAAAAATGAAGAACTGACAAATCAATCATCTTGTGCCTTGGAGTAGATAAATTAATTGAGTGCTAGGAAATGGAACAACAGATCTCCTCTTAGGCAACTAAGCATTAACTGAATTAGGAGTAAAGAACAACGGATCAAAGAGGAAAAGTCTATTTACTGAAAAAACAAGAAGAAGAATAAGAAAAATCTGAGCGGTGGTCAGCTGCTTAATATTAGATTCATTTACAATGTGTAGAGTAGGATGTTGTTTAATCTTGCACTTGATACATTGACTCTCTACACGTTATATGTGAGCCAAATTTCCATTTCATGGTTGCGCACCTATAATATCAACTAAACATAATGCACATCACAAATAAATAAATAAATAAATGATCAAATTGGTATTAATGTGGTTCAGACAATTTTATACTTAAAGGCTTACGTTGAACCGACACCAACATGAGATATGAGATATGACACAACATGACATTCTGACATGTTAATTTTAAAAAATATTAGATTTTAACACGTTAGGATACGTTTTGATATTTAATAATATTTTTAATTTATGTAATGTATATTATATTTAATATTCAATAATTTAACCAAAAAAAAATGAAAATAAGCTTATAATATCCATCAAATTTGAAAGAAACATAAAATATCTCAAATATTTATATTAAACTCAATAAAATGGTAATCATAATCCAACGAATCTAATAGTTAGAACTAAAAACGCAACGCAAAGTAACCTTTGAACCATTTTTCAGTCTCTGTAACACGTGTTGAAGTGTCGGACACTATACGTCAAGATTTTTGAAGCGTCGGTATATCATAGCCTAAGATATAGAGGAAATTATTTTTCATTATAAAAAAAGTTGTGCAGCAAAAATAAGTAATTTAGCTCTCAAATTCAGTCCAGTCCAAAATATCTACGCATTTTCTCTCATAAATCATGAAGAATCTCACTATCAAATCTTGACGACTATATGCTGATCTTTAATTTGAGATAATGCCTTTCAATTTTTTTTATTTTTTCACATAAATTTATTCTATGTTATAGAGATTAGAGACTATCTATTTAAAGAGTTAACCTTTACTACTTAAAAATGTTAGACTCAAATAACTAATTAATTAGTCACTAAAAATCAAACTTATCAGTAGCAAAAAAATATCTCAATTCATGGAACAACAGAGAGTTGAAAAAGGAATCTATGTATGGATTTTTTTTCTTGACTTTAGTAAGTGGATGGATGCAAGCCATACAAGCTTTCGCCGTGACAGACAATGCCTTTCGCTTTCTTAGCTACTATGCCTATGCATATGAATTGTTTACACGAATTGATCATCATCAGGGTTTTGAACTTTCTTGTTTATTTAACTAGAAAAATTTCTTTCTGACGAGTTTGTGCATCAAGGGCACCTCAAATAAAGCCCTGCCCATAGCCCAACTTTTAATACGAAAGTTGCCACTTTCAACAACTCAATTTTACGAACTAAACACAATATTTCTCTATAGAAAAATAATTGTTAAATTCTATGTATTGGTTCTAAAAGTCAAGTTTTGACCAATAATTGAATTTATAAGGTGTTTATGAATGCCAAGTTATACAAATGATGTCGATCTTCTAGAAAAATACACTCGAGTGACAAGTACCTAAAATTGGTTTAATTTTCCATTTACGAAATATTTAGTTTTTAATATTAGATGCATGCGTTACATTTTGTGTGGTCAATTATGGAAGACATCATATTCGCGCTACATAAATTTTGGGGCCACTAAAAGCTTTTTGGTTCAATCAGGAATGGAAAATGGGACGCCTTATGATGTATATGCCATAAATATGTGCTTGAAATCTCTTCTAGCAACTTGTATAACGGGTCGGATTTGAATTATTTCATGTGAAAAAGTGGTTATTTAGTCATGTTATTTGATCAAAACCACTTATTTAAAAAAAAAAAATTTCTTTCTTATCCTATTATCATAAGTAATTATAATAAAATAATATGATCACATGATTACTTTTCTATATAAAAAGATCCAAATCGGATGAAGCCCATGGAGACGCAGGAGATGCCAGCCGGATCGACCAATAAATGATAGGCCAGAGGGATGGGCTACAAGTAATTTTCAATTATTTTGGTAGTAGATGTATGTCTTGTACACCCAACTGTTCCTAATACAAAGACACAGTCACATGATCAATTATGTGCCTAACATGCATTATAGCCTCTATGATAACGTCCGCGCACTACAAATGACGCAACATTATAGCCTAACTGGACCGATTGTCTTGATGGCTTTTTGGAAAGCTTCATCTTCATCCTGTTACCGTCACGAACAACTACAATTCAAAGTCACTCCTACATAATTTTGCTTTATTAAAGAGAGCGGATGTTGGAAATGTAAGTACAGGTGATAAATAATCAAGTCTCATACCAGTTAAAATTAAGTTAAATAAGAAATATATAAGTGAATAAAAGACTTACAAATTTAATAACTTAAGATTTTAGGTGTCGAATCCACTTATATATCCAGGTACACAGCGAAATCACCAACTAGAGGCGGACCGACGTTGTTGCCTGTGTTTGCACATGCAGACACAAAAATTGAGGATTTTTTTCTCAAAGGAGTGGATGATTGTGAAATCGCTAGGATCACCGACAATAGACGCGTGCATAGGACGCATCATCGCAATCTCTTCCTTGAACTGCCGCGTGATTCTCGCCTCCTTTTCCCGCTCTTTCACAGAGGGATCAGGAGCAGAGGCATTGCTCTCTATTTTGCAGTTTCAAGATTTTAGTTTCTTATTACAGGAAACTTCCCATAACCAGAGACAGATTAATTACAGACCTTCAGCATCTAGTTTCCTCTTTGGGTTGTTCATCTATTGCTGAGAGTTCTTTGGAGTATGCAAATGACAATGCTTTGCAGCTTGCTAAGGTGCTTTGGAATAACTTTTCACTCACATCAATTCAACTTGTTTTTGTTGACTACTGATATCTGATATCTGATGCCCAAAATTTCTAAATGTTTGGCTGCAGTCTTTAAGGGGAGCATTGTTGGGTTTAGTATGCTCTTTTCACTTAAGCCCAATAGCTTTAGTGAGAGTGAGCCCAAAGTCTAATGTTAACCCATGAAGCTTAGGGTTAGTTTTGGATTGGACAGAGTATATAAACTCTCTTTTCTCTAAAGTGCCTCCAAGGGTTACAGACATCATAAACACACCTAAGAGGCAGACGTTCATCATCTGAATAGTTGCCCACACGACCACCTGATCCCCTTGAGTCATAGCCTGGAAGATCAATCGTAGAGCAGAATTGCGACCGTTCGTGGTGCGTTGCTGCAGATCGTGAGGCTTGAGGAGGAGAACTGAACGTGAGAAATTGGCACGCTCGCTGTTTCATCTCAGGTAATCAAAGCGGTGTTCTTCATTCCTCATCGCATCGGTACGATGCGCTTTCGCGTTTCTGATGATATACCTTCAAGCATTACTTGCTCTTTTCTACACCTTCACGATCTTGTCTGCATTTACTATGGTGGGACTTGTTCTACTTGGTATACAACTCAAATCAAAGAAAAGTTGAGCTTTTGGTGCTTCCATCCCTCAGTTTTGCTTGTAAACTTAAAAAAAAAAAACTTAAAAATAGTGAGTTAATAGATGGCCACCGACTAAACTTTTTTAGTTTCTGTAACTTCTTTCAATTTTTTATTTCAGAAGCTCATATGATATTAACTGATTAAATCTTTGTTTTAAAATTTATATTGCGATTTTTATCACGCAAATATTTTTTATATTTTAAAAAAACTTATATATAACGTTCAAGAAATATATGTTAATTTATTATTATTGAAAAGAAATTCTAATAAAAATATGAAATTTATGGCTTTTCTATTATTATTATTATGACAATCAAGTTTTGATAAATATTACAATATAAATATAAATATATATATATATATATATATATATATAAATAAACTATTGTAACAGCTTAATTGACTCTTAATTATTATTTTTTTTATGTTAAGTTAAAGTTTTCTTTTCTTGTTTATATATTTTTTTAATAAATTTAAAATTTTCTTTAAAAAAAATCTTCAAGAGCGCTGCCCCCGAATGCCCGCCTTAAGTGTGCATACATAAAAAAAATTTCTAGGTCCGCCACTGTCACCAACCATAGGTTAAGTAATTAACAATTAATCCATTTCTAATAGATGTGAGATTTGATTACTAATCCCTCAAATTTGAATTTCAACTTGTATTAATATTATTTTTTATATAATAATAATACCGAGAATTGAATCTATAATCTCATACAAATTATTCAAGTCTCTCACTATTAACTCAATTCTAATGGCTTGAATTAATATTATTTTTGTCTTGTCATCCTATGGTCATAGGAAGAAAGTGTTTAAATTAATTTAAACACATTTTAACCTGGATTAAAAATAAAAACATTGATACTATGTAAGTTTTGTCCTGAACTATAAAAACGTTATTAGCTTAAAGTACTGGCTAAGAGAACATAGGAATCAAGAGTAAGCTAATATTCATCTCAATAATTTTTTTTTAATTTGAATATGTTTTTCTTTTTGATGTATTTATATCTATGTTAATTTCAATTTATTAACTTTAAGAAATATTTTTTAATACATGAAATATTTCTGATAATTAGTGTGATTAAATATTATGCATGAAAAAAATTCACCAGTGATACTGATATCATACTCAATCAAATTAAATAAGAAGTTTTTATGACGTATTTTCTGTGTAAGAAATTAAAGTTTTATGCATACGTATAATGACGTGGTGTCACATCTTCTTATGAGTTTGATATCTCATAATGTAGTCAAATTTATTAAACAATGATAGTGTAAATACTCCCTCTGAATCAAGATTAAACTCATCAAATAAGATTAAACAATGATAGTGTAAATACTCCCTCTGAATCAAGATTAAACTCATCAATAAGATTAAACAATGATAGTGTAAATACTCATCGAACCTCTGCTATTTTCATAATTTATCTATTCCTTAGGTTAATAATACAAATTGATCAAATCCTTGGATTTTTCCGCCGACAATTCAATTACACTTTCTATATAATGGATTATTTTTTTCCGTGATTGATTCGTGCGGAATCCTTGGTTTAAAATAGTATCTCTCAACCGAACGACAGTAACATTTCGTAGCAAACAATAGTTGCTTTTGTATGAAAATCATGTTGGACCCGTGTGCAATAATATTGATCTTGTCTCAAGGACGAGTAGAGAATTTTTCTTTCAACAAAGTGTTGCAGTTGAACCAATCTTATAAGGTTGTACCTTTAAAATGGTAGCGGAAATTTAGGAATATAATTTTTAAGAAAATTATATGAAAACTGGAAGTGGATATTCTTGTGTTATTTAACATGATTCTAATCATTTATGATCAAATCAACAGTGATAATTTATTAGTTTTTCTCTAAATATTTATTTTCTCATCTTTTATTACAGTTAATTTGTCCATGAATAATTACAATCATTTCACATAACATGTAATGTCAAATAACATATAAGTGGATCCATTCTCATGCAAAGTTTTTTATATTCTCTTTCTTCTTGTATATAAATGAAGTTTGGTCAACAATTTTCAAAATAGTTTAAAATATTATTAAATAAAACCTGTTACATAAGATCATATTAAAATCAAATCAGTGTAAAATCGAGCATAGTTTAATTTGAAATTACTCTAAAACTGATTCTAATATTAATTTCTGTATAGAAATATGAAATATATATATCTTGATTATCTAAACACAAATAAGGTGACATGCTTATTGATTCTTAAATACTTGAATGGTACCTAAAATTTTATCTTACCAAATTTATACATACAGAATTTAGCAGTGTTTTAAAAACTGGCTCGGGTCGACTCGGGTCTCAGTGACTCGATGGATTCTCTTATCCGAACGATCATTTGGATCAGTTGCGCAATCAGTTTAGTTTGGACTGGTTGACCCGACCGAGATTCGGTGACCCAGTTTAAACTAGTTGACCTTCTTTCTTTCTATTTTTGTGGTAAATCTTTTTTTTTTTGTAGTTGCTAAAACTCTTGAATTAAATCATGTTCATATTTTAAAGTAAATATGATTAGAAGGTAAGGTGAAAATAAGAAAGTATTTCAGATTAGTACAGTTCTTTTGTGTAATTTAATTGCATCTTATAATGATCTCAAGGAGTTAAGTGAGGATAACCACTAATGGTCTCATCTCAATGTTGGACATTTTCTCCTTAGTGTATATTTTATGCCTACCATTTGTTATCATGATTTAATTTATCTGTCTTATGTCAAGGCATAAAAGGTGCATTTAGCTTACATTGCATTTTTAATCCAATATTAGGATATGGTCTAGAGTTAGAAGTATGTAATATTTGTTATCAATGAGAACCAATTTATTTTTTGAAGCACATTGATAGTTTTCTTATGTGAATTTTTAATATTAGTAATATTTTATAGTTTTAATATATGAATAGTAAATCTGGTTGAACTAATCACCCAGTACCTCGACCGAGTCAATAACCGGTCCAAGTTTTAAAACACTGGAATTTAGCCTTTCTAGAATGAGATATGCATTTTAAAATAAAAGTGCGAAAATATAACTGTTAATTGAAAAATTAAAAGAGTAAATTTCAATTATTTCATAATTTGTTATGTATATGTATGTATTTTATAGCAACATCTGAGCTGTTGATTTTATATATATATATATATATATATATATATATATATATATATATATATATATATATACACGGAGAATGACTCGTTTACAAAATTTTTTTACAAATTTTTGTAAATTACACTATGTATTCCCGGGAGAACACTATGTTCTCCCGGGAGTACATAGTGTAATTTGTAAAAGTTTTTAAACAAAAAGTTTGTAAATATAACTCTCCCATATATATATATATATATATATATTAAATCACTTCTCATTTTAGAGAAGAAAAAATCTCCACCACTATATCTAAAATGAAGGAGAGAAAAAGAAAAAGAAAACAAAAGAGTCTAAAAAATTCCAAACTAAACAAAAACAAACTTTGAGCCTGTCATGTTAAGAACAAATTTTTTTCCCAAATTTATTTTATATTAGAACTCATATTTCAATATTTAAATGATAAATAAACATCTAGTATCTAAAAACTATATATATATATATATATATATATATATATATATATATATATATATCATGTTTAGTAAAGTTGGGAAACACCAACTTGCACGGAGGAAAAATGCAGGTAACATTACGGATGGTAAAATAGGCCAATCCGTTTTTGCAATCCGAAAAAATAAGTTGGGATAGGGTTAACTCGAAAAAGAAAATAAGTCAGAAAACCTAACCCGAGTTGACTCGGGGTTGACTCAAAAAATGGAAAAAAGAGAGAGCTATGTCACATTCATCCTGTACATATGGTGGGGAAGTTAAGGAAATAGTTTTCATTTGATATAAGATATTTACTGCAAAGAAAAACACTTAATATAATTGTTACTTACTAGCCACTAAATACGCTAAACGTAGCACCTATGCATACTCAAGTTTCAAGTCCAACAAGACACAATGCTAAATCAAATCAAGTTTCATGAGCATTAGATCCCCGTGAATAAGAGCAACCCAATATATGGAAAATACAATCATCATAAGTAAAACACAAACCAAAAAATGTTGTATGCGTTTGGGATTTAGCCTTTAAGTTTCTACTTTCTTTGAACAGATCTGACCCCCTTATTATTCTTTTGTATTTTTCTAATAAATAAAAAAAAGGATAACGAGATTACCCATTTGACCCACGGGTTGGCTCCATTTTTTTCGAGCTGACTCGGGTTGTCAGCTTATTTTTGCCAACTCAACCCGCTTATTTTACGAGGATTACGAGCTAATCCGATAGGTTGACTCATTTTTGACATCCCTAAATAATGTGGTTTGAGTGAAATTCTTATAAGAACTTGTGCCATTTGAATTAGGGAAAAGTGTATGTCATTTTAAAAGATGTAAAGTTGTGTCATTTTAAGTGAGAGAAAGAGATAAATTATGGGCAGAAGAGAGTGGACAAAAAAAAGTAAATATGTGGGTCTCATCTCTTTGTGAGAGTGAAATGACACAAGTTATATCATTTAAGAGGAGAAACATTTTTTCCTTTGAATTATACTACTAATTTTTTAAACTTAATTTAAGGTGATATCTTAATTTTAGTTATTTCTTAATCTTAAAATATAATTCATTACCTACATGTATTTTTTTTAAGAAGTTCTCCAGGGAGTTGGTAATTAAAATTAACAACTAAAACTATATCTATTTTTTGTTTAATTTAAAGTATACCATAATTATAATTATTAAAAGTAAAAAATAAATATACCCAATAAATCCTAAAATTTTCCCCATTAAATAAAGGGATTTGTATTTGTGACACAACAAATTTTCTTACACACACAACATTTTGTGGAGCCCACACTTTTTGAAGAAAAAAAAAATAACAGAAATTACAGCAGACAAAACGAATCTCTATAACATTACACAATCACTTTTCCTACGACATAACTCTTATAAAACCCTTACATAAAAACGTACCTACATTTGGATGTACCCAAGGTTTTCTCGACGCAAAGATGGTCCTGAACTGCACAAACTTTATTCCATTTTCCAACAACCAAAAGTACGTACCTAACATCATTGTAAAATGACACATCTTAATATTCTTTCTCCCATGATTTATGACCATAACTTTAAAGTAATCAAAATGTTTCTATCTTCGACAACAGTGCTACTATGCACGAGTCCTAGGAACCAATACCCGGTTCTCCTGGACTATGTTCTATTAAATTTATAGTATACTTTGTTTCTTGAGCTTCGTGAATACCGGATTGTCTCCAATTCTTTAACTAACTTCAACCTGAATTCATGGTGGTCCAAAGCACAAGATTTAGATCAGTGTTCTTGTAATCTTTTCTGCTTCACTGTTTCTAAGCTCACTTCTATTTAAGACTAATGAAGAGTTGGTCGCAAAGCAATTAGCTTGGTCAAAAGCTTCTATTCAGATGCAGCCTCTCTAAAGCAGGTTTTTCTCTTCTTCTTTTTTCTCTCTCTCTCTCTCTCTCTGCTTTTTTTTTACCTTGAGAAATCAGATTGTTATATATTCTGGATTCTGCCTCTGAAGTTTGCTAAGAGGTTGAGTTGAAGTCTCTTTTTTCTTTTTTTCTTTTTGGTGAGTGAGTTGAAGTCATGAATAGATCATTTCCTCTTTTAGATGATCAATTTTGTGGCGAGTTTGATAAATAAGGCACGGTTTGCCAAGGATATATTGGAAGTACTTAACTGTTGCTGTTGTATACAAACAGTACTCGTTGTCAATACTTACAAATCACACCAAACTTTTGTTTTTACTTTTTTGTTTCAGTGAAACTAACCTTCTTTTTTGCTGCTTCTTGGGTCGTGTGTTTCTTGCCTATAATTGTAACAGGTACCGCACAAAAGTATATATATAACTATTTGAATTTCTCTGAGGATTCAGTACTTGTCTGGGGACAGATAGATATAGAAACCAAAATGGAAGGTGGTTTATTTCCACCTTGGAAAGTTGGTTCATGTCAAGGGTTAGAATTAGAGGATGTGCAGGAAAATGATGACCTCAATTTGGTTTCATCGTTACCAGCCATACCTCAGCCACCTACACCACATGAACCTATGGAGTTCTTATCAAGATCATGGAGTCTCTCTGCTTCGGAGATTTCAAAAGCTCTTTTGGAAAAACAAAAGCAAACTTTCCATGACAAAATTCCAGCCACGTTGCCAGAAGCTATTTTGGTACCTCAAATAGTAGTAAGCCATTCTCATAATCTCATCATCTACCAAAAATATGAATGATTATTTAGTAATAACAAGTCCAAATGATATACAAACATAATTGAAATTCACAAGTTTTCTACTCTTGTTTTGTAGACAGGCAAGGTAATTGGTTCTGGTCATTGTAGAAAGATGGGTACCTTTGGAAAATGGTTTCATCACAAGCAACATGGAAGTACTTACAATATCACTGTAAAGAAGAAAGATCATACACGTATAGAAAATGCACATGTGCATTCTGCTTTGTCCATTGCAGGTTTAGCTTCTGCTTTGGCTGCAGTGGCTGCAGCCGAGGGCTCTAGTAGTTCTCATTCAAAGTTGAATTTTGCTCTGGCTTCTGCTACACAACTGTTGGCATCACATTGCATTGAAATGGCTGAGCTAGCAGGTGCAGATCATGACCGTGTGGCTTCTGCTGTGAAGTCTGCGGTTGATATTCATACCCCGGGTGATCTAATGACTCTTACTGCTGCAGCTGCAACAGGTACTTGGCTTTGTTTATTAACTTGGAAAGTGTTTGTAGCAGTTGTAACTATAGATTATGAGCTATTGATCATTCAGCTTTGCGAGGAGAAGCAGCTCTAAAGGCAAGATTGCCAAAAGAAGGAAAGAGGAATGCATCTATAAGTCCCTATGATAGGGGACTACCACAGTCTCATTTTCCTGCATTTGAAGGTCACATGTGGGAACGTTATCCTCCATGTGTGGGTGATTTGTTTCAACTCACACGAAAAGGTAATAATAACAAAGACATTCTCCATTATAGTCAAGTTTTAATTTTAAAAATCTAGATATATTTATATGTCTGACACACATATATATATGATTTGCTGCATTGGATTTGGTTATCATTAGTTCTAAGACTGCTTTACTTTTCAGGTGCATTACGATGGAAGCATGTTTCTGTTTACATCAACAGGAAATGTCAGGTATACTAAATAATTTCAGGGCCTAAACAAATATTTATGTGAATATGTGATGATGGTTTCGTTCAGAGTGATAAGGAATTAGATTCATCTTATTTTTATTTTTGTTTTCCCATTTTTTTTAGGTCAAGATCAAGATCAAAAGCAAACACGTTGGAGGAGCCTTCTCCAAAAAGAATAAAAGTGTGTATTTTAACATTAAAAAAACTCTAACAACCGCACACCCACCTTTATATGCATTATAAAAATCCTTTCTTGTTCATCATTTGGGCATCAAGAAGTTTCTATTCTTCTTCCCTTTTGGCTCTAAGTTTTTGGAATTTGGTATTCTCTAACTTTGACTGTAACACATATTTGTGCTAGGTGTGGTTTATGGAGTCTGTGATAAAGATGTTGCATGGCCATATAGAAAAGAAAGGGAAGCATCGGAAGAGTTCTACTTTGGCCTCAAAACTGCACAAGGTCTTCTAGAGTTCAAGTGCAAGAGTAAACTCGACAAGCAGAAATGGGTTGATGGGATAGAGAGTCTACTTCGTCCAGTCAACTCTGTTGAAGCAACAGAACGTTCTTTGGAATTTTTAAGTATCAGCACCAGTACATGACTGGTTTGGATTGTATTTTATTTTGTATATGTAAGTGCCTAGAAGAGTAGTACATAAATTTTTTTTGCCAAACGCCTTTACTCTTTTGACTGCTGTACCACTAAGATACAGAAGTAAAGCAATGATGTTCACTTACTTCATTTTTCAAGTTCATAACCATTTAAAAGAATTTTCCTAAAATGGGATATACATAATTGAAGTAACATAAATAACTAAAAGCAGGAATACGAAAATTGGAATTTATAATAAAACATCACAGGAGGTTTCTTATCAGTTATAATCATATTTGTTAATATATGAAGTGCCATAAACATTTAACATAGTAAAAATTCATCTAAGATCAACCCATTTTTACTTACATTATTTGATGAGAATAATTTTCTTTTTTCTTTTTCTTTTTTGTGTAAAAGAGGACCAAACTCCAAAACTACAGATAAGCAGTAAAAAAGACTCCCTTAAAACATTGCTGTTACATGTCAACAACTTTCTTTAGTTCATATATTATTTAGTTAATGGTCTGATAGACATTACATGTTAGCATAGGAACTAAGTTGGATAGCCATATGGAATAAAAATAAAGGAGGATGCATCCTCATCCTTGACACCCGCATTGACATATGTGCTTAATACAGCTTCTGATGGTGCAATTAGAAGGACATAGATTTGAGCAATCTCCACCAACGGTGCAAGTTGAATTTGGGAGAGTTTTGGTAGCAGTGTGTCCTGGGCCAAAGGGACACGCACAAAGGCCCTTGACACACATACTAGGTAACACAAGGCAGTTCTTGAAGCAGCCTCCAGGATCACACTGTTTCTCACAATCTACATCAGTTTTGCATTGATAAGTTTGGGCTTGTGCTCCTAATCCTACCATCCTTCTGAATGGTGACCCTGTAGCGAAAAAGTATATCAACTTTTTTAATACTCTTTCTCTTAATATAAAATAAAATATAGGGAGAGAGATGAACCTGATGCAAGGATAAAGATCATCCAAAAAGCCAATTTGGTTAAAGTTGCCTTCATGTTTTTGGGTAGCCGCCAGCAGAGGAAATGGTTGCTAGTGCTCACTGCTCAGTTCACCTATGGATCAATTTCAATAGAATTATGCATATATATTGAAGCCTGATATATCGGTCGAAAAATAAAAAGTAAAGTGAGTTAAATTCAAATCCAAAGTTTGGATTACATCATAACATGATTAGGTGAAAATAAAGAGCATCTAAATTCTTTTCTGAAAATGAGAAGGAATTAAAGAAACAATGTACAAGAAGACAGTAAAAGTGTCAAAAATATATTCAACGGTTGAAGTAACACTTAAGTTCCCTTAAAGACTATTTCATCTCGAATTAAAATTTATTAAATCTCTTCTTTTTTTTTTGAATAACATTTATTAAATCTCTTTAAAGACTACTTAAAGCTGTTTTGTCCTAACTTACTCTACCTACCCCACTTGGTGATCTCCCTTGTAACAAGAGGAGATTACTCCTTTGGCTCATTACTCAAATGTAAGAAAGGAATGATAAGTTAAAACAAGGCAAAGCAATCTCATAATATTTTCATCTTAGGACTTGGCACCGTTTGAGTTAACAATCTTGGCTTTCTTTATCAACCTATTCGATAGGATGAGAAGATGCATTATCAACAACTTTTTGTACAAAGATAAGTTGAAGATAAAATATAGGCTTTATTTACCCAAAATATAATAAAATCTAGGCTTTGGGACGTATGTCATTAATTTTTGGAAAATGAATAAAAAAGAGGCCAGGCTAACTACTACTTTTTTCTTTTTCTTTTTTTAAGAATACAGGTAATTATTTTTCGTGTACCATCTAACAAATTGAATGTTGCTATGCAGATTTCGGATATATTTCTATATAATATTTTCCGAACCGTCATCATTTAATTTGGTTATCATTGATCCTATATTAATTCCAAACCAAAAATTATATAATTAGTTATTTGTGTATAGTGATACCCAAAACAAGTTGTTTTTGTTTTAATTGCAGCTACTTTGAAAACAACCAAAAGAGGGACAAATTTGTTTGAAAAAAAATACGTGATATGTACCGGGAACAAGCTTCTATATTCTAATATCTAGGGGTGTTCGCGATCTGGATTGGATCGATTTTGGAAGCAAAAATCATCTGATCCAATCTCTTCGGTTTGATCATATAACCATCCATTCGGTTTTGATTTTTTTTCAAATCCGATCCGATCCAATCCAATTTTTTTCGGTTTGGATTAGATCGATTTTCGGTTTTTTGAAAATCCTAAAATTTATTTCATGATTATTGTTCAAATAATATCTTTTGTATATATTGGCTTTGTAATTTTTTTTTTGAAATACAAAAGCATTAGTAAACTATAATATAATTTTTTTTATTTTGACAATGAGATATGAAGCTCTATAAAGATAAATTTTGTTGATGAGATATAACTAGATTTTTTCTTGAGTTTAGTTGATGGGTTAATGGGTCTTGGGTTTAGAAATTTTTAGGCTATGATTAGGGAAATACCCAAATAGATAGAGGGAAATTAATATATTGGATCGGTTTGGATTGGATCGGTTTTCATCAACCCATCCAAAAATCGATTCAATCCAATTAAAATTTGCGGTTTTTAATCGGTTTTCGATTTTTCGGTTTTCGGTTTATTCGGTTATCGATTTTTCGGTTCGGTCACCACGGTTTGAATCGGCTGATGAACACCCCTGTTAATATCCACATGTGGTTCTTCAAATGTTAAGAATCTTGATTTTTGGTCAAATGGAAAAAGTTTCTTACCACTTTTACCATTGCTTATTGATGAAATTTATCTATTTATATTTTATATCTCTACTTTAGTGTCCAATAATTTTTCCAAAATTATCATTAATAATTATTGATTTAATAATTTTAAAATAAATTAAAGATGAAAATGAAGAATAAATTTTTATATTACACATAAGAAGTATATATAATAATAACAAAAAACTCCCTTAAATGTTGCATGTCAATAACTTTAGTCCATATATTATTTAGTTCACGGTCTAATAGACATTACACATTGGCAAAGGAACTGAGTTGGATAGCCAATGGAGTAAAAATAAAGGAGGATGCTTCCTCTCATGATGATCCTTGACACCCGCATTTACACTTGTACTCAACGCAGCTTCTAACGTTGCATTCAGAAGGGCATTGCTTTGAGCAATCACCATCAACTTTGCAAGTTGAATTTGGGAGGGTTTTAGTTGCAATGTAGGGTACCCCACCAAAGGGGCACTCACAAAGGCCATTGACACAGTTACTAGGCAAGAAAAGGACGTTCTTCATGCAGCCTCTGGGATCACATTGTCTTTCACAATCTGCATTAGTTTTGCATTTATACGTTTCGGCTTGTGCCCCTAAACCTTTCATCCTTTTGAATGGTAAACCTGAGATCAAAATAGTGTATCAAATTTTTAGTATTTTTGCTTAATTTATATGAGAAAGGATCCGTTTATAAATTTTTTTTACAAAATACACTAATTTTGACCGGTCATACATTCTTGATTAAAATATAACCAGTCAGACATAGTGTAATTTATAAGAGTTTGTAAACAAAATTTGTAAATATAACATTCTCCAATTTATATTATAACAAACTATAGTGAGAGATATGAACCTGATGCATGGATAAAGATAATCAAAAAAGCCAACTTGATAGAAGTAATTGCCTTCATGGTTTTGGGTAGCCTGTGGATCAATTTTAATAGAGTTATGCATATATATTGAAGCCTAATATGTAGGTGGTAAAATAAAAATGAAAGTGTTCAGATAGTGATACCTGGATTGAATATGATGGTCGATGGCAAAAGGGGGAGGCAAAATATGCAAATAGGAGATAAGTGCATATTTGAAGGTAAAAATCACATATATAAAAAGATTTAAAATTTTAAGGTTTATAACTGGGCCGGTTGGTAACTGGATGTCATATGGGCCTACACAACCCAGAAGAGAAAATTTGTTGAAGGCATACAGAGATGACGAGGGCCAATCAGAGTCACGAACTTTGGAAGTTGCTGAATTCATTTCACGGAATTATCAATGTGATAAGGACCAAATGAATCAAGTTTATTCTTCTTTTTATGCTCATTTTTTGTAACTAAAGTGGAATATTATGTGAATTTTTTCCAAGTAAATAATTGAATGCAAATACATATGCACCCCATTTTGGTGCATTTAAATATTTGCTGTTTCATGTCAAAATACAACAGTCTTCTTTTCTTCATAAGGTAATACTCGAAGCTCACAATAAGATCTGATAGCCTTTGAAAGGCATTGTTTCTCAAGGTTTTCTGATTTCTGCACAAAGCTCTGCAAGTTATCTCTGTGTGAAACTCTCTCAACCTGCAAATCAGATTCAATCATTCAATAATTTTAAACTCAGATAAATAGTATCGATCCATTCAAGTGGCTTTCCATTAAGTATAGGATATACCATGCATCCTCACAATTTAAGCATGCTTAATTTACAGTCTAGCCAATGACACAGCAAAAAAGTCAGAGTGAAAAGTATAGGACCCAATTATATCTTGGAGACTTGGACTGCCTCTAAATGAAACAGAAGCCCAAAGAATTGATATGCCAAAGAGATTCCTCTGCAGCAGTATCTATTTCTATTTTGTCAACAGGTGGATGCTCATGATACATTGTGTTAGCAAATGAAAATGTCCTTTATTTTAAAACAAGAAATTATCAAAAGTTCGAGGAAACCCGTCCCCAAAAAGTATAAATCTTATATGAGATTAATAAACTGAAGTTAGTCTTGCAATTTAGCAAGAACAAAATATGTTTCTTTTTCCAACAAATAATCGCTAAATCAAACATGAAAAAGTTGAGGCATAACCAAAAACTATTCAAAGGAGACTCAAAAACTGCAAGATCAACTGGCACATATATGATGCCAGTTGCACCTACATTTTGTTCACCCTATGTTAATGGCCCTTCTAATTCTAGGAGGCTCCAGACTAGGGTTTCAAGGATAACAAGGCAGATGCAGATATGTCCCCCTTGCAAATGATCTTAGTATCCAACATCAAATGAAATCAAAAGGTAAAGAGAACATCATAAATAAATGGAATCAAACATGCTAATGTCTATCATCGCCTATAATCAATTCAGATCAACTTAGATTCACATATTATTTACAAAGGAGGAAATGAAACTTTAGCAACAGAGAAACATGTAAGAAAAAGTTTATGTTCACCATTTGTTCAATTATAGGTCCAGAATCAAGTTCTTCAGTTACAAAGTGACTTGTTGCACCAATTAATTTAACACCTGCATCAAAGGCCTGCCAAAAAAATCTAGCATATTAAACATGTATACAAGTGTAGAAAGGAATCAGAAAGAGCACATAACAAATGGTTCAAAGTGGCAAGTGGCAACAGTTTAAAACATGAAAGTGCAGAAGACCAACCTGTTTAGATGGATGACTACCCTTGAATGATGGCAACAGCCCATGGTGAATGTTAATTACATCGTTCCCATAGCTCCTTAAAAAGTTTCCGGATAATATCTTTACAAATAAATCAATGCTGTAAGTACTAACAGTCCAATACTATCAAATATTAACATAGGTATACAAAAGAAGAAATGTGCAAATATTAACATTGGTATACAAAAGAAGATACGTGCAAGGATAATAATTTCCCTCACCGCACCCTCGCTAGTCGGGGTTTAACGGGAAGTGGTAGTATACAAAAGAAGATAATTATGAATTACTCTCAGATTTTCATTTGTAGAGGCAGAGAAGAACTAGTTCTTCTAAAAGCATCCAAATTTCAAGAATAAGTCCAATTACCATAATCTAATTCTTCTAAACATTAGAAATATAACAAACATACAGAGAACATGAATTCTAATTAGTTATTTACCTGCATATACCTTGCAAGTACTAAAAAATCAGTATTCTGAACCAGCTCCAATATCTCCCCTTCTCTTTTATTTTCTTTGGTTGTGCTTAAATAATGATAAGGAATATCATGCCTTTCAAGAAAACGAATCACATGGGTGTTTGAATCTCTATGATGGTTACTGGTGAATGCATCATAGAAGACAATTAAAAATAAATAAATAAAATGAATGAAAGAGACATAAATCAATTTAGTGGTGCAATTTCTGAAATTTCACCTAATGACACAAGTGATATCCACCGGAAGTCTTCCATCCTGCCATCCATGTAACAAATCAACCAGGCAGTGATCCTGCAGCAAAAGAAAGAAAGCTTCAACAAATATCTATATCTATCTATATATATATTTACAATTTTTTTGAAAAATAAATAGACAAGGAAACATGACAAGTGTGATAAACTGATAATAATGCACACCTGCTTTGATGCCAGAACAGCTATCTTATATTTAGGATCCAGAGCTGGCACCCTTACAACAGATCTCGTTGCATCGAATGCATGTGAAAGCTTTATGAAATCCTTCTCCATTTGCACCCGTGGCCATTTAACAGGATCAAAAACAAAATTACTGCAATGATCAACACAAGTTGATGTTGATGTTGATGTTGATGATCAAACACAAGTTAATGCAGCGGCAGTCATTGTTTCCACATACCCATTCAAATGGCTAACTAGTTGAACTATCTGAGGTTTTTTAGCATGCTTTGGATTATGGAGCTCAAGCACTCACACTGAGACAAACTGGACATCAGCGCATGATAAAGCATACATAATACATAGTGTTAATACATGTTAAGAACTGTCCCTAAGGGCTATGGTTTTAAAATTCCTTCGCATACAAATTGAAATAAGAATGGAAGTATTTCAGCAGTAAGCACAGTCAGTGTTAGCACAAGAAAGAGCAAGACAGAGATATCCCATTTACCCATACAAGGCTTAAATATAAATAAAAAATTATTAGTAACCCAACAAATTAACAAGTGTAAATCATAATCAAGTCACAAGACAACATTGATTGTGTGTGTGTGATAAATGCATGATAGAAACAAGAGAACGAAGCTACCTTCTAGAGTAGAAGACTTGTTTATTCTCAGGTACAAAAACATCAGCAGCGAGAATGTTTCCACCTCTAGAGGCAATACAATCCGATAGCTTGGCTACAATTCCAACCGCATCCTATTCACAAAGCCCATTCAATTCCCAAGCCATAACCACACACACTCCTTTCCAATAATACAGTTCAAAAACCAATACATAGAATTGCAAAAACACAAGTGTAGTAGTACGGTGATGGGTTATCCAAAAATCATTCCTTTACGAGTTCCCAAGCTTGAAAAAAGATCAGCTATATAGAAAAAGGGAAATATAAGAATCATGTTACTGTTCATTCCTGCGACAAGGATACGGCGTCATATCCTGACTTTGGTCTGACTTTTTTTTTAAGCGTGGGACCCACACTTGATTTGTGTGTGTAGGAAAGTGCTCTTGTCATGTCAAATGACAAAAAGGGAACCCATAGAAAAAAGCGTAGAATGTGACTCACAGGGCAATGAAAGACGTGGATCCCATGGGTGAGGGAGGAACACGATGATGATGATGATGATGATAATGGTGAAGATAAGGGATCCAAGGATTTGAAGGAGATATTCCTGTTCCTGTTCCTCTTGGCCAATCCCACAACTTGGGAAACTCTTCGGACCATGGCCATTCTCTCTCTCTCTCTCTGCCACAACGTTCAAGTTCAACCACCCACCTTCCTCATTTCCTTGCAGCCTGTCATGTTATCTCTTTACGACATGCCGTTTTGTTTGTGTCTCGAATTTTTTATTTTATAATGATTACGTGGTCTTCATAATTGAATAATATTATAAGACAGAGATTATAGATATTATCTTTTATTTTTACTACATTTTACTCTCAAATTTTAATATTTGATTTCCGTTAATTTAACGATTGTAATTTATCGAAATATATTTGTTAATTAATTATTAAATTTTAATAAATTATAACTATTAAATTAACAAAAATAAAATGTTAAGATTTGATAGTAAAAAGTAACGATAAAAAGAAAGATGTAATAACTATAAAACTACAATCAGGTTTTTTTACCATAATTTTTTTTTTATAAAAGCAATATATCAATGTGATAAATTCAGCATAATATTTACCAACCAATGAACCTCAAACACGAGCTAGCTTGATCACGCTGCCGCTGCACTGCAGCACATGATACTCCAGTGTGACTCAAACACACACGTTACATCCAAGCTGATTAATATTTAAAAATTAGTATTATAAATAATGAAATTATTATTATTTTACAAATTGACATTAAATTTAAGAAATATAATTTCTCATGTTATATGAGATAATTCTTCTCTTTGATAGATTTCATTTATTTATTTATTTTTTATTGTATGAGAGAATTTGTCTCATGTTATATAAGAAACTATATTTCCTTAAATTTATTATGCTAACCTTAATTTTTTATTTAATTGAATTTTGTATAAATTTAGAAACACTAAATTAATTGTTAATAATTATAATTTGATAATTGCTCAGATCGATTGAAATCAAACATATTCCATTCATTAATCGTCCGGAAAAATAAAAACAAAAATCGTAGTAAAAAACCATAGCGTTTCAAATATTTGAATTTTCCTGACAAAAATAGAAAAAAAAAAACCTTAAATAATTATTAAAAACTAATTATTATTTATATATTAATCAATATTTAAGTGGAGTGGGGGAATAGATGTGAAAAATAAATGAAATTTAGGTGGCAACTTGTTTTTTTCTCTCACAATTATGACATATAGGTTTAAATCTATATAACTTCTGCAAAAACAATATCTGAAGATTAATGTAGAATCATCATAGTTGTCAATAGCAGTTAGCGGCCGATCCCAAAAATGGTATAGCGATGTAGCGGATAGCGGTATTACAGCTACGATAAAGTATTAATGCCACATATATTATACTAACAGAACAATCTAACAAATATAAATGCTCAACTCTGAGTCTCTAACCATCAGTCCACTCATGCTCTAGTTATATAAGTTGTGCATATTGTTATTGTGTACTTATTGTATATTATACTGTGTGGCTGTTTGTAGGCATTGCAAAAAGAAACTGAGCGGATCAAGTACCAGTGGAACATGACACCTAAGGAACCATTTAATCAGATGTAAGAGAAGACCTAACCATGGCATACGCATAGCACAACAATATATTACAAGCTAGAAAAAAAAGGAAGGAAGGGACCATGGCATGTTAAATTATTTATTTATTTATTTTTGTTGTAAATGTGAATATTAAATTTGAGCAAACACAATTGATAATTTGCAAAACAGGTTTCTTTATTGTAATGGTTAATTATTTGACATGCGTTGTGCCACAAATGTTCTTAACATCAGCCTTTAGCATGCTTTTGGAGTTGTAAGTGAAACAGTGAATAACATTCAAGAAACAATTCATTATATTAAAAGTGCAGAAATGGTTCTTTACATTAAAAGTTCACAAACTTGTATCTAAAAAAATGCAAAAACTTGTATCCAAAAAAGTGCACAAAACTATACTGGAAAAATGATATAGTCAAATAAAATATAAGTGAACTAATAAAGAAAATCATCATCTCTGGATTCTCCATCAAATTCCAAAAAATCTTCTCCCTCACTTTCATCTTCACTTGAACTAAGCTTATAGATTTGCTCTTCCTCATCTTCACTTAAAACTGAAGGCCTAGATACAATAGATACAATTCTTGTTCCTCTTGTCTGCAGCCTTGTGTATGTTAGAGGCTCTCCAATCCCACTTGCATCAGCAACAACTCCCAAAGTCAAAGTATCATCATAAAAAATATTCTCATCTTCAGCATTATCTTCACCCACCAACCACTCATTGTTATCATCAATGTCTTTTAGGATGATGGGATCAATCACATCATGACTGTTAGTCTGTCATAGTGATGTTTAAGAGCTTGATTGTACTTAATAAAAACCAAATCTTGCAACTTTTGATGCTCAAGCCTACTTCTCTTTTTGGAATGAATCTATTTCATAATTAACAATAAAAAATATTAGTTTCTTCGCTTCATAACCCATACATCAAATGTAACTATAGAAAATATTACGTGTTCAAAAGTACTCCAATTGCGCTCACACCCGGATGAGATACAAGCCAAAGTCTCTCAAATTTGGAGTTTGAGATCGATACAACTTCCACCATTGAGCTATAATGCCAAAAAATGTAGCATTAATAATTAATAACAATAAATAGGCATGAAGCAGTCCTATATAATAACAATATAGAGGCCTTAAGCAGTCCTATATAATTAATAACTTGAAATTCACGTTAACTAACTAGAGCTAATAAAGTCCTTTGCCTTATTGCTGACTTGATACCAAAGAGGCCTTCAGCAGTCCTATATGATTCTAATTGCATTGTAATTGTATCATTTTCTTCCTCATTTGCACTTAGCCTCTCAATGCATTTGAAAAGTCCAGCCATCACTGCTCTATCATTTCCAATTGAATCATTGCCATAAAAGAATTCAGGATTTAGATAATGGCCCGCTGCATGCAAAGGATGATGAAGTTAGCATTCCCATCTTCTATCAATGATAGGAAATGTGTGTTTGTACTTTTGTTCATCTCCATCGAATTATTTTTGAATTGCCTCCTTGGCCCTATCCATTGCCTCATAAATATAGCCCATTGTAGGTTTTTCCTCATTGTCAACAAGTCTAAGAACACGCACAAGAGGTCCCATAACCTTAAGTGAGAAAAAAACATCATTTCAAAAGGCAAGCATAAGTACAGTCCTTCTTGCCATTTTCCCCTTGGGGTCTTTGGCTGCCTTGGAATTCTTTCAATCCTCAGAAATGAACATGTTCCTAAGGTTTTTTCTTTGTTTGTGCAACCTTTGCAATGTAAGGAATGTCGTAGCAAACCTTTTGACTCCATGCCTAACCAATTCGGTCTTATTTGTAAACCTTCTCATTGTGTTCAAAGTCAATGAATGGTTGTATATGAAACCTACAAGTTTTATGCCTTTTCCAATGGCTCTCTTAACCCTCTCAATCTTTCCAATGTCTTCCAATATTAAATCCAAACACTATGTTGTGCATGGGGTCCAAAACAAATTTGGCCGCTTGGCTTGCAAATATTTTCCTAAAAAATAATCAAGAACAAATTAACAACAATTGAAAAAAGTTAACAAATTAACAAGTTTTATGTCTTAGTCTTACCAGCTAAAATGTAATTACTTCCGTTATCTGTCACAACTTGAATAACATTCTTTTCACCAATCTCTTTAACAAATGTGTTCAAAAGCTCAAATATTTTTCCCCAATCTTAACATAAGATGAAGCATCAACACTCTTCATGAACATGGTCCCTGATGGACAATTGACCAAGAAATTAATCAAGGTCCTATTATTTCTATCCGTCCACCCATCCGACATAATCGAACATCCATAAGTGGCTCATTGTACCTCATGATCCTTTAATAACTCTTTTGTATACTCCATCTCTTTTTTAAGAAGAGGAACTCTACACTCATGGTAGCTTGGTGGCTTCAAATGTGGACCATAGTTTCCAACAACCTCAATCATTAGCTTAAAGCTTTTTGAGCGTACAACATTAAATGGTATTCTATTTGTACACAAAGAACTTTCTATGTACTAAATGGTTCTTGCCCTTGCCTCTTTGTCACAAGCATTATTTATGCTTGTTTGCTTTTTGCCTAACTTTATGCTAGGCCTTTTAAAAAAATACAAATCTAAAAGACCTTTCACAACCTTTGTAGCAGTGGTAGAGACATCACTTTCAACTCTTTTTCCAGTTTTGATATTATGAATTTCAACCAGCTCTTCTACATCATCATCTTGATTGACATCAAGATCAACCATATTAGCATCTTTTTCAGCTTGTTTCTCCATATATGCATCCTTCAGTATTTTTTAACATTAGCTGGAATTTTTCTACACGCCTGAACATCTCCTCTCAAACCAATCTGATGTCTTTTGGCTCTAGTTATTCCTCTCTTTGTAGTTGTCAAGCAATAATCAGAAGTTACGAATCTCCTATTATTGGGGTCCTTCAAGCTATTCCATTGCCATGCAATATCAATGTTATCTCCAGTGGGTTTAAACAAACCACAAGATGCAGTGTTCTGTTGTGGAACCGAAGGTGATGCATCAACAGAAGGTGCACTAGCCATGGAGTAACTAAATTACTGAAACAATTAAGGTTCAAACAAAAAAAATCTTATTTATCAAGGCTCATGTTTATACACAAAAATAAATATGAATATTTATACACAGAAATAAACATATATTCAAACATATAAATATAAGTATTTATACACATATTAAATACACAGAAAAAATAAATATGAGTATTTATACACACACAAAAAATCTTTTTCCTTTTTATACATAGTGTTCTGGTTGAGTATTTATTTATTTATTTATTAAAACATAAAAATATAAGTATTTATATACACAGAAATAAAAAATCTGCATCGTATATTAAAAAAAACTGCATCGTAGCCTACCCGAAAAAAATAAGTAAAATAAATAGAGCCAGAAGTGGCACTAAAATAAGTAAAAAAGAAAAAAGAAAAGAAAGAAAGAAGAAGCCTCCATCAAAGAAGAAGAATGGGTAGTGAAGATAAAAGAATGAGTGAAGAGTGGAAGGAGGAAGGAGGAAGGAACAAAGAAGCCTCGAAATGTTGAGAACTTACCGGAAAATAGAAGCTCTCTCGCCAGAGAAGAGTGGAAGAAGGAAGGAACGGAAAAAAAAAACACCTTCGAAGTTGTCTATGTCTCTATGTCGTTCTCTGCAACCCCTTCTTTCTCCTTTGGTGCCACGTTTTTTTTCTCCTTTTCGCGCGTGTTATGTGGTGGAAAATGGTCTCTTATTTGTGACCTTAATAATAAATTTTTGTCTTGACAAAAATACCTCCATTTCAAAGGGAAAGCGATGTCATTTTGAAGGAGCAGCAAATTAAAAAAAAGGTCATCTTTTCCCATAACGTCCCTGTAGCGTCGTCTTCTCTGGCTGTGAATGCTGCTACGCTACGTCGCCACCTCCGCTACCAGCCAGCGTCGCAGGTTGTGGCGGCCGGCCACCGCTACCTGCTACTGTAGCAGTGCTACTCACCGCTATTGACAAGTATGAGAATCATTAATGTCATTTTAGTTATTGTTTTTCTAATGACGTATTCTTTGACCAAAGTGGAGTTTTTTACTCCTTTAATTTTCCTATTTAGTATTTGATTATCGATATTTATCAATATGGGTTATTTAGTGCTGTAGAGGGTTTCAGCAACACTGAGTGTCGCGACCCCTCCCCCCCGGAGCACTCACAAAACTTTTTTTTTTAAGGTGAGTGTTGTGACCCCTCTTGGGACACTCACACGATTATGCCAAGTTGCACAATCTCGTTACTCGTAAATAGTCAAATTATCGTAAAACTTCATAAAGCTATAACTTTTGACTCGGATATCCAAATCAGATATTTTTTATTACACATAACTTTTCAAGGTCTACGCAATGACACCTCATTTGACATATTTAATCTGTTACAAATATAGGTCAAATTCGTAACAATAATATCACAATGACAAAAATATGTGTGTGTGTGTGTGTGTATATATATACATAGAGAAAAATATTTCTCCAGCAACTTGAGATAAGTTTATCTCCTGCCACCCCAAAACTATTTCATTTTGTTTATTTATTTTCTTATGTTAATTGATTTACCTTTGAATGGTTATGATTTACTTTTTTTCTCTCTTCCTTTATCACCATTGATCCATCTTTGTACGATTATGATTAAGTAGCCAGAGATAAAATTATCTCAAGCAGTTTGAGAAATGATAAGCATATATATATATATATATATATATATATATATATATATATATATATAATTAGCTTCCTAGATTTTCAAATCAGTTTTGTTGACATTTTAATTAATTGATTAAGATGATAAATTGATTAGGAATCCTTGGCTTCAGATACGTCAAGCATGTTATCGTTTATCCCTGCTCTATTTCTTCTTTCCCTACTATTAGGATTCTCTATTTTTACTTCCATTTTTTCTTCGTTTTTTTTTTCTTCACAAAACAAATTTTGAGGCTTAAGAGGCATCAAGCATGGTCAATATATTATCGACTATCCTTGTTCTGTTCCTTCTTTCCCTACTGATAGGGTTCTCCATTTTTTCTCTTACTTTTTCTTCGTTCTTTTTTTCACAAAAATAAATTTTGAATTTAATTATTGTCTCGCACAGGTCCTTCTGCAACTCTAACAGACATCAATTAATAAAATCTCAACAAAATTGATTTGGAAATCAATGAAGCTAGTTAATATATATGTGTGTGTGTGTGTGGTACTTATTACAAATTCAAACTATATGAGTGCCCCAAGGGGGGTCGCGACACTCAGTGCCACATGGGGTGTTCGCGAAACTAAAAAACCCTATTAATAAATACCAGGAATGAAATACCATATTAGAAAATTAAAATGTAAAGAACCCTAATGGTAAGGGCTCAAGCCCTAGGGCCAGCCCATGTAGCCCAATGATAAGCCCTATAAAATTTTAGCCCTCTTTGTAATGGGGCCATTTTAAGTTTTAACCCCATTCTCTTAAAGCCCTCTTATTATAGAGTTAGGTTGGGGCTGGCCCGTGGGCTACAATATTCAACCCAATTTACATAAATATGATTTATTTTTAAATGTGACATATTTATCCTTAACATTAAAATGTAAAAATTACATAAATATGAATCATTTTTAAATGTGACATTATTAGAAAAGTGTCAAATACTGACAGAATTTATCGGTGAAAAATATTTCGTCGAAAATAGTGACAAAAATTTTGACAAAAATCATATTACGTCAATAATAGAGACGAAACAAGATTTGGCCAAAATCACTGACATAAATTTTTTTGAAAAAAAATTCAGTCAAAATTCTTGATAGAATTTAAATTCCGTAGAAACTTTTAACAGAAATATTTTCATCAAATTTTTCAAGGAAAAATATTTCTGTTGAAAATTTTCGATAGAAAACAATTCTGTAAAAATTTTTGCCGAAAAACATTTTCGCCAAATTTTTTTTACGGAAAACATTTCCATCAAAATTTTAAACGAAACACATTTCCAGTGAAAATTTTCGACAAAAAATATTTCCGTAAAAATTTGTGACGAAAAATATTTTTGTGAAAATTGTTGACAGAAAAAAAAATTTGTCAAAAAACTTTACGAAATCTAAATTTCGTCAAAATATTTGACAAAAAAACATATTTGTCAAAATTTTCGACGAAAAATATTTTCGTTTAAATTTTTAACGAAACACATTTGCATTGAAATTTTTTTGTACAAAGTTCTGACGAAAAATATTTCTATAAAAAATTTAACGAAAAAAATTCGTCAAAATTCTTTACAGAATCTAAATTTGACGGAAAATATTTGCGTCATACTTTTTGACGAAAAAAAATTCTGTTGAAATTTTCTACAAAACACATTTTCCTCGAAAATTTTTGACAGAAAATATTTTCGACAAATTTTTTGATAAAAAAAATTTCTATCAAAATTTTCAAGTCAAAATCGACGGAAATTATTTCTGTAAAAAAATTTGACGAAAAATATTTCGACGAAAAAAATATTTCGTCAAAATTCTTTACGGAATCTAAATTTCGTCAAAAGTTTCACAAAAACATTTCCCTCAAAATTTTTGAAAATAATATTTCCGTCGAAATTTTCATTGGGACACATTTTCATCGAAAATTTTGGACGAAAATATTTCGTCAAAATTTTTGACGGAATTCTTTTTTCAGTCAAAACTTTTGGTGGAATTTTTTTTTATTGATATTATTTAAAAATCATTGTCGTCAAAACTTTTGACGGAAACTAAATTCGGTCGAAAATTTTAACAAAAAATTTATTTGTGTAAAAAATTTCATCGGATGAAAATTCTGTCACCTTTCAATGAAAAGTATTCCAACGAAAAAATATTTTTTTGACAAAATTTTTTGTCGTTTGCAACGTAGTTTTTGTGTAAAAAATATGATCTTTTTTAGTAGTGTAAAAAGTACATATAAAATTTAGAAGGCCCGCGGGTTGGCCCTAACCCATAGGGCTTTGGCCCGTGTGGATCTATATCATTGTGGGCTTTTTGGCCCTGTGGACTTTTTGGCCCTAACCCACTTGGGCTAGGGCTAAATGGGCCGGGCTGACCCGTTTTGACAGCTCTACCTAATAGGTCAAAGAGCCTAGAATATCATCGTAAATTATTACCATAGTATTCTAATAGTACTTTTGATTCTTCACATTCATACCTAGCTATAGTATTTCATGCTCTGTGTTACATTTGTTCCAAAAATGAGCACACCATGTGACCTATAATAGATAAAAATGTTATAAATGACTAATGAAGTTCTTTTAAATGCCTATAATAATCATGAGTGTTTAACTCAAATAGACAAATTCTTAAATGAGTTTGTTTGTGAAGTATTCTGAGGTATGATCCTGAATCCCGTTATTGAGTTCAGACCCAAGATAAGCTCCCCACCTAGGGAAGACTTCTCCGGCTAGGGCTTAAACCCATCAGTCAGGGTCGTGGGTGTAACAGCCTGTTACGTACCGGTAATGTTATCATTGCATATGGTATTAAACGCAGTTACAATCACAGTAATTGAGTTAATTTAATTACGGGTAAACTTTTTCTTTTACTAAATCCTTATTGTTCATTATTCAACATTTTCGTAATCAATTTAAACAACACCGTAATTATAAATGCAAATCTCGCGGAAGCATAAAACTTATTTATTATAACCCTTCCTAGCAATACCATTAACTAAAGGTTATAAAATCACTCATTTTTGAAATTTAAACAGTGGTAATCGATTACCATTCTTGAGGTAATCGATTACCAAAGGTTATTGTAGAAGTCATACCTGTTTTTGGGTAATCGATTACCTTGCCATAGGTAATCGATTAGTGAACTAGGTAATCGATTACCTATACAAAAGTAATCGATTACTTTGATCACAGTGGCTCAATTCTGCGTCCCCTTTTTCAGGTAATCGATTACCACACTGAAGGTAATCGATTACCCTACTGTAAAAATTACTGATGACAGTTTTTTCTCTTGAAAATAACACAAGTACTCCACTCCTAACACTTTAATACTAATTACACAACTAGTACCATTACTAATGTAGGCTATAGGCCCTTCTATCATGCATAATCATTAAGCAGTGCATTAATTACAATATTCATCATTTCCTTGGCCATTTAAACATCATATGGCTTATTTACAACACTAAGTCTCCAAATGCCTCAAAACACAATATGTGGCCATGAACAAGTCTCATGCTCATAAAATACTAATATAAGCTAAGGCATAGAATGTACATCAATTACAAAAGTCTTAGAATATAATTATGAACACCTAAAAGCATGGCAATATCAACATGTAATATGTTCATAACCTAAATCCAAAATGCTAAACACTATGCTATGTGCATCAAATGTAATCCTCCAAAATGCTATGCTCTCCATATGTACCCCCTGATCAACTCCTCCACTAAGCAGGCATCTTGCCCAAAGATCCTCTATGCTCACTATAACCTAAAATGATGTCTCCAAACGCAAGATGAGATATACAAATATATCTCGGTAAACCAAGGGTACAGGATCACTCCACCCCATGGCTCACTCAATGTGCATATAATGATCATCATATAAAATGCATAACACAGAAATATCACACAACACTGGGCTCACATCCAAGAACATCCATATAAGGATTCCGTTCAAGGACCCCATCATATAACTCTCGGAAAGCTTCTTGGTGCCTCTCCCATGGATGAGACGACCCCATGGCAAAACCCAACTGGAACTCCTCATGAGACCTATCCAGCGAAAGTCCCACATTTGGATCATCCTGGTACCGCTCCTAGAGACAGTCTCACGGCAAAACCTGATCGGAATCCCCCAAAGGGATATCTCCAGCGAAAGTCCAAACCACACACATCTACTGACAAGAGATTACAGATATGTCACACAATATGCTCCAAGCATGTCACACAATCATGGCAATAATGCATGAACATACAATTTCACACAATGTCATAGAGCACACAATCCAACCACTACCTTTCATTAGGTGTGGCGGAAAACACAAGGAGATAAACTCCAGTACCAAGAGTTTACCTTAACTCCGAAAGCAATGCTCTCATACGTAAGCTCCAAGCTTAATCCACCTCTACTGAGTTCGTGCGAGGTAGCCTATATTGATCAAATAATCATGATCATCAACACTTGCGTACAATCAATCAACTTCACAATAATAATAACCAACATAACCACTTAGGCCTAAAGGCTATCTTTCATTTATTTCAACTATTTCACCATTTATGCACCAAGGCATCACCCATTGATTACACCACATTTTTCACATCATTTTTTCTCATTTCATCCTATAGGTAGATGGGTTCCTCCCCAATCATCTACGGAGATTTCCAACTATTTTCATATGATTCTACCAACCTTAATGATCCTCATTAATATCTCAACAACCAACCATTAATTCTCAACCATCACATTTATGATTTTCAAGACAATTCCATCATAAATTTACCTAAGTTACAAATTTACAAACCACCATAATTTTTATTGCATCAATCATCATCATTTATCATTCTAAGCATTTAATTCCAAATGAGCAATATCATTAAAAGCCCCTAACTACCACAACTCATCAACACATAATCAAAACCCTCATCTATTTTATGATCTCATTGAAAACTCAAAGAGAGTGTGAAAACTTACCACCAATAGTTTCCTAGGATCCAAGGGGATTATCTACAACCAACCAATCAACACAAAAAAGCACCAAAATCTCCCAAAAATCCACAAATTTTGTGGCTGATTTTGGAGAATTTCTCCCCACACAATGATCCCCACAAGATGCTCTCTACATGAAAGTCACTCACAAACTCAAGGAAAACAACTTTGTAGTTGGAAGTTTCTCCTAAAAATGGCTCTAACTTAAAGTTTTAATTTGAGAAGCTTTCTTGCCCTTAACCATGGTGGGGAGCTCCACGGTAAGAAGAAAGAGAGGAGAGAGAAAATGTGAGAAAATCTGATTTCAAGTCTCTTTACCCACTTAAGTCACTTAAGTGGATCCCACACGTATCTTAACTTTCTTAAATCACTCAATTTAATCTACAAATTCATAACCTACGTATTTTTCTCGTTCACGTCGTATTTTTACTTCCTATAAATACTAATCATATTTTTGCGCTTATCGGTACAATTATATCACAGTACTTTTATACCGGTAAAATCATTATTCATCAAATTTGCAGAAACTTGCCTATCCACTCAATTTTTCGTTCTGAATCCATTGTCAGTGTTATTTTTCTCATTTGAGACCTCCTACTCAAATTTCATTTCCTAAGGTTACGTGTTTGGTAAATTATCATTTTACCCTTCTTATGCAATTTGACTATAATTTCAGGATTTTCACTAATCCTACCCTTTAAACCACATTTCTATGTATAATAATATGTTTCCGAAATACGAGGTGTTATAGTGGGTATACACTCACGATCCTCCCCATATTCTTCGACACACGATCATCATATGGGAAAATTGCTCTAAGGTCATGATTATTACGATAATTGCTCTCCAGGGAAGTATAAATACATGAACAATTCCCGTGGGGAGGATGCTTCATACACACAACATTTCACAACTTATTCTACCCTTAAAGCTCTCACCATTCCTATATATCACACACACACACACCCTTTATTAGCATACTCATTGGATTGTGGCTAAAAGTATTGAACTCATTATTGCCAATTATCTTTTTTTGCTTGCTCAGTGGATATAATTACTAGCTCATACACTAGACATCAGTTTTCACCTCGAACAAGGATATTCACTATTTAGAACCATCTTATAAATTTATGATAAAAATCCTTTTGCACAAGTCCACTCACATAATGTCAGATGTCAAAAAATTTCAAAAGTTTAAGCCACGCGACACATGAATAATTTTATTATATATTTTAACATAATTTCTTATGCAATATATTTTTTTCGGATTTTTTATTATGATCCCGGTGTACATTTTTTTGGATGCTCCTTTTCAAATAAAGAATTTTTTTTTTTTACATTTATATCCCTATCTTCTTTTTAAATTACCTCTCACTCCTTTTTTCTTTCTTTTTTGATTAAGGCACACCAAGGCCCGGTCCACCGCAAATGACCTCCTTTTTTTCCCCTCTAGGTTCAAAGCATGGTAAGTGATGATGATATTAATAATTTTATATCAACATCTTCAATACAACACTTGTGAATCTCACATGCATATTAAGACTTTTCCGTTAAGGAATTTTCTTATTTTTATTAATAATCAATCATTATTAATAATTTGAGAAGATTATTTTAATGCCCTTATTTTTTTGTGATGGTACGTGCAGTTTTTAATAATTAATAATTTATATTTGGTTATGTATTTAACTTACTCAATATATAAATATACTAAGTTGCTTTTATATTTATATTTTATTTATATAAAACATATAATCAAATATTAATAACCAATTACTAAAAATACTGTTATTTTTATAAAACGAAGGGTAGCCAGAGAATTTTCATAATTTCGTACAACCATTACGAGGGAAGTTGTATGGTGAGTGGTGACGGAGTCAATTGCTCTGACGCTAAACACTCACTCAAAATATAACAGATCAATTTTTGTTTTATTGTTTAAAGTTTAAAAATATGATTTACAAAGAAATAAAATAAATTTGACTTCATCCTGGCATTCCCAACAAAACTCATAGCGACCTAGACCATTTTCCTTATATCTCCAGCTGATTGTAATACTAAGAAAACACATTAAAATTTATTGAGTTTTAATTTTATTAAGACAACTATTTTTTAACCAAATCAAGAAGAAAATGCAGAGGCATAGGTTATTCTTGAAAGGCATGTTGATATCAGGCATAACTTTTTGTGGCCATATTCGATACCACCCACTTATTGCACTAGCCCGGTGTCCATTTAAAATATTAGTTTAAGGTCTATTTGAAACACATGATAAAAAAGATAAGATAGGATAACTTATCATATTCTATTTTTATTTCTTGTTTGGTTGATCAAAAGAATATGATTAGCTTATTCGATTGTCTCATTTTATCCTATCCAATACATGATTTCTGATTCTACGGGAGAGTTGAGTTATGATTCAATATGATAGGATATCAATATTGAATACCTAATATATTCCCACGCTATCCAATATTGTATTTATTGCATTATATTTTGTTTTTTCTTTTTCCTTTCTCCTTCTATATAATCTTATCAGATTGTTAATCAGGTGCTCACATGACATGATATAGGCTTATCAGCCACATATCATATCTTATCCTTATCAGTCTCATATCATATCCTACTCTTATCATATCCTATCCACCAAACGAGCCCTAAACTTTTATTGTTTGAGAATTTTTAAGCATAGTGTGTCTCTTAAATCTATCATTTTTTTTCAATATTCTGACTAAATTTCATTTAATGTATTGCATCACTATTAAAAATTTAGATCTCACTCGCTATTATTAATTTGAATTACAATATCTCTCCATTTTTTTATTAAAAGAATATTTTATTAAAAGAACTATCTCTCTAATCTCGTTTGATCTCTCACATCTAAGTAATCTTGTCTATTTTATTGAAATTAAGTATTTAATTAATCAGTAACCAACCGGTGAGCATGTCGATTTTTATACAACTGCTTTTTGAGAGTTGAAAAATTATTATTACGAGATAGGATATTATTATTATCAGTTAGTGTTATTATTAATGTCGCTATGACTTTGGTAGTAATAATATTTTATCTCTATTATTATTATCATTATTAATAACAATTAATATGTTTATTTTATAAAATAAAAAATAAATTATTTTGATAACTAAATCAATTATATATTTATTAATTCGTATCCGAATTTTGCACGGGGGTTCTCCTGTTCTAAATAAAAATAGCATAATTATAATTGAATTAATCACATTAAAAATTGAAAAATTATTATATAGTAAAATTTATATCTATTTACCAAAAAAAAAAAAAAAATTTATATCAAAATTTTGTGGGATGTGGATTCTCATCTATTTACGAAAAAACCCGCCTTTCCAGTTCCGACACCTGTTTTCTGCGTTGGAAAAGACCAAAGTACAATAAATAAAATAAAATAAAAATCCGAATGCTTTTTCCTCAGCCATGTAAGAATTAAAAAATAAAATAAAATAAAATAAAATAAAAAATGCAACGTGAAAGTATCACACACTCTTTGCGTCTCGGTGTCGTTTCCACTCTTCTAACACAACACTATCTGTCTGCCTATATATCATTTTCGTCGCCGGAACCCTAATTCGATCTGCCGGAACTCGAGATCGCCGGTGAGTCTCTGATCTCACAGGTTTTTCATCGACCTTGTTGGTGTTCTTATACTTTGTTTTATTAATTTATTTACTTGGTTAAGGTTACACTCACAATGAATCATTTCGGTTGATGCAGTAGATGATTGTACGATTTGGGAATAGGTGAGATCAAAGGGGCTGGATTTCCTCGCCGAATGGAGGGAGGTAGCGTCTTTAGACTTACTTCTTATGGTACTGTTCATGACCAACTTTTTTTTGAGATGTAGGGTTCTCGTTGTTTTTTCATTTTGTTAGGAATTAGGATTGGTTTACTTTGTAATGGTAAGGTTCTTTGTTTTTTTTTTTTTTTCCATTCCAAAAAACATAACTTTGACTTTGTTTGGAGATTTCTTAATTTTGTTGGTTTAGGTTGCTTGGAAATGGTAAGTTTTTATATTTTGAATTTTTTTGCTTTCTTTCTAGTTGCCCGGTCTGGTTAATTGGTGCTGAGAAGAATTGTTCTGTGACTGCTTTTAATTTAAGGAGATGGTTAATTTCTACGTGTACATTGTTTTGGAAGGTTTTTAAGGATGTCTCACTCAGGAATACCGCTGTGCATAACTGATTATGCTGCTGGCGAAGTGGACATCCGGTATCCAAATTTAAATATGTCATTTTTTTTTTATAAATAAGAGTAATGCTATTAGTCACTGAATAAGGGAAATTTAGTTATACAAGCCATTTGGGAGTGATTTCGTGTAAAAACATGAATATAGCAGTGCTTTTTTTTAATAGAATAGGTTGGTGAAAAGAAGCTGCGAAGGGTCACAACCTGAGTGCTGATATGGCACTATGCAGAAGAAGCTTTCTTACTGCATGATGGTTGTGTTAACCCATCTTTGTAGTTTACAAAATTGAGACCACTTGGACGCATTCAATTAGCTGTATTTTTCATTTGCACCTTTTCTGCCGGATTATACTTTTCAAAACAACATTCCCAAATTGCTAGACAGTCTATAAACCCAAGGCTCTGAGCTGTTCGCCACTGCTCTCTCTCTCTCTCTCCCCCTGCCAAAATAAAACTGGTTCCTTTGTAGGCAAATCAATTCTAAGTTAGATAGATTAATAGATATATAATATATTACCATAGGGGCACCAAAGTTATTTTTTGTATGAATATGACTTTTGTTTTTTTTTTTTAATTGAACTATTTTAGGTAATTCTTGAATCGACTTGATATTTCAAATTATGTAATCACCAAATGATTAAATGATTAAGTTGTTTTCTGCTTTCGGTAAATTGAGGTTGTATGTTACCCTGCTTCATGTGGGGTCGTTGTATTAAATTAGTCAATAGCCAGCTGGAGTGACTGCTATCACGCTGGAGTGGGGCGAGTTTCCCAGCTCCCTGATGCTTGAAGTAGAGGATTTTAGCATAACGGTGTAGGCAGTGCACCACAATTTCTTCCCTTCGCATATATGGGTGGCAGCCAAAGCAGTTTCTATTAGGGTTTTCAGTTTAGATCTGGTCAGGCAAACGTCTATTTAGCCTCTACATATAGATTGGAGGACCCAAAGTGCATCTGGCCGGAATCGAAGCCCCAACACTAGGATTTATTCCATGTGCCGCTGTGGCTGTTCAGTTCTGTTTTAATGGCAGCTTCTTGAATAAGCCTTCTTTCTCTGTTTTGTTTTGTGTAGTTCATTCCCAACATCATTTCTTGAAACCAAATTTAAAGTTTTTTTATTTAATATTTTTTTTTTCAAGAAATGAAAGGAGATCACTGTCCTGTTGCTCTAATAATTGACAGCTGCCCTGTTTTGTAATTGACTTCACTATTCTTTTTAGTAGTAACAATCTTTGTTTTTATTTACTTATCTGGTTATGCTTTTAAGACTTGTTATTAGTACTTTAGGTTTTGAGTATTGAAATTTTGTTTAACAAAAACATCTCCCCATGAAACCCTGACTTGAAAGGGTAGAGGTGAGAAAATCTCTCTATGCAGTCTTTCCCTTGCATATTAATTGTTAGCTTTTTTATGGTACAAAACTTTAAAATTATCAGGAATATTAATTTTGTGTGTTCACCCATTTTTGAAGTATTTTGATTGTAGCTGCTATCCTTTGTGTCCCGGCCGCTCCACAATGTGCTATTTCCCACTATTATTTTTGGGGTTGGCTGCCCCACCACGTCTTCTGCCACAAACTACTCTGGGCTGTTCGTTACTCAAGAACTTTTTAATTTGAATTTCTATGTCTGTGTTATTCTGATGCATGGATGAAGGATGTGTATATTTATGTGGTAATCTTATTTGAAGTGTGTACCTCTGTTTGCTTGTGTTTTTGTCTGCATGCGTGTGTGTCTATCTATTTATGAATATATTTTATCAAGTTTAAGGACACTTTTCTGGCTGTTTATCTTATTCTAACATGCTTATTTGTTTTAGGGATACACCCATGGATTATGATGACAATGATTTTCAAAGCCAGAATCCCCATTTAGCTGGTGAAGGGAGCAACAAATTTCCTTCAGCATTAAGGCCATTTGCTCTTCCTAAGTTTGATTTCGATGAAAGCCTTCAAGGGCATTTAAGATTTGATAGTTTAGTTGAAACTGAAGTTTTCCTTGGCATTGAGAGTAACGAAGATAACCACTGGATTGATGCATACTCCCGGGTGAGTAGTGGCATAGAGTTTAGTTCAACTGCAGCTGAATCTTGCTCTATATCAAGACATAATAATGTTTGGTCTGAGGCCACTTCCTCAGAATCTGTTGAAATGCTATTAAAATCTGTTGGACAGGAGGAATTTATCCCTAGAGAAACTGTTATACAGGAATCTGATGCTTGCGATGAACTGGCATGCTTAGCTAAGCAAATGGAGCCCAATCCAAAACCTGATGATAAAAATGAGTGTAATGATAATGCTACAGAGTTACAGCCACCTGGAGATATTCATGAAAACTTGTCTGGATCAAAGGAGGATGTAGAAATGGAACAGTCTCTGGCTGGAGTTTCCCTAGGTCAGGAAGGTGCATTATCCATTGATGGAAGTTCAAGTAATCTGCAACCACATGATATGCACAGAAATATTGACTTGCCTGTGCCTAGGGGGATTCTCTTTACTGATGGCAAAAGTAACGACACAAATCAAGGAAGAGTTGAGAGTGGCGCTGATGGTTCTCTTGACGAAAAAAGTCAAGATGACTCATCTGCTTCTAGGGTGAAGACTAGTATTACTGCTGCTTCTACACAAAATATCTCTTTTACATGTGATGTCTTAAACATTCAAAATGTGCAAAATCAAGTAGCTAGTATGGGTGATGAGAAGCAAAGTTCTTTACAAATACAAACTAATAAGCAAGATTTGGAATCTTCTGTAATAAACAAAGATTGTGATGTTGACACTCAAACTGTGGATGTAAATGCAGTTGCAGATGAAGTGCATCATTCTGATAAACCTCTTTGTTCAATCCCCGTGGAAGAAACTTTGGCAAGTGGGACTGTAGTTAATGGCCTTGAGACTGGGGTAAGTAGTTTAGAAGACTCCTTAAGCATGGTACCTGATGGTATTTCTGACTTGCAGAAAGAAGAAAGATGCAGTGACAATACATGTTTCAGAGATTTGTCTCAGGGCAATGCAAATGAAGATGTGGTCTTGATTAAAGATGCAGGTACAGATGATCAGTCCGCACTAAATACATGTGACTCACCAAGGGTTTCAATTAAAGATGATTCTAGTTCTGAGGGGCATGTAGTTGAGGTCAGTAATTCTGATTGTGGGACTTGTCCAAATTTTCAGCAGAATGTGGGAACCGTTGAGAAGACATCTGCCAAGAGCAGTGTTTCTGAGGAAAAGGAGTTATTGAACACTGGTAACCAGATGGATGCAGATGTTTTATTAAGTCAGTCAGAGGCATCTATGTTTGCTGTGGTGGACAATAACACTTCTACTGTTAGTGAAGGAAATAATGGTAGCAGAACGGGAGGTTTTTCCAGTTTCGATGCGGTGGTGTCTACCAAATCTGACATTTTGGGTGAGGCAACTGAAGTATGTGAAAACAAGGAATCTGACAAGATGGATGATCATGAAGAATTTTGTCAAGATGTTTCTGTCATTGACCGAGAGAGTGAAAAGGTCCCTTTTGATTCTAGCCTAATGTATTGTGATGTTGACCAATCCCGTCTTGTTGATAGGGAAGTTGGTTCATCATCTCTTGGTGCAGGTAGCATGGAAACTAAGTTGACAAGTTCGACAGTATCAGTTGATGTCATGGCTGTCAATAAATCAGGTTTGTTATAATTACTTTTGAAAATATTAATATAGGATTTAACTTACCATAGGGATTAATCCAAGGCTTCTTTTCATGTTGTTTTTCAGCTTCACAATTTATATCTGAAAATATTAGTTCGACATCCTGTGAGATAGATGTTCAACCTCCTAGCAGAATTGTGTCCACACATGAAGTTACAGATCATCATGAAATTCAAAGGGTGATACTTGTTGGGTCTGCCTCTGTTGATAAAACAGAGGACTCTGAAGCCAAAATAGCTGAGGAAACAGGCATATCTCTTTCTGTTGGGTCTTCTGAACAGGAATTTGCTCCTTGTCATGTTACTAGAACTGAAAAACATAAATTTTCTGACACTTCTAGTCAGATTTTATGTGAGACAGTAAGCAGTTGTCTGCAGAATCTTGGAACTACTCCTAATGAAAAGATCAGTGAACCTCTAGAAACACTAAGTGATAAGGTTGATCAGGAATGCACAAATGAGGTTGGTGTGGGTCCAGTTCTATGTGAATCAAGAGAGAAACAGGGTGATGAAGTTGGGCTTTCTGTTATTAAGGATGATGAGGAGACAATACAAAAGAATCATGACAAGTCATCCTCAAAAATATCAGGTAATCTTTAATCTAGTATTGTCCATTTTTGTGATTCCTTTCAAATTCTGTAGTTTGTGGTATGGGGTTTGTGTTAGTTCTGGAACATGGGAAAAATTATCGTGTAACTGGTGGCACCAACTATGCAAATTGCCCTACTTTCCTCTAATTAAATGATTTTGTAAATGACTGTCTGTTGATTACGTTATGCATTTTTTAGGAACGCATTGTTGTTATGTATTCATTCATGAAATTTAATGTTAACAGCATCTTGTCTTACTGTTGCACATAGTAAGAAATATTCCCGTGTTTGTTCCTTTTCTGATTTTGGGTTCTCTTACTCAGGTTTTAACAAAATGAAAAATATCATATGGTGTTCTCTTGTTGAAATTAGTCATGTTTGTTTGCTTGACTATACTTTTATCAAACAGTGACCTCGTGGTTTCTCAGATGTCAAACTTATTCTAAAGTAAGATAACTAATCGGCATGTGTCTTTGGAAGATTCTTATTGTACCATTCAGATATGTCTGGACTAAGGGAAGCCTACTTAATATATATAGGATGATAATTGGCAGTAGACCATTATTTTGGCTTCATTGTGTATTGAATTTCTCGTTTGATCAATGCTCTTATATTCAACTCTGTCTTGTAGAACTTGTCAGCTTTTTCCCCCATAAGAAACCTGAAAGTCACACATGTTTCTGTAGTTAAGAAGAAAATGGTGGACCCGAGGAAAAGTGGAGTTAAATCAGGGGAAAAAAGAGTAAATAGAGTTTAATTTTTTAAAAGTATTTATATATATTATTGTAACATGCTTTTGCAACCCTATAACTTTTATTAGTTTATTGAAAAAGCTTTTAATTGAGCTTCATGACTGTTTTGGATAAAAGTAAAAATGGAAAACTACCTTTCTGTGCTATCTCCTCCTCCTCCTTCTGTTCTCTTTCCTAATAGTAGAAAAAAGTATGAAAGACGCCAAAGTGGTTCTACCCGTATTATATATAATCAACTACGTCAGCTTCTTCTTCTTTTTTTTTTTTTTTGGGGTGGGGATCGAAAGGAGAAATACAAGTACAAATTCTAAACCTAATACAATCTAGAATATGCAAAGTGAAATATATGATCCAGGGGCAACGAACACAAGATTGATTATATGGGCAATCAAAAGTGCTATTTAATTTTTCTGATAATTCTCTTACTATAGAAGTTTCAATAATTTTTTGCAAACCTAAGTTGATGCATGATGCATATTATGAAATGTTCGTATCATGATGCTATTCCTTCTTAAATAAAAGAATTCATCAAGAAAAGAGAGAAGTGCATAGATTGGAAGGAGGGGGGATAAGGCATCCTCCCCAACCCCCATTCTCCCCTTAACCACGAACTTAGAATCCCATTGCATATAAGAAACAAGGGTTCTTGAAAAGAAGGCCCTCTCAACACATCCTTCCAAATCAGGAGCAAACCCCCACTCATAAAGAATGAGAAGGGAAAAGAGGGATGAATGTAAGAGATGACTCTTCTGACATGCGCTAGTTACAACAACAGTAGCAGAAACCTTTTCCCACTGGTTGGGGTCAACTGCATGGATCAAACAAAAACACAAAGACTCACAAGTCCCATGAGTATTATTGTGTTGGTCTTCGCATCCTGACCATTATGAGGATGGCAGTATTCTCTGTTCCCCACCCTATCTCTATTTTTTTCTTTCTAGTTGTCATAAGCATACTACCTGTACTAATGGTCTCTGCTTTAAGCATATGATTGTGGCGTCTTCTTCCTGGTTGCTTGTCTACATTTTGAGTTTACATTCGATCTGCCCTGTTTATTCTTGTTTCTTCTGGCTGTGTCCTTTCAGAGCAAAGGTAGTAGTGAACTTCTGGGTGTAACCATGGAAAATGTTTTGTAATTTGTACCAATTTGTCCTGTCCTGTTTTATAATCACCCCATGTTATTGTGGTAGAATGGTTGAATATAATTTGTGTGAACTAGTGCTGAGTTGTTTATAATTGTAACGTCTCATGCTCTTAACATTCATTCAAATATTTCATAATATTGGAATATTACTTTTGTAGGTGACATTATATCTGCAAACAAAGGTTTCATATCTTCTTCACCTGATTCACACATCAAGTTGCATGAGACCGGAGGCTGTCCTGCCAATCCTTCCATTAGTACTTGTGGTCCCTCTATTACATTTGGAATCCATCCTGAAAATGAAAAGGATGGGAATCAGGTTAAGACTTCTGCTGATCTGAATCCTCCAGCTTCTGAGTTCATAAATAAGGATGAAAAAAACATGTCTACTGATCATGATCCCAAGGGGAATGATGCGTCTAAAAATGAGAGAAGCTTAATTCCGGAGGTAAATCCAGCGGTAAATTTGTCCAAGAAAGACATTTTAGATTTAACCACGAGAGGAACAAATGTTGGCAAGAGCCAAACAGTTCCTGTTACTCCAGCCAACAAAGCATCAACGGTAATTCTTGTTGCTGTTCATAATACAAGTCTAAAGGCTCTGTTATCTGAATGTTATTCTCTGTACTGCTTATATTTCCTGATTTAGTTTCCCCCTGACATTCATGGGGGCTTCTTGAAAGATTCATTGTTAAGATATGTTATGTATTTTCATTATGAAGTGATCTAATAGACTTATTTTATTCTTTTTTTCTCCTCCTTCCTTATTATTGAAGGTTGTGGAGGAATTTCCATTGGCTTCTGGGCTAGGTACTCCCAAGAGCAAAGCAGCAGGAAATGTCTCCCATGGGAGTCCACTAATATCCGATGGTGTTTTAGCACGTAGTATTTCTAAAGTTACACCTGAGCGCAAAACTCGGCGAGCATCTAATAAGATAGCTGGAAAGGAATCTTCTAAAAAAGGAAGTAAAGGAAAAACTGTGGCAAGACAGTCAGAAAGAGCAGATAGATCAACTAGTGTGTCTCTGAGCCCGTCACCTGGTTTCCAGCTTATGCAATCGAACGAGATGCAGCATTATGGGCACATTGATTCCATCAGCACAAAGCCATTTGCTCTTTTAAATGCTTCAACATCTAGTCTTCCAGATTTGAACACTTCTGGTTCTCCATCTGTTCTATTTCAACAGCCTTTCATGGATATTCAGCAAGTACAATTGCGTGCGCAGATCTTTGTCTATGGAGCTTTGATGTGAGTTCAAATGTTGGATATATTGTATTTTGTTTAATTGTTATGGATGCTACATAGATACATTGTGCATGTTTGCTTATGAATCATGTGTTTTTTTATCCATTCTACCTTACCTTGTTCCCGCTCCCCCATGGTTTATTCAAAAATGGGAAATCCTTGGTCAGTTTTATTTTACGGCTTTCAGTTTTAATCGGTTTGTTGAACCTTAAACCTATTTTGTGCTCATTCAATCACTATACTATCTGAAGCTGAGATACGAGTGTACCTTCATGAGATAGTAATTTTTTTAAGCAGCTTGAGATGTTCTATACTCTCTATTGAAAAGAAGTTTTTGTATATTGATCTTGAATAATTTACATGAGTGAGTATTTATACAAGAAAGAATCGCTGAGAATGACTAAGCGATGACTAATCAATCCTAATCACAATCAATCCTAATCAATCATAATCAATCCTAATTAATAGGAAATAAAAACGGAAACATGTTTGAATTCTGATTTTCTACACTCCCCCTCAAGTTGGGAGGTAAATATTGATCATTCCCAACTTGCCAATCAAGTCTTCGAATGCTGGACGGTGTAGGCCCTTGGTAAGGATATCTGCCGTTTGCTCTTTGGTTGGAACATATATCAAACGCACACTTCCATCATCTAATTTTTCTTTGATGAAGTGACGATCAACTTCCACGTGCTTTGTTCGATCATGATGCACAAGATTTTGAGCAATGCTAACAGCTGCCTTGTTGTCGCAATATAGTTTTATTGGTAGGGAATATGAAATCTTCAACTCTTGAAGAAGTCTTCTCAACCAGATTCCTTCACAAACTCCATGAGCTAAAGCTCGAAATTCTGCTTCAGCACTACTTCTTGCAACCACTGTTTGCTTTTTGCTTCTCCAAGTAACAAGATTTCCCCACACATAGGTGCAATAGCCTGAGGTGGATCTCCTGTCTACTGATGAGCCTGCCCAATCTGCATCAGTGTAGATTTCAATTGTCCTTTTATACCCCTTTTTAAAGAATAATCCTCTTCCTGGAGTATTCTTGAGGTATCTAAGCACCCTATAGACTGCACTAAGATGCTTCTCCTTGGGTGAGTGCATGAATTGACTAATCATACTCACCGCAAAGGCAATGTCAGGACGCGTATGAGATAAGTAGATTAGTTTACCAACCAATCGCTGATATTGTTCTTTATCCACCTCATTCCCATCTTCAATACCTAACTTGGTATTAGGTTCCACAGGTGTCTCAGCAGGTTTACACCCTAACATTCCTGTTTCCAACAAAAGATCTAGAACATATTTCTTTTGTGTTAGAGTGATGCCTGTTTTGCTCCTAGCAACTTCCATACCAAGGAAATATTTGAGAGTGCCAAGGTCTTTGAGTTCAAATTGAGCTGCTAGAAATTTCTCCAAGTTGTTCAATTCCTCAATATCATCATCTGTAAGAATTATATCATCTACATATACAATAAGAATAGCAATTTTACCATCCTTAGAGTGTTTGTGGAAGAGAGTATGATCAGTCTGTGCTTGAATGAAGCCTCTTCTTTTGACTGCTTGTGTGAATTTGTCGAACCATTCTCTGGGAGATTGTTTCAATCCATATAGAGACTTTTTTGGTTTACACACTGATCCATTTCCCTTTTCAAAACCAGGTGGAGGATCCATATAGACTTCTTCATGTAAGTCACCATTTAGGAATGCATTCTTCACATCTAACTGTTGCAGAGGCCAATCTAGATTGGCAGCAAGAGATAAGAGAACTCGGATGGTATTGACTTTAGCAACCGGAGCAAAAGTCTCATGATAATCTATCCCATGAGTCTGAGTGAAACCCTTTGCAACCAATCTTGCCTTGTATCTGTTGATGCTATTATCTGCATTGAATTTTATTGTAAACACCCATTTGCATCCTACTGCCTGTTTTCCTTTGGGTAGGGTCACTATCTCCCAAGTTCCATTTCTTTCTAAAGCATTCATTTCTTCAAAGACAGCATCCCTCCATTTTTGATCATTGAGAGCCTCATGTATATTTCTCGGTATCTTTGTACTATCCAACATAGTATTGAAAGCACGAAACCCTGGGGACAACTTTCCATATGAAATATGATTAGAAATAGGATGAGTAGTACAAGATCGAGTACCTTTTCTGAGAGCAATGGGCAAGTGTAGATCATTTTCACCATGACACTCAAGTATTGGGGTGCTGGAACTAGAACATGGTTCAGAATCCTGGCAGTGTAGAGGCTCTGGGTTATTCACACTTTGAGGAGGCTTTCGCCTGCTATAAACTTGTCCCCATTTTGAGGAGGCTCTTGATGGTGAGGATTCTGTAGCTCCCCCTGTTTCCAAAAGTAGAGGTAATACCGTGGCATCAGTAGGTTCCCATGACTGATCTTCATCTACTCCTATAGACTCCCCCTGAAGAGAAGTCGAGGGGAAGAAAGGGTCATTCTCAGAAAAAGTGACATCCATAGAGACAAAGACCTTACGAAGAGAGGGTGAATAACATTTATAGCCACGTTGAGTAGGAGAATAACCAATAAAGACACACTGAAGAGACTAGGATCAAGCTTAGACCGTTGATGGGAGGGAATATGGACAAATACAACGCAACCAAATAACTTGAGAGGTAAGGAGGAGACACCTCGGAAGGAAGGGAAGATACGAACAAGACTAGAAAGAGGAGACTGAAATTTCAGGATGCGAGATGGCATTCGATTTATCAGATACGAGGCAGTGAGAACTGCCTCTCCCCAAAGATATTTAGGAACACTCGTGGTAAACATAAGAGCCCGAGCAACTTCAAGGAGATGTCGGTTTTTTCTTTCCGCAACTCCGTTTTGTTGGGGTGTGTCAGGACACGAGCTTTGGTGAAGGATGCCATGTTGGGAAAGATATTCTCCAAGAATAGAGTTAAAATACTCTTTGCCATTATCTGTACGAAGAATTTGTATGGCAACTTGGAATTGGGTTTGAACCATGGCATGAAAATTTTTAAACACGGATGCAGCATCGGACTTATCCTTTAGAAGATACACCCAACAGACTCGAGAATGGTCATCAATGAAGGTAATGAACCATCGAGTACCTGAAATATTTTTAACACGGGCTGGACCCCATATGTCACTATGAATTAAGGAAAATGGGGAAGAGTCATGGTGAACTTTAGAAGGATAATGAGCACGAGTATGCTTGGCAAGTTGACAAATATCACAAGAAAACAAACTTGGACTTTTATTAATAAATAAGTTTGGCAACAACTTCTGAAGATAAATAAAATTTGGATGGCCTAGCCTACGATGCCACAGCATAACATCATTACATGAATCAAAAGGAAACATAGAGTTTTTTTCTACGAAAACAGCTTCATGAGTCACATCCTCCTCAAAGTAGTAAAGTCCACCATCCTCTCTAGCACTGCCAATCATCATCTCCGAGTCCTGTTCCTGAAAAACACAACCATGTGGAAAGAATTTAGCAAAGCAATGCAACTCAGAGGTGAGCTTGCTAATGGAAATAAGATTACAAGTCAGAGAAGGAACATAAAGAACTGATGTCAAAGTAATCAGCTTAGAAAGTTTAATGGTTCCGTGTCCCGCAATCTGGGAAAAACTGCCATCGGCGATCTTGACCCGAGAAGGTTCAAAATATGGAGTGTATGAACAAAACAAGCCAAGATTACCTGTCATATGATCAGAGGCTCCAGAATCAAGGATCCAATGATTTTGACTATCAACATGGAAAGTTGTACCTTGCTGGACCACATGACTAGTGGCCTTAGGAGGTTGAGTCAAAAGTCTCTGAAGTTGTTCAAACTGAGTCTTGCTAAGAAAGACACCATCAGAGTCAGAGGATGCATGGGGCTCATCAACCTTGTCATCAGTAGAGACCTGATATGCACGACCTTTATTTTGTCCTTTGGGCTTCCAATTTGCAGGTTTCCCGTGGATTTCCCAACATTTCTCACGGGTATGACCAATTTTATTGCAGTGGGTGCACCATGGACGACCATCCCGTTTTGATTCTCCGGAGGAACGGTCAATGGTACGGTTGGCAGCTAATGCAGACATATCATCAGACTTATCAAGCGACTCCTTTTCTCCCAGCATAACTCTCCGTCTACTGGCTTCTCGACGAACTTCAGCAAAGGCGTCAGCAAGTGAAGGTAACGGTCGCTGCCCCAATATTTGACCACGAACCTCATCAAGATCTCGGTTGAGTCCGGCAAGGAAATCATACAGTCTTTCCTTCTCCAAGTGTTTTTTAAATTGGGTATTAGCTTCCAATCCCTTAAGATCAGATGCATAATAAAGATCCAATTCCTGCCATAAATTCGTTAGTGCAGTAAAATATTCAGTAACAGTCATACCCCTTTGACGAAAGTCTCTCAACTTATTTCTCAGTTCAAAAACTTGAGAGGTATTCTCCAGATCGGAGTAATTCTGTTGAACAGCATCCCAAATTTCCTTGGCAGTATCAAAGAACAAATAGGTTTGGCCAATCTGTGGTTCCATGGAATTAGTCAGCCAAGCCATGACCAAGGAATTATTAATCTCCCAATCGTCATAATCAGGAGAATTCTCAGTAGGTTTCTTAATTCTTCCCTCAAGATAGCCCATCTTACCCTTTGCCCGGATGACCAACTTAACTGATTGAAACCATTGCAGAAAATTCCTACCGTTCAACCGGTGATTGGTGATCTGGAAACCTAAGTTGTCTCCAGAGGACTGAGAATTTGGGGCAGATGAGGAGGCAGAAGAGTGTTTTGAGGAAGCCATGAATAGAAAGAAGAGGGTTGACCGTTGATGAAAAATCAAGTTTTGTAAATTTTTGATCTGACCACTGGAACAGGAAGGGGAGAAGCCGGCGAGAAGGTCTGTGCAAGTCGCGGCGGAAAAAGACGTTGGGAAGGCAGCGCGTGGAGCTCACGCGCCGGAGACTGGCCGCGCGTGTGACGGCGCGTGCGGCGGTTGACGGCGATGGGTCCAGCGGCGGTCGACTCGTTGGATCCTTCTGAGTCGAATGGTCACCTCACTTTCTTGATCGGAGGTCAGTAGACTAGGTTTCTGTGTTGGACAGATTCAAGGAGGTGTTTAGGAGGTGTTTGACGGTGATGGAAGTGTTTGGATGGTTATTTCAGATTTGAATTAGGGTAGGAACGAACCCGCTCTTGATACCATATTGAAAAGAAGTTTTTGTATATTGATCTTGAATAATTTACATGAGTGAGTATTTATACAAGAAAGAATCGCTAAGAATGACTAAGCGATGACTAATCAATCCTAATCACAATCAATTCTAATCAATCACAATCAATCCTAATCAATCATAATCAATCCTAATTAATAGGAAATAAAAACGGAAACATGTTTGAATTCTGATTTTCTACACTCTCTGGTATGATAATCAACTGTGCCAATTATTTCTCTTATTGATGTTGCTGCAGTCAAGGCACAGTACCTGATGAGGCACATATGATATCTGCTTTTGGGGGCCCAGGTTTTTTTTCTTTCAAATCATGATCCCTTTTCCTTCTCTTTTCTCTTATTTGTTTGTAACAAAGTATTGAGTTCCCATGAATTGTTGTTAGATGGTGGAAGGAGCCTTTGGGAGAATGCTTGGCGTTCCTGCATGGAAAGACAGCGCGGTAAAAAATCTCATCCCATTAACCCAGAAACATCTTTGCAATCACGATCTGGTATCTTTTGTTGTATATTATATACATTTTTATATTAACTTGTTTGGTTTTTTCTTTGATTTGATTGTGTAACTCTTAAGAATTGATATCAGCAGGTCCTAGAACCACTGATTTGGCAGTTAAGCAAAGTGCACATCAAGGAAAAGGTGTCTCTTCACCTCTTGGCCTAGCCAACTGCAAGGCTACTCCAACAATTGTAAACCCTTTAATATCCCTTTCATCTCCCCTTTGGAGCCTACCAACTCCCTCTTGTGATTCCCTGCATTCTAGTTCCCTTGCAAAGGGTTCCGTTATGGATTATCCACATGCACTTACTTCTTTGCATCCTTATCAAACCCCACCTGGTAGAAGCTTTCTTGGACATAACACGTCTTGGACATCTCAAACCCCCCTTCGTGGACCATGGATTGCTTCTCTCACTCCTGCAGCTGATAACAGTTCCCATATTTCTGCATCACCTGTTACAGATACAATTAAGTACAGTTCAGTCAAAGGATCTTCTGTACCTCCTTCCTCTAGCATAAAGAATGTTCCAACTTGTCTGCCAGCTTCAAGTGCAGGTACACAAAATGTATTTGTAGCAACTGCCCCTCTGCTTGATACAAACAATGTCTCACATGCTCAGCATTCTTCAGATCCAAAGCCCAGAAAAAGAAAAAAAGTTATGGTGTCTGAGGATCTTGGCCAGAAGGCTATGCATTTCCAATCTCAAGTAGTACCGACTAATGTTGTCAGCAGCCATATATCTGCTGCTGTTGCCACTGCAGCCCCTGTTGGGAATGTGCCCATAACTACTGTTGAAAAATCAGTTGTGTCTATCTCTCCTCTATCTCTTGCTGATCACCTCAAAAGTGACTGGAATGTAGAGAAGAGGATTCTGTCAGATGAGTCTCTTACGAAAATTAAGGAGGCGAGGGTAAATGCAGAGGAAGCTTCTGCTCTTTCTGCTGCTGCTGTCAATCATAGCCTGGAGATATGGAAACAGTTGGATAAGCAAAAAAATTCTGGATTGGTGTCAGATATTGAGGCCAAATTAGCTTCTGCAGCAGTTGCGGTTGCAGCTGCTGCCGCTGTTGCTAAGGCAGCAGCTGCAGCTGCCAATGTTGCATCAAATGCTGCGTTACAAGCAAAAATGATGGCTGATGAAGCATTGGTCTTATCTGGTTATGAGAGTTCTTACCAAATTTCTCTTTCTGAGGGTATGAGTGACTTGGGAAAAGCAAACCCTGCTTCCATCTTGAAGGGTGCTAATTTAACCAACGGCTCTAGTTCTATTCTTGTCGCTGCAAAGGAGGCTGCAAGAAGAAGAGTGGAAGCTGCTTCAGCTGCCGGAAAACGAGCTGAAAATATGGATGCTATTGTGAAGGCTGCTGAGCTGGCGGCAGAAGCTGTGTCACAGGCTGGAAAGATTGTAACTATGGGTGATCCTCCCCCATTAAGTGACTTAGTAGAAGCTGGTCCAGAGGGTTGTTGGAAAGCAGCCCAAGAGTCTTCTCAGCAAATCGGACTATTGAAAGACATGGCCAGAGGTTTGGTAAACATTGATAATGTTGGAGACAGACCGGAAACTTCTCATATATGTAACAGAGGTATTTCATCTGATGAAATGGGGAAGCAGATTGCTGGAAGTGAGAAATCGCCTTTTCAGAAGGTGCATAATGAGATATCACAGGACCATACGAGGTCCATTGATGGCATTTCCTCTATTAGTAACATCAATGAAAAGAGTTCAAAAGGAACAAAGGGCCGTAAGGTTTCTGATTTAGTCAATCCTGTTGATATGCTTCCTGAATCTGAGACTGAAATACAGGCTTCTTTTGCTGTTGGTAATGGATCTGAAAATCTGGAGGAAAATAACATCAAGGAGGGAACACTTGTCGAGGTTGTTTTCATAAATTCTTTACATTTTTTAGTTGATTTAGTTAAAGTAGTTAGATTAATGACCATGGGCTTTTATTGTTATCATTACTACTTTGGTGATGATTAGATCCTAATTTTATTAAAATTGAATTCATTCTTTCCAATTTGGAAAGGTTGTTGCTTTTAAATTATATTTTTCCTGGCTAACTGAAGCAATCATATGTATCAGGTTTTCAAAGATGGCGAAGGATTTAAAGCAGCATGGTTCACAGCTAACTTATTAAGTTTGAAGGATGGTAAAGCTTATGTATGCTACAGTGTGCTTGTAAATGATGAAGGTTGGTTAAGATTATGCATACTTGTTGTTTGATGAGAATAAAATACCTTATTAACTAATTGACCAGTGAGAAAAACTACATGACTTTGTTTTCCATTTTTTTTCCATTGGCAAGGCCCAGTGAACCTGGGCTCACTGTGTGTACAGTCTCTAGAATATGACATTGGAATGTAAAAGCTATTGGATCAGATCATATAACTCTAATTCTGATGTTTTTCTGAAGGTGTTTGTCATAGGTTTAGTGCATAAATTCTTAATTAAGGCTTTGAAAGTAAATCAAGCATTTTGGATAAGAAAATTTTCAAATTTGTGTTTATATGATGTTAATATTGTCTCCTATCATCTTGGATGTGAATGAGTCACTGGTAATACAATTTGTATTACAACAGTGTATTTTGTCATTGTGAATAAGAAAAGAATCATTGTTTTCTAGATGCAGGGCCTTTAAAGGAATGGGTTTCACTTGAAGGAGAAGGAGACAAACCGCCCAGAATACGGACCGCTCGTCCTCTTACTGGTTTGCATAATGAAGGAACGAGGAAGAGGCGAAGAGCAACTATGGTAGATTATACTTGGTCTGTTGGGGATAGAGTCGATGCATGGATAAAAGAAAGGTATAGTTATCTACAGTTTTCAAAGGATGATTATGAGATAGAATTTGATGTTTATATGTAGTTATATATTATTGCCGTATGTCTTATGGGATATTTGCCTGTGACACTTTCTAATGTGTTCTTTTAAGGTTTTATTTGTTTGACACTAATCCAACAGATACAGGCGAAGTGATCCACATAAATGCAGTAACTATATATATACATACACACACACACACACATGTATATTAATTGTATAGAGTGTTTTGATTGTTGATATGAGCAATATTTTTATGGGTTCATTATTTATAGTTGATATCAAGAAATTCGCAAAAGGGAATGAATTTTATTGCGCTGATAGGATTCTGTATGCTCAAAGCACGAAAATAATTGTTCTTGATTATAACGTTTGATACACACTACCCATCATTCCGAGGAGTGTTTTTTAGATAACATCAATAATTAGCATCTTTAATTACACATTCAGTTCCTTCCGGAAAAAAGTACACACAAAAAGATCTTACAGATTCAATTCATCCTTATATTAGCTTTTGTCTTGCAAAAACCATAAAGCTGCAAAGCTTGGCCAGTTAGTGATGTCTTGCTGTTTGGTTTTGCAGCATCGTTGTTTTTCTTATTGCAATTTCATTATGCTGCGGCACTTTTAATGTGTATTTCCTTTTATTATATAGTTTTGTGTACCATACATTGCGTCTTTATTTTACTGTGGCAGTTATCTCATGTTTGGTAGTTTTTGTGATCAGCTGGCAGGAAGGAGTTATTACAGATAAGAACAAGAAAGATAAAACAACATTAACCGTTCACTTTCCTGGTATGCATGTTATTTGATCAAACATCAATTTATATTGTGCTTACCAACGTCTAAAACCTACTTCAAGGAAATACACAATCTAATTGGTTTTCTACAGCTAGTGGAGAAACATCAACTGTCAGAGCTTGGCATCTCCGTCCCTCCCTTATTTGGAAGGATGGGAAATGGATTGTCTCTCCCAAGGGGGGAGCAAATGACAGTTCTACCCATGAGGTACTTCTTTTGCAACTTCTGATTTTAACTTAATGCCTGTCCGTGCTGAGTTGTGCATTTTGATGTAGGGTGATACACCACATGAAAAACGACCTAAATTAGGTAGTCCTACAGTAGAGGTAAAAGGGAAAGACAAGGTTTCAAAAGATGTTGATGCTGTGGAGGCAGCTAATCCCGGCGAGTTGAGGTTACTTAATTTAACTGAAAATGATAAAGTGTTTAATATTGGTAAGAACAGCAAGAATGAAAATAAACCTGATGCACACAGAATGGCGAGGACTGGTCTTCAAAAAGTAGGATCAGGAGTGATTTTTGGCGTTCCTAAACCTGGGAAGAAAAGGAAATTTATGGAAGTAAGCAAGCATTATGTTACAGATGGGACACGTAAGATTAATGATGGAAATGATTCAGTTAAGCTTGCAAATTTCTTGATACCTTCAGGATCACGTGGGTGGAAAAATAGTTCCAAAAATGATACCAAGGAGAAACTTGGGGCTGAGTCCAAGGCCACCATTAAGTCTGGAAAGCCACAGAGTGTTTTGGGTAGAGTGATCCCACCAAAGGTAAACCCTTTATCAAACTCTAATACCAATGACCCGACTAGTCGTACAAGGATCAAGGATTCTTCAAGTCATTTCAAGAATGCATCTAAGAGTGAAAATCAGGTGGAAAGAGCATCCTCTTCTGGAACCACTGGAGCTGGAGCAGGACCAATCTTATATTCGTCACTTGCAACTTCAACTGATTCTTATCCCAATAAAAAGACATCCACAACACGGGCAAGCAAGGGAAAACTTGCGCCTGCTGGTAGGAAGTTGGGTAATGTTGAGGTGGAAAAGGGTTTGAATAGAAATCCGGTGAAATCAACCTCTGAAGTCATTGAGCCTCGTAGATCCAATCGCAGGATCCAACCAACATCAAGAGTAAGTGATTATTCTGGGCTGCATCTAATGAATTCCTTTTATTTTATTTTGGTCTTTTCTCTCTTTTTAAAGTATAAAAATGAGCCATTTTACTGTCTGACTGATCCGTAACAAATACTGTATTTTATATACTGTTGACTTCTGTTTTGAGGCTTGACGTGGTTGACTCTGGGTTGGCAGTTATTAGAAGGATTGCAGAGCTCTTTAATTGTCTCAAAGGTTCCTTCTGGTTCACATGAAAAGGGTCACAAAAACCAGAATCGTAATGCTTCTAGGGGTGAGAATCTGTATATCTATAATTCTACTTCGAGTGAGTCTATATTTACATTTCAACTTATTGACTGTAACAGGTAATAACCAGGGTTAAATGGAGTAGTGATGCCGTTCAGTTGAAAGACCAACCGTTATTGGATCACCCCCATACTCAGTATAAATGTGCATATTTTATAATAGGGAACAAAGGAATGGAAATTCTTGTTTCCTTGAGTTTAGGCAGAGACTAGGCCAGTAGATGTTCATATTAATTTAATCTTGTTTACAATATGATTTGATCTCCCTAGGTCTCATGGCACTGTAGGCTGTATATGGAATTTATCCATGTGGACTGGTTTGTAGAGGTTTGCTGATATGATAAAATGGTAACATCGTGCTCCTCTTCTTTAGGTATCGATTTCCGTTCTCCTCCCATCTTCTCCTTTGTCGCGAATCTCTGCGATAAGCTAAGGTTGTGACGAATTTGGGAAAAAAAAAAAAAAATAATAATAATAATAATAGAATTTGGAATAATTGGACAATGACAAAGAGTTTATATATGATTGATGAATCGTGTATCATATATGTGAATTTCATTTATCAATTATTATTAGTTTCGTTTTTTAAGAAAATTTTCAAGACCGTTCATTTCCAGGCCATCACTAGGAATGAGGTCACCAGGCAATCTATTAATTGAAGGAGTAAAATGATTATGTATTCAAAAAAAAAAAGGAGTAAAATGATTAAGATTTTTTTTTTTTTTTTTTTTTTTTTTTTTTTTTAGAGAAAACTCAAATTTAGCGCAAAAACTATAAAAAAAGCTCTCGACCGAAACTAAACCAAGCATATCTATTATTAACATTTGCAATGCATTGATGTCTTTTACCCTATACATGGATCTAGATTGAGCCATCCACAATGTGAATTAGCCTGATCTCCATCATGCCCGTGACAACTTAAATTAGCACCAACTTACTCATTTATCACAAGCTGGCCCTTCTCCCACTTGGCTTTGGTAGTAGAACAGTTGCTTCATTTCCGCCATTCATTGCCAAGTCTGTTTTCATTGTTAGGTTTTTGGCTGTGAGTTCATCCATAAATGGTTTCTCACACACGCAATTGCTGGGGAATTCATGAAACTCTCCTCGTCCAGGTCTCATCTCATCTGGCTCTCCCATGAATCCTCTTTGACATGCCTTAACCTTTCTGGCAAAGGTGTCCCACTCCATCTGATGCCTTGCCATGAACAGCGCGCTAAGTTTCTTTGCATTTGGTCTAATGGTTCTTTTGTGACCCATATACCTCCTGTTGCGTACAAAAAGAATTCAGCAAATATACTCATTAAACTCTTACCATCCTCCCCATTAACCAAACAAATAAGAGTTTGGGGAAAAAAGAGAGGTAGCAGTGAGTAGAAGCAATTCTAACCACAAAAGAACATGTGGACAACAACTTAACAGACCCCAATGCAAAGTATTAACTATTATATCGTCTTAAATTTTCTGTTAATAAATGAGGGACCAATGCAAACACAGGTTTAATAGAAAAATTCCTGAAAAATGTAAGACTTCTGACAGGAAAATGCTTGCTTTAGCAAAAGAAACCTGTAATCAACTCAAATGATTTTTCATTAAAAACACAAAAAAGTCACAAGATTAGGACCCTCGTATATAATAGTAAAGGCCTAAAGGGAAATACTGAAATCTCCTGGATTAATAACTCGATGGAAAAACAAATTTGATTGAAGATTAGTACTAAAATATTAAATATAGCTTCAATGCTAGAATATTAGTGCTGTAGTTTAAATCACACAGGGCATTCACCAAAATGTTACCCCGCCTAAGATTTGGCATTTCAACATCTTTTGCCAATAGGTGTCTAGGCCTACATCAGACTCAGAATGATTATTGAAATCAGCATTGTTGGCTGAGCTAAAGCATACAAATTAATCTAGCAAAAATCATGGTCTAAGAACTCCATATTATACAACCTCAAATTTCCTTGGAACTCTATGATAAATGCTCTATCCATGCACCAACTCCTAATGACGACAAAAATGCAATTATTGTGCCTACTACAAAATCAACTGTTTTCCAACATTGTATGAGCCATGACAGCTTAAATCTTATAAGGCTAGTAGAATAATCAACAGAAGAAAAAGGTATGAAAGAAGAAAGATAGATCTTACTGACTCATTAAGAGTGAAGACTAATACAAGTCTCCACCATTTTAAACCAAAATATATCCCAACTCTTTCTTCTTATTCACTATCTTTCCACAGTTTTTTTTCATGGCTCAAGAGGACGCATACAATATAACTTATCCTCTATTTTCTTACAAGACTGCAAGTGAATAAGGACTGAGTAATTACACCAAGCTTTCTTAAATCCAAGCAAAATCACACAGCTCTTCCATCTATTTTGCATACTGATAGAAACCCGAAATCCTTGGTCACTAGAGTATACTCTAGAAAGGGGCATAGGGGAGCAATGCCAATTAGTGGCAAGGGGAGTGTGACTCCACCTTTGGAGGGAAAGGCGGTTATGACTGTTTGGAGAGAGATAAGGGATAAAACAGAAAGGGAAGGAGGAGAGAAGGGTAAGTAAGGAGTTGGATAGGAAGTTGCAAGGAGAGACCAGCCTCTCAAAAGCTAGCTATCAGTTTTTTTTCTGCATTTCTCTGTAATTTTCAATGCATGCTTCCGATTTCGACTTGATATCAGTAAGCTTAATACAAATTTCCATAGTTTCCGTTTCCACTTTGATTTCTCTTACTTCAGGTTCTAACAATATAATTTAAGAGTAAATATTGCAACATAATACCCGCATTGTATATCAGAATAGTCATAGTAATGACTAGCAATTCCATTCCGAGATATGTTTAGACCTTTATTTTTTGAAACAAGAAAGAGTAAAAGGATGGCACCAGAGTAAATTTAAATATTATTCATACCTTCGACCAGCAAGTATCTTGGCCATGTTACCATTGTTGTTAGTGACAAATACATTACTTTCATCACAAACAATATAGTCAATAGCAGCAAGGCGCGAAGAGAATGGAAGAAAAGATTTCAACTCTTCCTCAGCAAGCATCTCTTTTGTATAGAAGTTGGGGAAAAGATCTTTGAGAGGCTGCATGGTCTCATTCCCACCATATATCTCTCCTGATGCAACATAGAGGTATGTGTCATTTGTAAAACCAAGTGCTCGCAGCATCAAACCCACTTCATGAGGAGTAAGAGGACATTTCCCACGCTTTCGCTCTCCATCAGGGCTCAAATCCTGTATTATCACATGAGGTAATGGCTCATTCATTTGATATTAGCAAAGAAATAACTAGTTTTAACTCCTTTGGGGACTTCAGCACATGGGTGAAAAAAGGACAAAATGTGATCAACTCATTATCTTGCCAGTTGAAATGAAAATATTTTGTCAATAAAGTCAGAGATTGCAGTCTTACAGGCAAGGTTGTCCACCTTTTCCTGATTTCACCAAGCTCACGTCTTTCCTTTTCACCTCCACCAAAATAACAACCTGAAAATGCCAGCATATCTGGCTCAAACCTGTCATAAATCATTATGAATTATGAGAACCCAAACAATGTATAGAGCCAACGGGCATGATTCAAACCTGCCATATTGCTATTATTAAGTTTTGTCAGAAATTTGATATTTTCAATTTTTTTAAATAAACACAAAGCTGTTGTGAAAAAGGGAGAGGTAAATAAACTAGATTGGGACAAGTCAAATGATTAGAAAGGATAAGATAATATATGGACAGCACATATGTGACTAGAAGAGAATAAGAGTGAGAGAGAGGAAACAAGCATAAACCAGTCCTAAGATCTATGAAATTTAAGTGATTGCATGGACAACCCACACCACTTTGCTTTAGATAGAAGTTGAATTTGAAATTTATACTTCAGGTCCATGGAACAAACCTCAAGTGGACTGCTATAAAACGGTTTGCCATCTTTCGCATTCTCATTACAAGTCTTTGACCAAGTTCTCGTATAGGTTTTGTAAATCTCAGAGCATGATAATTAACGCGGCATCGTAATTTTTGTAGCTCGTCATCAAGGTTATTTGCAAGTCTATAGTCAAACTTTGTCAATTGCAAAACCTGCAAAAGCTCCCAAAACTTAGTTACCACCACAGCCAAATTCACTTGGGAATTTCCAAATTGACATTGACCAACTACTAAATATTAATCATGGCAATCATTTACAGAATCAAAATATCTTTCACTAAAATAATTAATATATTTCAAACATTTATAAATCATAATAAGTGGCCTTACCCGTCGCCTCAAGAGTATTGGCAAAACTTGATCAAGATAATATTCAGGGTCTGATTTCCTTGGGACACGCATTGTATATGGGGGTTTCTCCATTGACCGCATGACTTTAACAGGAACTCTTTTAACAATAGTAATATCTTTTGCTAGATAAGTAATGAACCAATTAACATCAAAAATATTGACGAAGTCACTGTATTCAAACAAAAGTATTTTTATTAGACGAACATTTTTTGACTTGATTCTCATCAACTCTAATTTGAGTAATGAATGTATGATAGGATCTGCAGACTACCTGTTGTCCTTCCAAAAAGAATGATGATCCAACTCAGGTACAACTAGCGTAGCGTTAAGAATTCGTGCAACAACAACAGCATCTGTTATCTGGAGGCAAGAACATGATTGTCATTTCCGCAGAAAGAAATTATTAACTTAGTACAAAAAGAAGAAAAATTATCATCATGAATGCAAAGAGAACCTAACCAAGCCTCATTCTTTGAAGACATCTGAAACAGAACCAAATCAACCAATAACGTAAGAGAAAATTGTTCCTTTATTTATTTTTTTCATGATTTTAACTGGTAGAAGAGCAACTAGGACTACCAGACGCACTAAGCTCTTCCAAGCATAAAGGTGTAATTGACCATCAAACCAAGTGACCAGCATATCTTATAGAAGATTCTTACAATGTAACAATGGCAATATAGCATATACTAAAACTTATTTCCTACTTACCCCAGTTCTTTGTTGGTTCAGTCCTCCACTTGTTGCAATAAGCAAGTAGCCGTTGGACATGCTCTCAGGTACAGCAGCTATATTATCGGTTACGAAAATAAGATAGAAAGTAACATGAAGAAAAGTTTTTATATACCAGCCCAATCTTAAGGAATGCATTTGTCTAGATAAAACAACATATAAGAAAGAACTCTTAAATTTGTTCACAAGTCACATAAGGCACCATATAGAAGACCTCGTACAACCTGGATTGCACCAGTCTAGTTTTTGAGCATATATATAGCTTCAAGAGAAATGAGTGTTCTCGACAAATTAAATATGTTTAAGGAATAACGAAAATACTACTTTCACTTGCACTTAATACATACGTGTTCAAAAGAGCGGGAAGAAGATGATTTAGCATACTGAGCTAAAAGAAGAGGGCAAATTGTCAAAATTTTGTTAATCATACAGCTTTGCCACAAATAATCAGGAAGAATTTAATTCCCATAAAACTATACCATACACAAAAGCAGAAAAACACCAAGCCTAAAATATACTTTTCTATAACTGTCAAGTAGAATAAATTCTACTGTTGGCCAAAAACCTATTTCTTTATGGGAATAGAAGAGAACTGCTGAACTCTAGTACAGCACCACAGGATTTTGCAGAGAAAATGAAGTAGACAATACTTGAATACTACCCCACGACAAGGCAAGTTTCAATACCATATAACACCAAAAGTATAGCAAACATTAGCTAAATCATATACATAATGGAAATCGGTAGAAAGATCACAGAACCCAGTAAATGGTATCTTCAGCCTTTTTGGTCTTAGGTGTTGATTGTAATGGTTCTAGGTCTAAGAGAGGGTTAAGGAGAGGTGTAATAGAACTGGATCAGAAATAGGCAGAACAAGGCATCTTTATTACAGAAAAACTTTCTGATTAGTATCAATGAGATACAGAAAGAGATCTCTATCTATTCAGGTATTCAAAGACCTGGTTCTCTCCCTCCCAAATTCTCTCAACAACCAAAAACTAATTTCAATCTTCCCTCTATTCCTAGCTGTACCCCACATCCCCCCTTCTCTTCCTTCACATTCAGTTAAAGCTTCTCCTAAGTAACCAACAATCCAGGTGTCATATTACAACTAAATGACTACAAGAATGTCCACCAGGGTCCCATTGACCTTCTTCAATGCCCACAACAAGGAACAACAAGTAGGACAACCAGAGAGTCATGTGGCCCTTACAAATAGTAGCTAGATCAATAATTTCAGCAGTGGCTTGAAAATCACCCTTCTCCTCTCCCACAGGCCCTGAAGAAGCATATCAACTAGGCAAAATCCTGGTCATTTACGAGAACCATAGCATCAAACTCACAACTTCAACAGTAACTGTAAGTCTGTAACCTTAGTAGAGTCACCCGAAACAACTATAATCATAGCATCTTCTAAGGCTCCAATAGAAACCGTCAACATTCCCCGTGCAGCAAGTTGGCAATGGTAAGAATACAGGAAGCAGTACTCGTCTTTTCCATTGTTGACGCAGCTGTATTAATTGCCCCATCATTTTGCTTCCCTAATTCATCAACTAGTCTAAAACCTTTGCAGCCTATTCTTACAGGAACATAGATCAGTATCATTAGCTATAGTGCCAATCTCTGTTCCTATTTATACCCCACAACCCTCCTTCCCATTCAGTTAAAGCTTCTCCTCTTCAGTTATTATAGCTGTTTCTCTCATCACACTCCTGACAAGGGGATGAGCTAAAAAGAGGTATCTGAAGGTATTGAGATATATAGTCCCACATTGGTTGTATGTGCAACTAATGTGGAGTTTATAAGGCCTTGGGCACTCCCACCCTTTGAGCTAGCTTTTGGGGTGGTGTATCCCAAGGTTATTTACATGGTATCAGAGCCTCGTCGCCCCCCACTTTCTCTTGTGGCGTTTCTTAGCACAGGTAGGATGGACCTGTTGCATTGTCCACTCTTCAAGCCCAAAGGGCTCTCGTGTGAGGGGACGTGTTGAGATATAGAGTCCCACATTGGTTGTATGTGCAACTAATGTGGAGTTTATAAGGCCTTGGGCACTCCCACCCTTTGAGCTAGCTTTTGGGGTGGTGTATCCCAAGGTTCTTTTGCCTTATAAACTCCACATTAGTTGCACATACAACCAATGTGGGACTCTATATCTCAACACGCCCCCTCACACGAGAGCCCTTTGGGCTTGAAGCGTGGACAATGCAACAGGCCCAGCCTACCTGTGCTAAGAAATTCCACGAGAGAAAGTAGGGGACGGCGAGGCTCTGATACCATATAAAGAACCAATTCAACCCAAAAGCTTAAGCTATTGGGTGATGACACATTAATGATTTTATATATCTCAACAGAAGGATACAAACCTCAAGGCAAAATTGCAATGATCTTTAATTAACCTACTAATGTTATTGAGCCTGAAGCAGCAAAGAAATTTGATAATAGACAAGAAGTAATAATAACAGCACATAGCAACATGGAGAATTACAACGCACTTGAATTAAAATTTTCTAAAATTACCATTAGATAATACATCTTCATATTTTAGCAATTAGGACACACAAAAAGATATGCACTCTGAATTATTGTCGTATAGCAAACAAGTAAAACAAGGAGTTGGGGAATTAACTTACGAGCAAAATGACGTCCCCTTTCTTTGCATCCATAGTAGTATTTAGAATATTGTGATTTCCAAATATCAATTTGCGCACGATCATTTCCATCCTACAAAGACTCACATCAATTATTCTATACGTTCAGTAGCAAACCCAAAAAAATAAAAAGGGCAATGATATTTATAAATGAGACCACACTAGCAACATGGAAAACACAGCAAAGTAATGCATAAAACGATTACGAACCAGCGTTGAGTAGAAAGTGCGGTGAACGAATCGCTGGGAGTACCATTCAAGATGAGAAGCCACGTGACCCGTTAAGAGTGAAATTAGACCCAACCCGAATAGCATCAACCCGCAAACCATCGACCACGAAATGGACTTGGCCATTGTCATGGATCTCCAACATACATGCTTGCCATTACGGTGAGAGTATTGTAACAGAGCCAGGTTGGTCGATAACCACCACGCCTTGCCCACAACCACTTCATACTCGGGTCACAAAAAAAACCAACCCAAATTCCTCATCAATTAATCAAATTCTAAAACTGGACTGAGGCAGTGTAGTTAGTTCAGTTAAGGTGCAGTTTCAGATGAATGGAAGCAATGTGGATGTGGCGGAAGAGGAACCTTAATTTAGGGTTTTTTGAGAATCAGAATTTTACTATTATGAACGAGAGAGATAACCACTCTTGAATGTGAATTGAGTATAGTGGGTGGTGAAGGAGACTCGCTTTGCAACACACAGCTTTCAAATTTCGTTGCTTTCCCCAAATGGCAATTTTTTTTTTTATTATTTTTGTTATTATTTATTCTAATTCACTTTAGAATTAGATTGCAGTAGATGGTTGCGGAGATGAGTGGTGAGTGGGGGAGGAAATAATACCATAATATGGTTTTATTCGTTAATTTCCTGTTAATGACGGAGAGAAAACAAAATGACAGAAAATGAGATCACGTGAATCACGACGGAAAAGGGAATGCAATATCTTAAAACGAGCACGGAATAATTCACTCACAGTGTATTTATCATATAAAATATGAAAAAATTGTTTATCCTTGTGTCATTCTAGTTAAAATGACTATTTACTTAAATTAAAATAATTATTTTTTATTTAATTTAAATTAAAAAAATCTCTCATTTTTTTCCATCATAGTTTTTATTAATTTATTGTGTAACTCTCTTTTTTACCAAAAAAATATTGTAGTTTTGATTAGAATAATAAAATTACATGTCTTCTAAAAAATAAACATTAATCCTATAAAACATAAGGAGCGGTTTTACTTATAGACTTATTACTTTTAGTATCTGTTTAATTATCATTAGATCAATTTGAAATCAATGGTTAAAAAAATAAATAAAAAATAACTGTCATTAATTTTAAATTAATTCAACAATAATTAAACAAATAATAAGATAAAATGATTGTAAGTATAACATTCTCTTACAAGTTCTACTATTTCATTTCAAATTTAATATAACTATTAACCTCAGCAAAAATTTATGTTAAGATTTGAGATTGTATATCAATATTATTAAAAAAGATAATTGTCAGAGTGATTGTTTTAAAAAAATCAGTAAACAAAATTATATAATAATGTGAACAAAATTACTTTAAAAGAATTATTATTATTTTTAATCTTTATATCATATCTGTTCATCTATCATATGATTCTCGCATCGAGTGAGTTGATCCTCTTACTTTATCATCATCGGTTGTCTGTATTTAATTGGAGTAATGGGTACGGGTACGAACTGGTGGAACGTTATGAAAGGACTGATAAGATGCAATGCAACCAATGCAATAAAATTCCTCAAATATTGCAACTAAATAATTTCTAAATAATGCCTAGTTTGTGTTATATTATTTTTTTGCTATATAATTTTTTTTATTTCATATTTCTAATTATTCATTTGAGACGAATTAGGTTTCCGATATTTTCAATGACCCAGGTGGAGATAGGAATCTATATAGTTATAGAATTAATCCAGAATTAAGCGACATAATAATTATTCAATTTTAACTGCAAATGTCCTCCCCAAAATTTGAATCCATACCAACAATTTGTATTTATGGGAATTTATACTTAGTTTATGTTATATTTATTTGATGAATATATAAAAATCAAAACCAAAATTTAAAGGGAAAAAAATATGTTCGAAACTTAAAGTTAATTTCCATATAAAAAATTTGAACCCTTATTTTCTAGAGTAAGATAACATTTATATCTACTATCGTTCTCACATTGTCACATAATTATCTCATTTTGTAATACATATCTTCTGAATTTTTATTTCAAATGAAACAATTCTTTCTTAGATTTTTTAATTAATGTTCAAATTTCTTCTTCTATCAAGATTTTTCATAATGAAATATTTGTAAATCGACATAAAACAATCTACTAAAAAAGTTAACACAAAACAATCTTCGACCAAATAAACCAAATTTTACGATTTTTTTTCAAAACTGAAAATTTCAAACGTGTATATTTTCTATATTTTAATTTATTTTCATTTCAGATAAAATAATTTTATATCAATTAAAACAATTTTTAAAATATTTTGTAATTAATTTTTTATAAATTATTTTATTTAGAATTATTTATATAATGCAGATTTGAATCCTATCATGTCAAAAAGTGGTCATGTGATTATATTATTTTATAATAATTACTCATTGATAATAAGATAAAAAAGAAAAAAAAAATATATTTTTTAAAATTAATTACGATCAAATAACATTAGCAATGATACATTGGTTTTGACGTTCAGATGAATTTGATGAAATCTAGCATGCCTCGATTGGTGCATTGAAAATGTCTCCATTTTTTTTTTCTTTTTCTGGTTACATCCATTATTCTTTTTAGGAAAATAATTATCTTATATTACATGAGATAATTATCTCATGCAACTGAAATAAAATAGTGGGATCCACTATTTTTTTTCTTTTTAAAAAAGTAATGAACCCTACAATCTTGTCTTTGTTGCATGAGATAATTATCTCATGCAATATGAGATTAATAGATCCCTTCTCTTCATTAAATAAATGTCAACATATTTTTTTTTAATTAAAGAGTTCCATGTTTAGTTTTACTGCTGGTACTGGCATTTGTTAGTAACGGAAATTACCGGATTACACTTGAATAAATTATATAATAAAACAAATTTCACGTCATATGTATTATATATCATTTCTGACATATTATTTAATTGAATCAATAAGTGAATTAAAAAATTGAGTAATCAAAAAAGTATGTCATTTGAATTATATGAAAAAGTCTCCAGGAATAAGATTACCAAAAAAAAGTCTCCAGGAATATATTTCAAATAACATACTTGAATAATAATGAAAAATTTCATAACTACGTACCCCAAAAAAATAATAATCATAACTATTAACGAGGATAACCAAAAAGGCATGATAAATTCATGAGTACTAAGTTTTTAATCAAAAAATAAAATAAAAAATACGAGTACTGAGTTTAGGGATCTAATTTTTATAAAAAAATAGACTTTTATAATATATGTCCAAAGATATACTTTAATTTCAATTTATTATATAGTAATATAATAGCTTTCTACAACTTATATGAGATGATTATAAATAATATTATACGCCTTATACATTTTAAAGTGATATAAAAAATTTACAAAGCAAAAATTGAAGTCTGCTATTGTAAGACGGCGTACAAAATGAATGGTATGTTTATAGTTTAAAAATCAATTAAAATAAAGAAGAATATTAATAACATATACTTTGACATTTTCTTTTTAACAATGTATTTATTATTGAAATCATTATAGGGTTTCACCTAATAATATATAGTATATTAAAAATAAAAAGTCAAAGAATGTGTTATTAACATTTTTAAAATTGAAATTGATTTAAAACGGCAATAAGTACAAAAGAATATTAAAAATCTAAAATTATAATGAAAAGGCGATTCATATATTTTTGAGATAGGCATTATTTAATTTTTTTAATTTTTTTTTTTGAATTAAAGTGCTAGTTAAAAGAAAGAAAAAGAAAGTGATTTTTGTAAATCTTACCATAAATTAAGGCATCTTCATTAATCATATTGTTGGGCAAAAAATAAATTATTATAATTCTTTACATTTTTTTAATTGTGTTATCGAGGTAACAACCAAATATGAAAATAAGGACATTTCCTTATGTCTATAACGTTGGGTTAACTTATCCATTATGAAATAACCATAAACAAGGCCAACACATGCTCAACACAAATGCTCAATAACAAAAGCTGTTTATAAAAGCTCAATATCAAAGATTTAAGCAAAATATGTTAGAGAGTATCAATTCAAGTTTTAACAAATATGCAAATGTTCACGTAAGCTTAAATAATCCAATAAAGTGGACCCATCAAATATTTGTAGCTGAAATTAATCCTACCCTGGTTTAAATAAACAAGAAAATAAAAAAATTAAGTAGAAGTGTAGAACCGATATATTTCTTCTGCTTGTCAGGTCCCTTTCGTTTGGGTTTGTTTTTCATTTTCCAATGTAATTTGGTTGTTTTTCGACCAACCTCAATGAAAATCATTTATTCGAGCGTTCAGGTAGTCCCAATCTTGATGTGCTTTTTATGATGGAAACCCATAAATTCATGCTGATCGGTGCAACCAATTTTACCATTTATAGGATTCACAGAGATCTTTATAGTCATTTCATTTCAGTAGTTTTGGCTTGTGGATTGGTGTTACGGTCTTTTTATCTATTATCAATGCTCAGACGATCTTTCTTTCTTATCCAAACTACCATGTCTAATACAAAAGACAAACCTCTTCTAAGATTTATGGGTATAGCCACTGAAACACGGACTCGCCATTTGCTGAGAATTGTGGGTGTCGGATACGGACAGGCATTCGAACCGTAGTCAATTCTTCGTCATGTTCTGACATATTTTTTCGACACGCAGTCAACTTTTTCGGACACGTGATCAACGTTTGGATACGTTTTTTTTTTTTTTGTCTTAATTTTATTTTATTAACTAAAAATAAAAAAAATATTTATAAATCAATTTTTTCTGTTATGAAATTTGATATGAAAAATTAACAAGGCACGAAAATTTTTTTGTTTATATTTATGTTATGAAATTTGAATATTTGATTGGTTATATGACTTATTATGGACTGTTATATCTATTAAATATAAATTATATTATATATATTAAAAATATTATTTAATATCAAAACGTGTTGCAATATATCATTTTTTAGAATTAACGTGTCGGCGTATCGTGTCGTTTTCTGTGTTCCGTGTCAGTGTCCGTGCATCACAGGGTATAGCATCACAATCATAACACTGGGTTCATCAGTTGCAATAGCTAGATTTCTATATCCAAGGTTAATCTCTACCTTATACTACGAGAGATTGGAATGAGTTTATCATCATTGAGAGTGATAGAAAATATTCTTCTATAAACTTGCTTACACAACTTATGCAAACTAAAACAAAAAAAAGGTATATTATTGTTTATTTTTGAGATGTATATATTTAGTATGTGAAACGCTTTATATTTATTTAATAACTAATATTAATTTATTTATTGGTTTAATCTATATGAATTTAATAAACTAAATTTACAGAAAGAATTTCTGAAGCCATGAACAAAGGGGTTGGGGGTGCAATGGTGGAGGGAAGGGGCTAACAGATACACACCTTTATAATTAAGTATTATTTATGGTTTTTTTATTATATCTTTAGAATTCGGCCCACATTAAAACTTATATAAATTCTTAATTATAAGTATTATTTTTATTTTTTATCACATAAATAATTGTAATTTTTTTTAAAAAAATTATTATAATTTACCCCTTAATTTTTTTTGTGATTCCAGGGTTGGGGTGATACGTTGGAGTGACAAATAATATTGACAATTGATCTTGAAGCGTGATAATATGCAGTTTTATTTTTCTAATAATCACTTAGTCGCAAGTTGTGATATTATAAAAAAGTAGATTGATCCGTTTATAAATTTTTTTTACTAATTACATTAAGTCTGATCAGTCATACACTTTTGATTGAAGTATGACCGGTCAGATATAATATAATTTGTAAGAGTTTGTAAACAAAAATTAAGACAGCTCTTGCTTTCATACACTAGATAAGAGGATATTGTCAATTAATCCACTAAAATTAATCTAATAATAATAAGAGTGCGAGTAATTATATAATAGGTGGTCAATTTCTCACTATATAGAAAAGAGAGAGGATATTGTCAATTAATGCAATTGCACTTGAATATACTCAGCGGCTGTCATAGTTCTATTCGTTTACTTGCAATATTGCTATTGAGTACGAAACCTTTCTTAACAAAATTTTACGAATTCATCTACCAAAAAAAAAAAAAAATTTTACGAATTCAAACTAATCAATTACGGACAAGTATATTGAGGTTTTAGGTGACTCGTTACATCACCAAAATTAAAATTGTTTTTTCATATTTTATACGCACATTCAATGAAAATCTTGTCAATAAGTAAGTAATATAATATCTACACCTAAAATGCTTTTTTTCTTAAAAAAGCACTCCCTTATCTTATTGTCATGACCATCCCCATATAAAGTATTTCTATTGACGCAATAGTAGCGAGGAAGTTCTCCATTTCATGCGTAAGAGTAAAATGAAATAAAGGTATGGTGACTTGTTAAAATTTGACTTAGGAGAAAATTTATGACCTTATGAATTGGGATTTTCTTGAACTAACATTCTTATAGTTTGGGTTTCCAAGGATTACTATCAAGCTTATCGTGTTTTATATAACATTCTCCATGGAGCTCAAAAATTTCCATTACATGATGCTTTTTTTCTAATGAAGTTTGAATTGTCAATATAATGGTTACATTCGAATTTCTCAAATTATGAGATCAAATTCAGAGAGCACTTTCAGCATGACAGAGGTACTGATCATTTGGGTATAACGAAAGATTTTATATTATGTATTTTGGAGAGCGTAAAGTACTATTTTTTTTTTCTCTTTAGAAAAATATCAGCTGAAGGGGACTATTTTTTTTCCCCAAATTCACGCATGGATCAGAGTTAAAAATATCCTAAAAAAAGGGAAAGAGCCAGTGTAAGATCAAGCGAAAACGGGCCAGGCCCAATAACCCACTTTACCAGACCCGACTCTTTTTCGTTTTGAAACAGAAACAAAATCAAATCAACGTCGCAAAACCCTAAACCCTTGCTTGCGCTGTTGTTGACTGTTGTTCCTCCGATCTAATCTCATCGTCAATGGCTTCAGCGTGCAGCAGAATCGCGCAAAGAACAGCGATTTCGTCCATTAAATCGGCTATCAAATCCAACATTCGCGTTTCTTCTTCCTCCAAAGCAGCCACCTCCTCTTCTCCTCTCCGCCGGTCCTTCTTAACCAGGTTTACCTTTATCCTGTGATGTTCGTTTCTGTTCCTAGACATCAGTAAACCCTAGAATTAATTATTACGTTGTTGTCGTTTCGTTTGTTTGTTGCAGGATTGCGGCGGAACTGGGAGGCGTGCAGTCGATGTTGCCGCTGCACAGTGCGGTGGCGGTGGCTAGAATGACGTCATGCCTCAGCATAACTTCGAGGAGCTGCCGAGCGCTTTCTCAGGGTACTCTCTGCTGCACCTCTCCCGGCCTCTAATACTTTCTTTTTCAAAATTATTCACAAAAGTGTGAGTAGCAGCTTCCTTGCTTCTTGGATTGAGTTTTTTCTATGGATTTCTTTCTTTTGCCACATTTGAATAAGTTTTTCAAATGAAAATGCAATAATAATAATAATGATAATAGTAAAAGCTTTAACTGATTTGTTTGTTACTTTAAGGGGCCGATGCATTGGTGTTTTGCTTACTTGATTTGTTGCTTCTTGTTAAACTTGTGTAACATTAGGCTGCTTAATGATATTGGTGTGTGAAATGTTAACAGTAGTTACTTAAAAGCAGTATAGGGAATTCACTAAAACAAGGAATAGAGAATTTAACCAAAAAGGAAAAATAAAAAAGTGGGTGTAGATAGCATTTAGGAAATTTCTTAGTTGGATACTTTTTTCACTTAGACAATATAATGCTACGTTGTTTTGGCATTATCAAATTTGGTTCTCACTATATAGACTTTGTCAAACCGATGGATATTCTTATTGGTCTATAGCATAATCTCGACATGTCATGTCTACCCGAGAAAATTTCAAGCAGTCATGAGTGTTTCAGACTGCCTCACGTTGTCTAGTATCCTTTAGTTTATATAATGGGGCATTGCGGTTTGGGTAGGCAGGTTTTGAGGATGAAACAAATTTGGAGGCCGTGAGTACAATGTGAAAGTGCTTTAACAGGGAGTTTTGATGCCAACTAACTGTAAAATTTGGTTCCTGCAGGCACATAGTTAATTGGGAATTTGCGGGACCAGCCAATTATGGCCTACTGCCTCATTATCAAGTATGAAAAAATAATCGTTCTTTCAACATTTAATAATCTCTTCAGCAATATTAGAATAGAGCTTTGTTTTGTTGGCAGCTTCTGCGGTTCTTTGGAAGTCTGTCTGGATTTCCTGTGGAATAATTGCTTCTCTTTTCTTTTGTTTGGGAAATGAAAAGAGGAGCGGAAAAAAAGTCGGAAGATTGAAATTGGTGGATTTAATCTATGTATAATGCCTAGGGATTAAGTAGTATTCTACTTGTTACTGTAATTAATTGTTCATTGTTAGTGGTCTGGTGATTTCTTTTAGAAAATCCCAAATCTTGTTTTTTTCTTTTTTCTTCTTCTATACAAGCAGCAATCGAGGTGTATTATTGAAACATTGGATGAGCATTTTCAAAGCAGTCTATTTCAGTTTGATGTCTCTTTGCATTAATCAGTATATTTCTTACATTTATTTGTTCTGCATAATTATTCTGGCATGGTGGGTGAGCTTGGAGTCCAGTAAGCTCTCTTAAGATAGCCATCATATATAAAGCTTTTGCTAGCTAGTTCAATTCGAAATCTCACTTTATGTACTATATTCTATCTACCCTTAACAAATAGGGTGATGATGTGAAACAATCGAGCTTATAAACACTCAGGTGTATTTTTTGTAGATGAATATTTTGTTACTTGAGATACATGAACCTTGTTGTTAAATTTAGAAAGGAAAGGAAAATCACCATCAGTCAGGACTCCAGCATGTATTCGCTCGAGCTGACAATAGTATTTCCCTAACAGACTTCAAATTTACAAAATAAGCGTGCAACAAGATGATCAGAGTGAGTGTACTAGTTAAACACGTCTTTCTGTGCTAACAGTGATCTGTTGGTATAAATTTTCATATATTAGGAAATACAAAGGAAGAGCCTTGCAGTGGCACGTAGGACATTGAAATTAGGAGGGCACTGGGTGTTGATAGTTGAATAGATAATTAAGGAACCTTATGACACCCAACCAGATTCTTATATGCAAATATTTGCCTTAAAATTTATAATATATTGAATGATACTTTTATAGTAAATAAGTATAATATGATAACATAACTGCTACTTTCACCAGATGGAATTGATGGGACGTGAGACATGCATGCTGTTCTTAAGGTGGGATCTTTTGTCTTTGCTTTCTGAGCAGCTTGGAGAACCATAGCTAATAACCGTCTCATACTTTGTACTTAAACACGTGTTTAGTTAAATATATGCTAATTCTGAAGCAAATTGTACGAATGGCATATGAACGGAGCTTATAATTTTCAGATTACACATTAACCATTGCGGTTCTTCCTTGTACCATGACATCACTGCAACTGCACTTATGTATGAATTTATCTTGATTAAAGTTTTCGTTCAACGGTCTTTGGCTGTCTGCTTTGTTTAGGATTTTCTGCTCAAGCATGTTACTAATTGAGCCTTTGTTTTATTTGTTTTAGAGCTTGGCCAATCAGTTCCAAGGTGACCTGCCAGAAGAGAGATTGAAGAAAGTCTTTTACGTTTGTAAGGTTGGATTTATGGTTCTGTTATATCAATACCCTCAAAGCGGCTATAGTCACTAATTCTTTCAGGCTGAGAAAATGTTTTTTTGCTGAATAAAAGTTACTCGCTCTGATTTTTATATTCATTCATATGGATAATTGTAACCTACTGACTGTCTGCCCTACCTCCATTGTACTTGCTTCCCTCCAATTATGTTGAGTGCCTGTTAAACTGATTCCTTCAGCTCTCATATTATAAGAAGTCATCAATAAATCATGGTCAACTATAATCGAGGGAAGATGGAGGGCTGCTGAGGTGGGATCGTGAGAATGTGGGTTAGGCAAAGGGAGTAAAACGGGTAAGAAAGGCAATTCTGTTGTGCTAGTAACATCTTCAATTTTTTTTTTGTGCTAGATAATATTTCCAAAAATGATTTTTCTTCGCCATTTTTAATCTGGAGAACAAAAGTGGTTAGAAATTGTGTTTTATAAGATTGATATAATTTTCTGTTCTACACAATGCACCTGCAGTACAAGAACCAGAAATTGGTGGAAAAAATCGAAATGATTTTTTTTAGCTTCTACTCATTCTGGGATATAAATAGATTTTTTTTTTTTTTAATTCTTTTCAACACTAAAAATAAGGTCGGACAAGGGGGGTAAAAGTGTAAAGTGTGGCATTGCAACACTAAAATTAGGATTCTATTGATTATGTAGAATATAAAATATAACTAATAAGGCTTGATAATAATAAGGTTACAGTAGGTTATATTTATAAATTTTTTATTTATAAATTGTATTTTTGAAAGTATATTTCTAATCGAGTTTACTCCCAGAGTAATGATTGAGTTTGTAAATTTTTTTATAAATATAACCTTTATCACAACAGCTAATGCAGTGAACTCATCTCCATCCACAATAGATCAGATCCATGGATTACGGGAGTGACCATAGCAATAAAATAAAATTGCTCCCTCCGTGGCGAAATCTTGACTTATGTTGTACACTGTCAGAATTATTTTGTCATCTACATCATGTCAGATTGACTGATGCGAATGGCCTTTTCTTTTCAATTTTTTTTCCTTCTAACTTTTTAGTTTTATTATAAAAGATATTGATATATATATATAACCAGCCCGACGGGAACCAATCTAAAGTCGATACGGTTAAATTGTTTTTGTTGCGGGTGATTTACTTAAACTCAACCTGACGCACACCAACCCTGATTACGAGCAAACTTTTGGTGCCACCGTTTCACGTATCATTTTCTTTCAAAATGTCACTTGTATTTATTTTTTTATTTTTATTTTTTTATTCCACTTTCATCTTCTCTCTTTTTGTGATTGGTCTTTCCTATTGAGTAAATGGTACCACTCTGGTACCTTAAAAATTTCCCCTAATTACAAGTCAAGTGATGGTAAAAGTATGAGTTTTTGACACTGACATGAACCATTTTTTGTATGGGATGATACGACACAACACAACACAAATTGATTAAAACAGTAAATAATTAAAAAAGTACAGGTCAAATGTATGTTTGCCCGTTGACATTCAACACAATAAAAAATTTTACGTGTCATATTTTGCCAACACTGACACCATACAATTTAAACATTAATCCAAAAATAACCCCCTTAAGAGAAGAAGCTACTAGCAGTGTATCAGTTACCACCAGTGAACCACTCTACATACGTGCCCAGCCTTCCCCGCAAAACTAGTTCTCCAAAACCCCTTGGTAGTAATGAATAGGTAAAAAGGAATGGAGTCTTTTGAATAATTAAAGAGACAAACGTAATCTACCAAAAAAAAAAAAAAAAAGAGACATACGTAAAAAAGCTAACAATTTCAATTTCACGCGCGAAAACACAGGAGAATCACATTCAAGCCAGAAATTATTCAGATGCAACTTAAAGTTCACAGAAGCACTCACATATCGATGCATATATTGTTTTACACAATTACACCAGATAAAGCATGCATATACATATAATAATAGTAAATAAATAAATAGGTGATGTTAAGCTCCTTTAGGGTGGATGCATGGTATACCAAGTCTGGATGAAGGTGAGAACAAGAGCGAGCGTGGCAGCCAACAAGGCAATAACGGTCCAGGGTGATCTCAAATAGTTTTTGTAAGCCTCTTCTATCCAGCGCAAGACTCTGATCCTGCCACGCCTGGACTCAAAATGGGCTTCAATCTGGTCTCTTATATGAGCAAATTTGGGCGTTCCGGGTACCAATAAAAAGTCCATCTGATTAAAGAGATCCGCAACCTCTTTGTCACTGGCGAGGTCGTTGCGAAGGATGCCAGCATGCCGGAGCTCCTTCACGTCCTCTGGGTGGTCAACGAGAGAGCCAAGGAAAACTAAGTGTGAGCTGATCTCGTAGTTGTTGCGAAAGTCAGGACACATCTCGTAGGCAATGAGGTTGTAGAAAATGAGAGCTGTTGAGCCATCCACTGTGAATTCAGGAAGTTCTAACCGTCCATTCATGAAGATGGGATAGAAAGAGGTATCTTTCCTTTTCCGAATTCGAATCCCCGCTGCTTTGAGCTCCCTTATGGTTCCAATCCTATATTTTCTGAGGTGCAGGGGTCTCCGCCGTATGAGTATGGTTTTTGTAGGGATATGATGTCGGTCCCTCGCCAAGAGGGCCCTCCGCAAATAGTCTAAAAGATGAATCGGGTCCTCTTCTTCTTCTTCTTCAACTATTACAGTACTGTGCTCTCGCGACTTTCCCCCAACTACGTCCATGCTTGTAGTATTCCTTCTGATTACGTCAACATTAATACCATGAATTAGAAGGAAATTGCGCATGCATCTTTTTAGCCTGTCTTGATCGTCTCCGCATATCAGCTTGAGCACTGCGTAGGGAATTTGGTTCTCCAAGAGCAGCATATCCTGATGCACACGCACAAGCTGGTTACTGTTAAGCATGAGTTGTTCTTCTGGATGACGAGAACCGGCGGATTTGTCCAACAATTGGAGTACCGAACACCCATCCACTACCAAGGCTTTTTCGAAAGCGAATTCTCGACCCCAAGCGTTTCTGTAAAGGGAATTCCAGTGCTCTCCTGTAAATTTCTTGATGTCTTGGTAGTTTTCAGAAAGTCTATGAATCAAATTATCGAAGGTTTGATTAGTTTGCTGAAGATACATTTCTGTCCATCTAAGCTTGTATAGCCGTCCTTGCTGGACGTAAGGTTTAAGCATATGGATTGGACCAAATGAAATGAGCTTAGGCACGTAGAATTCTTTTAACTCTACCCTTGCTCCCACATAAGCTGGAACCCTTTGTAATCTGGGCTTCGAAACTTCATCAACTACAGGTTCCGGATCATTTCCAAGTCTACTGTCTATCTCCCTTATCCATTTCGGTGCCTCACGAAGAATTTCTTCCTCCATTTTTTTGGATGCGCGAGCGAGGTATAGAGACTGAGGTTTGGTAGTTTAGCCTTTCTAACGGAGACTTCCTTTGCTTTTCAAGATTAGAATTTACAAATTGTGATGGACCAAAATATATTCGGTCTCATGGTATGTCGTTTACATTGTGATGGCGTACGTGAAACACACAATATCCAGCTGTCGGCACAGAGTTATTATTTCACTTCACTTTTTGTACAACATTTGTTTCATTTATTCAATTAAACTTCTATTTGTCATTTATCATTGGAATCAAATATTCATTACTCTTTTAATTTTCAAACTCAAGATGTCTTTTTTTTTTTTTTTTGGTAAATAACTCAAGATGTCTTTTTATCTAAATTTGTCTATTCCACTTTTAATTTTCAGTCTTAGAAGGGTTTCTTATTTAACTTTTTTTGTTTTTGTTTTTTATTTACAGAATTAAAAGCTTATTGAACTTTTAATTTTCAGATTTGGAAGAACTTATCATTTGAATTTCTTGCCACTTATTATTTTTTATATCAAAGCTCGATTGCCACTTTTGATTTTGAGCCTCAGAAGAAGGCTTTATCATTCAAAATTTGTTGTCATTTATTTTTTAATAATTTGACTCCTTGCATTTTAATTTTTAGGTTTTGAGTCTTATTTGAGATATCCAATTAGTTTGCAATTCGTGTTCTTTTCAAAAGATCTAATTCGTTTTTTAAAATTATGTGAATATATATTTAATCCGTTTGCAAGTATTTCTTCAAATATTGCACATAAAAAAATCAGAAAGGCAAAAATAGGAAAATGAAATAAGAAAAAAAGAGATGTTGTGAGTCCATTCTTTTACAAATTTTACTTGTCATGCATCTTTAAGCATTTAATTATTGTTCATTATATTCGTCGTTTAAGTTAAACTCCTTTTTAAATTCATTGAAACAAAATTGTTTCTTTAAACAATTTTTAAGTTGTATCCTCACATTATCTGCATTTAGTTTCTTTTACATCTATTTATCTCCAATCAAAATATAATTTTATGTCTTTATTTAATAATGCGAGAGTAAAATTTAAATATAATAATAAATAAATAAAGAGTAATAATTATAAATATTTTAGTTTATTTATTAATTATAAAAGCCATCGTTAGCTCTTTAGTTATTTTTTATTTATCATTTTATTCTTATTTTGGATTGCATTGGAATTCAATGTCATCGACACCATACTCCAAATGGAATAATCTTTTTTATTTTATAAATATCTCAAGTAAAGAATATACCAATCATACACAATTATTCAACATGTAGAATAATCTTTTGCATAATGTATATATCAAGAATAGAAACCAATCATGCTTCATAAAAGTTTCAAGTAAGGAATAAACAAATCATTCTTGCTTTCGAGATCTAATATGTGAAGATCGGAACCAAATTGAAGAACTTTAAGCGATAAGAAACCCATAAAATATGAAGCTGGGATTCACAATCTCTTCTTATAGAAAAACAAAAATCTCATTCATGAAAAATTATGTGTTAAGAAAACAATAAATATTGGTAAAAAAAAATTAAAGCTATATTTAGTATCGAGAATTAGGAGTGAAAGTGGGTTGGACTGGACCAAGCTTTACTCCAAAAAGCCCAAGTTTATGTCAAAAAATTTCAATTTAGCCTGGCCCTAGCTTATACGAGCCTAACTATTAGCCTGGTTTGACCCGTTTATAAAAAATAAATGGCCTGATCTATCTCGTTAGTCTGTTAATTTTTAACTTCCAAGCAGAACCATGAATCAACTTCACAAAATACTCAAACTCTGTTGTTAAACCAAAAATCACAACAAAACTCATCACAATCTGCATCTGAGTCACTTTCAAAAGCAAAAGGCTCAAACTAAATAATATACATTTCATCAGATCCAACAAATAAATCCATACTATGTAAATTAAAATAACTACATGAATCCAACAAACACATCATGATGCTTGTAGTATGTATAACATCTCCCAAAAACCTTTTAATATATTCATATACACAATCTAACATGCTGAGATGTTGGTTCCTCCTATATAAGAAATAAAGTCATATTTCTATTAAAATATAATCGAATATAATTGAGTTAAAAATAATTGCAATTGATTAAATTTATATCTTTTATTTTTCTTCAAGGCATACTTATTGTATTCTATTTTATTTAAAATAAATAGTACAATATAAGCAGGCCTGTAGACTTATAGGTCAGGTCTTGTGAAAGTGGGCCTACAGATTATTTATTAAACAAGCTTTTTCAAGGCCCAAGTCCGGCCTATTTTACGAAATATACTAGGTCAGGTTTGGTCTGACGTAGGTTGAGCCGTAGACCCCTGTAGGCCGGCCTGGTCCAGTTTCACCCCTACAGAGAATGCTTATTTGCTAAAATTAATTAATTCAGTGACATCAATCATTAAATTGGTAATGTTGACTTATTCAGTTAAAAATTTAAGTCAATTGAAGCATGTATTTTTATTTTTAATATTATCCATCAGTTCATCATTGATTACTCGATTAGTCCGGCATTAAAAATTTTTCCACCAAATTTTACACATCTATACTTTCAAATATTTGAACTCAAGACCACCAGTTAAACTATAACAACCTCTTAATACAAATGCTTGGTGGTAGTGTATGCATTTAACAAAATAGGCCAAAATTTGCTTTAAAAACTATAATAAACAATAGGTCAAATCAAAGCTCACGTTTTACAAAATCATGCTTAGAGAAAACTTTCACCTAATTTATTTTCACTTCTAATATCACATTTCCGTCAACATTATACCTAACGTAGAATAACCATTTTACTTTATGGGGCATGCTATATTTACAATCTTTTTTGTTTACAAATTACACTATCTTCTCCCGGGAGAATGCTAGATTTCACTATGTTCTCCCGGGAGAAGATAGTGTAATTTGTAAAAATTTATCAAATTTTTTTGTAAACGGATCATTTCCATTACTTTATAAATATCTTAACTATAGAACATACCGATCGTACTTTATAAATGTTTCAAGTATAGAATAAATGATTACCGAACTTAGAATAACTTTTTTGCTTTATAAATGATTCAAGTAAAGAACAAACCAATCGTGCTTTATAAATGTTTAAAGTATGAAATTGATTTGTTTGCTTGCTAGATTTAGGTTTGTTTACATTGACGGGTATAATATATGTTGGGTGCTGGTGCTTTGAAGGATGTTTCTTTACTTAGTTTATCAAGAGAAAGCGCAATCGTTCTCAAGATATTGACTGAATCGCGCAAGTGCACGCATCAAGTAATAAGTGGGATTATTAGTGTCCAAATTATCGTTCTTACGAGGATAGTAACTCTAAATTGTATTTTGAACTAATCTACAAAGAATTTGAAATAAATGAAAGAATATTATTGAACTGTTTGGCCTTTCGTTTCTTAATATCTTAAGGACGTTCCCTTAAAATAGTAAGTTCAGATTGGCTCTAAACAACTCCTCACGTCGTTATATATTAAATCCTTCCTGATTTTAGAAGGAACGACAAAATCATGAGAGATTTGGTTTTGTAGTTAAAGGATATTAAATGCAGAAATTAAAGATAACAATAATTTAGAGACAACAAGGTGAAAAGATTAACACAAAATTTTTTAACAAGAGGAACGAATCCACTGTTCTATTCTTAAATAACTATGCTCTCAACTCAAGACTTATAATCCTTTTGAATTTGTTCAGGTCTTTTCACTGCCAACTCTGATTCCTCAGCTCATGGACTAAATGACTCACAAGTTTTCATATTCCTTTTCACTCCTTTAGAACCTTCAGGGAACGAGGTGGTTTCTTATTCTTAAGGAAACCAGTAAGATTGTTTCCACAATCTTACCTTCCTCCTATGATTAAGCTATCTGAAATCCCTCCCTTAAGGGAGATCTTTTCTCAGTTTGTGTCCATTTTCCATTGATACTCAAAGAGTTAAGATTACTTGAATCATAGAAATACAAAAAGTTCAGTGCAAAAGTTTTGAACGTAGTTCTTTGAGAACTTCATAGTTTTTCCATTCCAAACTAACTTAGCCTATGGCTGAAAACACAAACATAATTATTTTAATCTGAAATCTGACAGACCCGAGATTCAGGTTGAAGATAACGAGTGGAAGAGAAGAGAAATAACAGACGTATATTAACTAACAACAAGTTTTACAACACTGAAAAATAAAATGGAGAAGTATGGAGATTGCTCGTGAGGAGTTTCAAATGGTGATGAAGAATAGAGAAAGACTTGTTGTCACTTAGCTATTGCTAAAACTATACAAGTTATAAACAAAAACTTAAACTATGAACTATATGATCTCTCCTCAAAGAATTCGATACTTTTTTTGTTTGGGGTTCTCGTATTTATAGGCTGATGTAGTGGATGGCAATCTTGTGATTCTTCTTTAGCTGTTCCTTAATTGAATGGAAAGGCGGTGAACTGGTGCTCTGACAGGTGAAACATGTTGCTTGATTAGATGGCTTAGGGTTGAGTTTTTCCTTTTTATTTTGAAATCCACATGCTTTCTTTTTCTCTAAACAAATGAGCACTCTTCATTCTCTGCTGTACATGTTTCTTCCTGCTTGATTGTTGTATTCTCTCTTAGCTTTTATAAGTTTCTTTTCAGAGTTTCTTGCAAACGAGTCAGAAGAGAGGTTAGTGGAGAAGGTGAGTATAACACCTCGCATTTCGAAATTATGTATTAATATATTAAATATGGATTAAAGGGAAGGATTAATGAAAATCCTGAAAATCAGGTCAAAATACAAAGAAAGGGTAAAACGGTAATTAGCCAAGCACACAACCCTATGAAGGTAAAATTGAGTAGGAGGTCTCAGATGATAAAAATAACCCTGGTAATGGATTCAGAACGAAAAATTGAGTGGATAGGCAAGTTTCAGAAAATTCTATGAATAGTGTTTTTATTGGGTAAAAATATCGCGGTACAGTTGCACCGTAAAACGTGCTGATCGAGTTTTGAGCTCAAGATTTTGAATACAAGCTATAAATGGTACCTATGACTAGGAAATACGATTTGTGATGAAAATTAATGGAAATTAGTAAGTTTGGAGAAGCGTGCCCACGACTCGCGTAACAGCTTAAAACTGCAGTTCCTCCGAACGACCGGAAAACTCAGGATTCATCTGATCAAGGGTAATTAAAGGACAATGGTTAATGTTAAAAATTAGAGTTTCTAAATAGGTTATGAATTTATGGACGTTTAGCGGATTAAGCAGGAGTTTTAAAGTAGTTTGAAATCGCGTGAGGTGGCGGTGGGACCCACCCCAGTTATGCCACTTAAGACACATGTCCGTGTCACTATTCATCATCACCTTCTATCCTCCCTCACTCATCAAACCCGCGACCCTCCCCCTCTCAAACCCCATTTTCATTTCAAATTTCTTTCTCCTCTAACTCACACTATACATCATCAAATCAAGTGATTTTTTTCTTGAAATTTGTTGGAAATCACCTCCTAAACACATTGGTGGTAGCCTTGAGTCATGAAACCCACTACATTTTGAGAAAACCCCCCAAACCCGCGGCCCTTTGTGTAAGATTGGTGTTCATGGAGTTGTTTGAAGCTCTAATGGTTTAGTATGCCTTGGAGGAGTCTTAGGCCAAGCTATTGAGTCAGTTTTATCACTTTACATTGGTTTGATTGTTGATTGTAATTCATGAACCCTAAGTGCATTTTGTATGATTGGTGTTGTTAGAGAGCTAAAATAGAAAATGTGTATTAGATAAATATGTCTTAGAATGATGTGTTGGAGCTATAAATGCAATAAAAATTATTGAGAAAATGTGCTCATAACTTAGAAAAATTTGGATGAAATGTCATGACTTTGTGTTGGAGATTGTTGTTAGGATTGTGTAATTGAATTGTTGAATGTGTATATGAGTTAATAATGGGATGATAGGATGCATTGCATTACTAAATTGAATTGAATGGTCATTGGTGTTGGCATATGATGATTTCGGCCAAAGAGGGGAAAAAGGGAAATTGATGTTGTGAAATGTTTTGATTGATATGTTGTGTTGTTTAATAAAAATTAGAAGGGTTGTGTGATGGTTGGAAGCTTTGAAAATCAATGGAAAAATATTGGATGGTGTTGGATTGGAAATTGAACCTAGAGTGAAATTAATGACAAAATGAGGTTGTGGTGATGTAGGATGCAAATTGGCACCTAAAATGACCTTGGGGTGCCTAAGAAAAATAGAAAGAAAATAAAGAAAAATATTTTGTGATTTAACACTGTTTTGGCCGAACCTCACTTGTGGGGGGAGGAAAAATTGTCATTTTGTGACTTTGGTGGATTCACCGTATATTAATGATCTGTATATGATCAATGTAGGTTGCCATACGCAGATTTGAACCCTGAACTGTGAGCTCGGTGGGTTGCCTTTGGTCCCGGACCAAAGGGGATTGTGGTGAGTAGTTGAAACCATGCTTGAAGAGTTAATAACTTGCATGTGTTTGTATGAATGGTAATTAATTGGGAATGTCCTCTGTGTAGCCATTTCTGTTGTGTACCTTGCTCGGGAAATATACTGCATTGGAGATGTGGGAGAGGATTATACAGGTAACCTCTTGGTACTGGGGTTTGATCCCCTTGTGTGTTCCACCATGCCCGTTGAGGGTGATGGTAGGAAGTGTATGTAAATAACATAGGATAAAATGTCATGCATATTGTATGTGTGTTGGTACATAGGATGTACCGTGTCTCTGGCCAGTAGACTATTTGCCTTCGGGCGTTACGGACTTCCACTGGATAGGTCTCCGTGAGGGAGTTCTAGTTGACCTGGGTAGTGGTGTATGATCCGGATAGGAGCACACTAGGAAGTCTCGGGTGGATATGGATGGAGGGTGCCTTGGTTTGATGTTCTGGGAACACGCCTTGGTTTGAAACCCGTAGGCTTATATGCTGAGCCAATAGGCTGGACGTTCCGTGGTTTTGGCATTGACCATTCCAGCTTCGTCGTATTTTTGTATCCCTATGCTTCCCTATTTCACTAAATCCCTTGCTTTATCCCGTTTTCAGATGTTATGTTATGTTATTTATACGCATCGAAGTGAGCCATTGGGCGGAGTATTCTCCAGAACCTCTGGGTTACTGAGATATATTCGTATATCTCACCCTGCTTTGGGGACTTTATTTCAGGAGGTAGCAGTGGAGTTGGAGCGGCGGGCAAGAAGCCCGTAGGATGATTGAGACGTAGGATTATTTATTTTGCATTTTGGTGGCCATTGGGCCTAGGCTAGACTTAGGTCATGAACAATGCATATGATTAGGATATGATTATCGTTTTGTTCATGATGTATTTTGTCTAAGTTTAGTCTTGATTTATCATGTTTATTTTGGAGTATTTATTATGTTTCATTTTGAGGTCCATTTATTTATGTTGTATTTGGAGGCTTTATGGTCTTATGACGTAAATTGGAGAATTGTAATTATTACATTTGGATCTTGTGTAAGATTGAAATATGTAATATGATGAAAGGGCAAAAGACCTATTTTAGGATTATGACTATGTTTATGTTCAAACAATGCTTGTTTATGGATTATGGTGATTGAAATATGATAAGTTTGGAAATGTAAGTAAAGTGATGGAAATTGAATATTTGGTATAAACTGTGAAGGGTTGTAAGAGAACCAAGGCATTGCTGGTCCTTGTGTGCCACCCAATGATTATTAGGTACAATTTGAGGATGTGAGAACACTTTTGCAAATTGGGGATTTATTGGAAAAACAAATGAAACTCTGGCGAATTTTCGAGAAATTGGCAGAATTTAGTCGAACTTTGAGAGAACATATCTCCCTCCACAGAGGTTCGTTAGGGACGTTCCATATGCAGTTTTAAAGCTTAAGATGTCCTCTATCTTGTGGTAAAATTTGGGATTTTTCTGGGTTGGGCGTAGGCCTGTAGGAGGCAGAGAACACTGACTGCCCTGTTGGCCCCTGCACACGGGGCTGATCTGGACCGAGTTTGGGAAAATTATTCCCGCCTAGTTTCTTAGTCAAATTAGGTGTATGATATGTCAAATTGAAGCTTGTGGTGTCTAATTTCTTGTATAAAAATTTGAGAGCAATTGGGTAAGTGAATTTTCCAGAATAATTGATTGAGTGAAGACTGTTTGGTGCTGTTTTGGGGTTGGCTGGCAGATTTGCTTGTCCAACTTCAAACGGCGATATCCGGAGCAATTGAGGACTTTATGACTCGTGTGATAGCTTTCTAGAAAGGTAATTAGTCTAGAATAACATACTAAAATATGGGAGACTTGTAGAATGCGGTTTGTCCGCACTAATTCACAGACCGAATCATGTTCGGATAGGTAGAAAACGTAAAAGTGAAATTTTAGCTAAGTGGGTTTATGTGAATTATGTTATGATTCCCATAAACCCACTTAGCTAAAATTAGTTTAAATAATTATTCAGCAAAGAGTTTACAGTTACAGTTACAACTTTTAATTATTACGCTTTTTATTGTTTTAAATGCTCGCGTAATAAACGAAAAAAGTTTACTCGCTTTTTTATAAATGAACTGCTGTGATTGTAACTGCGCTTAATATCATAATTAATGTTAACAATACCGGTGTACAACGGGCTGTTACAGTGTGCAAATAAGTCAAACTGTTCCCCTTTTTCCTTGCTTTATCAGCTGATATCATCTCCATCCGTTCCCTTTTGGCATTTGCGTTCCCAAGATCTAGGAACGTCTCTTACAACAAAAAAATGATTGTCAAGTAGTGGAATAGATGGATTTTTATCAATAAAATGAGCTCAGATGGGAACGAATTTTTGTCCCATCAAATATCCAAAAATTTAACTGTTGGTTGTCCTCAAACAATTGAGATATAGTGACCTAGATGTCCAATTTCAAAGAAAAGTTCAACATTGCAAGTGTTAGCCACAAAGAAACAAAATTTATTCAAAAATAAACCCTTCTTTATAATTTTCAGAAAAAAAAAAGAATTTAACCATAGTTGAAAAGTAGGACAGTCTCTGGTTCATAACTGGCTTCAGCTTCTTTCACAATGGGTTTAAAAATTGTCCTCCTCTCTTTCTAGAATGTGAGATCACCCCTAGAAGAAAAATCAGAGGACACTGAGTCTCTTCTCTTACCTACTGTGCGCAACAGACACATTTTGCACAACTCTCTCTGCACTCAATTTCTCAACTCCAGGACTCTCTCGCAGCTTGGAAAAGAAACATCTGGATAGCACCCTTCTTGCTTAGCTTTTCTTTTCTTTTTTCTTCCCCACATTCACTTTCACAACACTTGGAAATTTGCTGCATGCCAATACAAACTAGGGTCAAGGCACCAAGTAGACGAAGCTCATTTTACAGAGTCCAAGTGACTCTTTGACATATTTTATTTTTAATTTTTATCTTACGAATAGAAATCTAATTAAATATAATTTTATAAAAAAAAATTATTATAATTTCTTTAATACAAAAAAGAGAGTTCACATTCCGTGCATTTTTTTAAAGTTAAAACAATTTTAAATTAGAGTTTAAAAAATTAAAATTAATTGATGATTATATAAAATTATTTCTTAGAATTTTAAAGATAAAATTGACAAACTTTATCATTAGAATTAAAAAAATGGTTTTTTTAATTATGAGTAAAAAAAAAGGCTAACAGTTTCGAGGAAACTTTTATTAAGATGTATACCAGTTTATTAGGGTTTATATATTTATTTTACAATTTTATCTTTATTTTAAAATTATATTTATAAATTTTATCTTTTATCTGTACAATTTATTGTAATAAAAAAGTTTTTCATTTTTATCTTTAAAATTCTAAGAAATCATTTTATATAATCATCAAATGATTTCTTTCATTATTTTAAGTTTAACTTAAAATAGTTTTTATTTAAAAAAATGCACAAAATTTGAACTAAAAAATGAATAAACAAGACGACAGACCATTCTCTTATACCAGAAGCTGAAGCTTCACAAAAACACTTTTTGAAGGGGCCTGTGCACCGTCGTTCTCATCTTAAAAACACTGCAAGGGAACTCGTCTTACGCAAAAATCAAACAAAGCACATCTTTATTTCATTACCATTCTCCTTTTTCGTTTTTTCCGATGTTGTTGTTTTTTTTTCCTGCTTACATTCACAGCCTTTTCTCGCAATTATTTGTACGAGTCTCATCCCCTTTAGCTGCCCCACCAAAATTAAACTTCCATTGAACACACTTCATTTCCCCGACCAAAATCAGTAACCCAACTACCTGCCAAGACTGATCTTCCTAATTTCTACAAACTTGTCAAATTAACCCAATTAAAAAGTAAAATTAGTATTTCTATTTATTTTTTTGTTAAATTGTTCTAAAGGTATAACCCAGTCTAAAGCCAAGAACTTACCCTTTGACAAAAATTAGTATTTCTTAAGTAACAGATAATTTTATCTTCTATATGCGTTAAAATGTGCAGGAATTATATATGGGTTTGCTTTTTTTATGGTCAATGTAGATAATTTATCTACATTGAGTCCAAAACTACGTCGTTTTGAGGCGGAAAACAAGGTATTTTTGTAATTATAATTTATTTCAGGGTTTTAATAGTCTTTTTATTTACAATTTTTAATTTTTCAACCCAAAACTACGTCGTTTTGGGAGAGAATCTAAATAACTTATCTACATGCATTGTAGAAACATTATATATATATATATATCCTTCTCTTCACATGATCTTATATGAGCCCTCTACGCTTTATTTTGTGTAATAAGGGTGTCAATTTGGATTGACACCACTTGAGTTTGGCACGATATGAATTTGACACGACAGAAATACATCAACACGAACATGAACACGAACACGACAGAAATTTTAATTTGTGTCAAAACTTTCAATACGAACACGAGAAATTCTACGGATAGACAACAAATGACACAAATAACATGCAAATTGAAATTTATGAGTTCTTGACACCGATACGAATCACTTTTTGTAAGAGGTGACACGACACGACACTACACAAAATGAATTGGTCAAAAACAGTAAATAGTTAAAAAATATGGGTCAAATGCGTGTTTGCGTATTGACACATGACACTACACGAATTTTTGAGTGTCATATTTTGCTAACAAACAGGACACAAATTTAAATATGGGTCAACCTAAATACGAATTTTCGTCTCGTATTATCGTATTGGATAAAAAATTGACACCCTTAGTGTGTAGGAGATAATTTAAACATTAATCCAAAAATTACCCCCGTAGGAGAAGCTACTACCAGTGTATCGGTTACTACCAGTGAACCATTCTATATACGTGCCCAGCCTTCCCTGCAAAACTAGTTCTCCAAAGCCCCTTGGTAGTAGTGAATAGGTAAAAAATCATGGAGTCTTTTGAGATATTAAAGAGACACATATTAACACTGTTGAAGCCTCTACACTCTTGAAGTCTTAATTTGTAATTGTAATTAGGTTTCAGTTTTGTATTACAACAATCAAGTTGTTAGCATTTGTTAGATTTCTGTTACAGGTGTCTTAACACCCAAGTGCTGAGTCACACCCTTTCTGTGCTGTATATAAGCACCAATTCTGTATCACACAATATTATTGAAAATACATGCAAATGATTCATCTTCGTTTCTCTTCTATGCTCTTATCTTTCCTTCCTTCACTTTCTTGATGGTATTAGAGCCCTCTCTGAGGGCCTGATCCAAACACACATCATGTCTTCAACATCAACTCGAGATTCAATGGCTGAAAATAAGACTCCACTAGTGTTTAATCATCAGATCTCTGTTAAACTAACAGAGAAGAACTTTCTTCTTTGGAGTCAAATTGTGGAACCAGTTATCATGTCACATCAACTGCATCATTTCCTTGTTAATCCTAAGATTCCAATGCAATATGAATCAGATCTTGATCGAACTCAAGAGATAGTGAATCCAGCCTACACTGATTGGATAAAACAAGATCAAATGCTTCTCTCATGGTTGCTGTCAACAATCTCTGAAGAAATTCTCAATGAAATTCTAGGAGTTCATCATGCTTATGAAGCTTGGGAACAGATCCATAAGCTTTTCCATGGAATGATGCGTTCAAAGCTGCGTCAACTCAAATATAAGATCAGAACTATCAAGAAAGGTAGCAGATCTGTTGTAGAATATCTTCGACATGTAAAGACCTTGTGTGATGAACTCAAGGCTATAAAGAATCCAGTCTCAGTAGATGAACACACAGAGGTAATCTTGGATGGACTTCCACCTGAATTCAATGCTTTCGTGACTTCGGTTCGTGCACGAGAAAATACTTATGCTCTAGATGACTTGCAAATTGAGCTTATAACATATGAAATGATGTTAGCTAAACAAAATGAAGTTCTATTATCCGAATCTACGACAGTAAATCTTGCTCAAAAGAGTTCAACCTCTGATCAGAATGAAAGTTCAGGACATATTGCTCCTCTGGTCTCAAATTTGCTTGGTCACCAATACAACAATGGCTTCAATTCAGCAAGCAGAGGTAGAGGAAGGGATCTTGGCAGGAACTATCATGGTAGAGGTCGAGGAGGTCATAGAAATCTCCAATGTCAGCTATACTACAAGTTTGGGCATAATGTTCAAAGCTGTTGGCATCGGTTTGATGAAAGTTTCACTCCCACAGAACCTGCACCAGAAGCACCTCAGTATTTCAACACCAACTCCTATCAGAGGTCCTTTCAATATGTGAGACCTTCTCCCAGTCCTCAACATCCGCAGATTATGCTCACATCACATCAACTTCCAACACAGAATCCTTCTTCACAGCACACTGCAGCTCTTCAACGAGGCCTCTTGCCTACTCCATCACAACCTTCTACATTGGATTGGTATCCAGACTCAGGTGCATCACATCATGTAACTGCTGAACCTCACAATCTACTTCAGAGCTCTCAACTGTCAGGTTCTGATCAGATTTTCATTGGCAATGGTCAAGGTCTGAAAATTCGAGCTATTGGTTCTTCTCATTTCTCATCTCCCTTCAAACCACACACAAATCTTTTTCTTCACAATTTGCTTTTTGTACCTTCCATTACCAAAAATTTAGTCAGTGTTAGCAAATTTGCAAGAGATAACAATGTATATTTCGAGTTTCACCCATTCTCATGCTATGTAAAATCACAGGACACTCATGAGATACTACTCGAAGGAGCACTAGGGACTGATGGATTGTATAGATTCAATGATGTTCAACTTACTCATTCTTCAAGACAGACTAGGCAGCATAGTAATTCATTGTTGTCTCCTATTACTTCTGTCTGTAATCCTACTTGTAATTCAGCTTTGTCTTCCAATTTGAATTCCACTGTTGTACCATCTCACTGTGACAACAACACTGAAGTTGTAAGTAGTCAACCAGTAGAATCAAACTACATGTACAATCTGTGGCATTGTCGTCTGGGGCATCCTCATAGTGAGGCACTTAGAAATGTCCTCCTCTCTTGTAATATTTCCATTCCTAATAAAAAAGAATCATTTCTCTGTTCTGCTTGTTGCTTGGGAAAAGCTCACAGGTTACCATCCACTTTGTCTACAACAAAGTACAACAAACCATTTGATCTCATATATAGTGATCTATGGGGTCTTGCTCCAATTAAATCCTCCATGGGATACACTTACTACATGTCCTTTGTTGATGCCCATAGTAGATTCACATGGATCTATCCTTTAAAACTAAAATCAGAAGCTCTCCCAACTTTCAAACAGTTCACTACCTTAATTTCCAATCAATTTCAAACCACCATTAAAGCCATTCAAATAGATTAGGGGGCGGGGGGTGAATTTCGCCCTTTTACTCAACTCCTTAACCAACTGGGAATCATTCACAGAATTGCCCGCCCTCACACACATCACCAAAATGGTGTAGTTGAGCGAAAGCATAGGCACATAGTTGAAACAGGTCTATCTCTTATTGCCCATGCTTCCCTACCATTAAAATTTTGGGATCATGCTTTCATATCAGTTGTGTATCTTATAAATTGTCTCCCTACTGCATCATTACACTTTGAAGTACCATTCACCAAACTGTTCAAAGTCATGCCTGACTATAAGTTCCTTAAGGTATTCGGATGTGCCTGCTTTCCTTTTCTTCGTCCCTATAACCAACATAAAATTGATTTCAGATCCAGTGAATGTGTTTTTCTTGGGTATTCCCCAAATCACAAAGGATACAAGTGTCTCAACTCAGATGGAAGGTTGTTCATCTCTAAGGATGTCTTATTCAATGAACACAAATTCCCTTACATGTCATGGTTTAAGTCTGATATATCTTCTTCTACTGTCTCTAGTTCCTTTGTAAACAATATCATCCCTCTTGTATCTCACAGTCCATTAGTCACTGCTTCACAGCCCTCCTTGTCTGCCATACACAATTCTCATATCGATCTCATACCTGCCACACATAACCCTTGTCCAGCACAAACTGATGTCATCCCTTCCAATTCAGATTCAAGTTCCTCATCCCCTCAACTCTCACTTACAGAACCACATATTGATCTTATAAATCAACCTACCTCTCCAACCCCATCTGATGCTCAATCTCTGCCCACACTTGCTCCTCTAAGGCACTCCACAAGACCCTCAAATCCTCCAACCCACCTCCAAGATTACCACTGTAAGCTGCCTTCTAGCTCTGTTAACTCAAAGCCACATGCCCTGGTTACATCTCTTGAACCAAGCTCAATTAAACAGGCCTTGGCAGCCCCTCCCTGGCGTTCAACAATGCAAACCGAATATGATGCTCTCCAAGCAAATGGAACTTGGACTTTAGTTCCTCTTCCATCAAACAGAAGAGCCATAAGATGCAAGTGGGTGTTTCGTGTTAAAGAAAATTCAGATGGGAGCATAAACAAGTATAAGGCAAGACTTGTTGCCAAAGGTTTCCATCAACAAGTTGGATTTGACTACAATGAAACATTCTCACCAGTAGTAAAAACCATAACAATTCGTACTATCCTTACTATTGTTGTGTCCTATGGATGGTCTCTAAGACAACTTGATGTCAATAATGCCTTTCTTAATGGCATCCTTGAAGAGGAGGTTTACATGCAACCACCCCCTGGATTCACATCTAATGACAAGTCTCTTGTTTGTAGGTTAAAGAAAGCTCTGTAATTTACAAAAAAGAAAAGAAAAAGAAAGCTCTGTATGGCCTCAAACAAGCACCAAGGGCTTGGTTTGATAAATTGAAAAATGGACTGTTACAGCTGGCATTTTTTGGCAGCAAATGTGACCCTTCCTTTGTTCATCTATCGCAACACTGGTCACTGTGTTTTCATGTTAGTCTATGTGGACGATATTATTATCACAGGAAGTCATGCTCTCCTTGTCCAAAATCTAATTACTCAACTTAACTCTCAGTTTGCGCTCAAAGATCTTGGTGTACTCGACTACTTCTTGGGGATTGAAGTCAAAAGAGCAGATTCTGGTGCCTTGGTTCTTTCCCAGTCTAAGTATATTAAAGACTTACTGATCAAGGCTCATATGGCAGAAGCCAAAGGTATCTCAACTCCCATGCCATCCGGATGCAAGCTGTCCAAGAATGGATCCAACTACTACTCTGATCCTTTCCACTTTCGCTCCATTGTTGGGGCATTACAGTATGCAACTTTGATAAGACCGGAAATTAGTTATCCAGTTAATAAAGTTTGTCAATTCATGTCCCAACCTCTGGAAGAGCAGTGGACTATTGTCAAATGCATTCTTCGATATTTAAAGGGATCACTTGATCATGGATTACTGCTGCAACCGAGTCATCCTAGCAGCCACTTCTCTATCACTGCGTTTTGTGATGCCGACTATGCCACTGATCCAGATGATAGGAGATCCACCTCAGGTGCTTGTGTTTTCTTTGGGGCGAATCTTGTGTCATGGTGGTCAAAGAGGCAAGCAGTTGTCGCACGATCTAGTACTGAGGCTGAATATAGAAGTCTTGCTCTTGTCACTGCTGAGATCCTTTGGTTGAAATCTTTGCTTAATGAGTTGCACGTCAAGTTCATCACCCCTCTTATCTACTGTGATAATCTCAGTACAGTGGCCCTATCTCGCAATCCAGTACTACATGCTCGAACAAAACATATGGAACTTGACATCTTTTTTGTTAGAGAAAAGGTAATTGCCAAGGAGTTGCATGTTCTCCATGTTCCAGCTATTGATCAGGTTGCAGATACTCTTACCAAACCTCTTGGAGCTCCTCGTTTTGTTTCTCTTCGTGACAAACTCAGAGTTGTGGATTATGCATCCTTCAATCACAGACTCTGAGTTTGCGAGGGTGTATTAACACTGTTGAAGCCTCTACACTCTTGAAGTCTTAATTTGTAATTGTAATTAGCTTTCAGTTTTGTATTACAGCTGTCAAGTTGTTAGCATTTGTTAGATTTCTGTTACAGGTGTCTTAACATCCAAGTGCTGAGTCACACCATTTCTGTGATGTATATAAGCACCAATTCTGTATCACACAATATTATTGAAAATACATGCAAATGATTCATCTTCGTTTCTCTTCTTTGCTCTTATCTTTCCTTCCTTCACTTTCTTGAACACACAATCTCCTCAATCAATTCCAAAGCTCGATGAAACAAAACCCACATCAGGAATGATAATTTATTTAGAAACTCAATATATAGATAAAAAAGCTAACAATTTCAACTTCACGCGCGAAAACAAAGGAGAATCACATTCAAGCCAGAAATTATTCAGATGCAAGTTAAAGTTCACATAAGCACTCACATATCGACGCATATATGTTTTACACCAGATAAAGCATATAGAATAATAGTAAATAAATAAATTGGTGATGTTAACCTCCTTTAGGGTGGATGGAATACCAAGCCTGGATGAAGGTGAGAACAAGAGCGAGCGTGGCAGCCAACAAGGCAATGACGGTCCAGGGTGATCTCAAATAGTTATTGTAAGCCTCTGCTATCCAGCCCAAGACTGTGATCTTGCCACGTTTGGACTCAAAATGGTCTTCAATCTGGTCTCTGATAAGAGCAAATCTGAGGGTTTCAGGTACCAATAAAAAGTCCATCTGATTAAAGAGATCCGCAACCTCTTTGTCATTAGCGAGGTCGTTGCGAAGGATGCCAGAATGCCTGAGCTCCTTCACGTCCTCTGGGTGGTCAATGAGAGAGCTAAGGAAGACCATATGTGAGGTGATCTCGTAGTCGTTATCAAAGTCAGGACACATCTCATATGCAATCAGGTTGTAGAAAATAAAAGCTGTTGAGCCATCCACTGTGAGTTTAGGAAGTTTTAGCTGTCCATTATTGAACTTGGGACTGAAAGATGTCTCTTTGCTTTTAAGAATTCGAATCCCCGCTGCCTTCAGCTCCCGTATGGTCCCAATCCTATATTTTCTGAGGTGCAGGGATCTCTTCCGTTTGATTATGGTTTCTTTAGGGATATTATCTCGGTCCCTTAGCAAGAGTGCCATCCTCAAATAGTCTAAAAGATGAATCGGGTCCTCTTCTTCTTCTTCAACTATTACTCTGTGCTCTGGCGACCCTTCCCTATCTGCGTCCATCATGCTTGGTGCCTCAACAATACGATGAATTTGAAGGAAATTTTTCATGCATCTCTTTAGCCTTTCTTGATCGTCGTCTCCGCATATCAGCTTGAGCAGTTGGTAGGGAATTTGGTTCTCCATGAGGAGCATTTCCTGATGCACACGAACAAGCTGGTCAATGCTAACTTTGAGTTCATCTTCTGGATCAGATTCAGAACCGACGGATTTGTCCAACAATAGGAGTACCGAACACGCATCCACTACCAACATTTTTTCGAATGGGAATTCATCATGATCGTGTCTGTCAAGGGAATTCCCGTACTCTCCTGTAAATATCTCCATATATTGACGGTTTTCAGAAAGTCTATGAATCAAAGTATCGAAGGTTTGATTAGTTTCCTTAAGATACATTGCTGTCCATCTGAGCTTGTATGGCAGTCCTTGCTGGACGTAAGGTTTAAGCATATGGATTGGACCAAATGAAATGAGCTTAGGCACGTAGAATTCTTTTAACTCTACCCTTGCTCCCACATAAGCTGGAACCTTTTGTAGTACACTGGGCTTAGACTTAGGCCGCGAAACTACACAAACTTGTCCCGCATCATTTTCAAGTGTATCAGCTGACAGACCTATCGCCTGTATCAATTTCCGTATCGCTGAATAATCATTTTCTGTCTCCCGCTCCATTGAAGTTTTAATTTCTCGCGAGCGAGGTATAGACGTAGAGGTAGGTAGCATCTTTAAGCATTTCAATTCATTGTTCATTATATTCGTCGTTCAATTTAAACTCCTTTTTAAATTCATTGAAACAAAATTGTTTCTTTAAACAACCCACATTATCTGCATTTAGTTTCTTTTACATCTATTTATCTCCTATCAAAATATAATTTTATGTCTTTACTTAATAATGTGGAAGTAAAGTTTAAGGGTTTTATAATTCTCATTCAACATGAGAATTCAAATTTTCCTACACACCCTTCGATTTTCGTGCTGACATGGGTCCTACATATAATTTTTTCTAACACATGGGTCCCACATGCTTTTTATCTCTACAACATGAGAATTGAATTCTCATCTAACATGAGAAAATCAAACCCCAAAGTTTAAATCTGATAAGAGATAAATAAAGATAAATGATTATAGTTTTCCAAAAAAAAAAGAAAAAAGATAAATGATTATAAATATTTTATTTTATTTATTAATTATAAAAGCCATCGTTAGCTCTTTCTTTAAAAAGAAATTATCATTTTATTCTTATTTTGGATTGCATTGGAATTCAATGTCATCGACACCATACTCCAAATGGAATAATCTTTTTGCTTTATAAATATTTCAAGTATAGAATATACCAATACATGATTATTCAACATATAGAATAACCTTTTGCATAATGTATATATTCAAGTGTAGAAACCAATCATGCTTTATAAAAGTTTCAAGCAAGGAATAAGCAAATCATTCTTGCTTTCGATTTCTAAAACATGAAGATTGGAACCAAATTGAACAACTTTAGGCGACAAGAAACCCATAAAATATGAAGATGGGATTCATAATCTCTTCTTATAAAAAAACAAAAATCTCATTCATGAAAAATTATGTAAAAAAATAAAAATTTTGTTAAGAAAAAAAATTAATGCTATATTTAGTGCCCAGAATGCTTATTTGATAAAATTAATTCAGTGACATCAATCAATAAATTGGTAAGTATATATCACTCGTCAATTCAATAATGAATCAAAATGTTTACTTATTCCGTTAAAATTTTAAGTCAGTCGATACATGTATTCTTTTTCTTTTTTTGATATTATCCATCACTTCATTGAATATTCGACTAGTCCGGTAATAAAGCTCTTCCTATCTAACTTTAATGCAATTGCATTTAGGTACTTGAATTCAAGACCATGCTTGGTGGTAGCATGCATTTTACAAAACAGGCCAAAATATGCTTTTAAAAACTATGATAAACAATAAGTCAAATCAAAGCTCACGTTTTACAAAAACATGTTTGGGAAAAGTGTCTATACATTTAAATTACACAACTTACATCCTTTCACTCTCACAAAGAGGTGGGACCCACAACTTTATTTTTTTTGTCAACTCTCTCTCCTCCTTTATCTATCTCTTTCTCTCTCTTAAAATGACACAACTTTACATCCTTCAAAATTATACACACTTTTCCCAACATGTTTAGAGAAAACTTTCACCTAATTTATTTTCACTTGTAATACCCGTCAACATTATACCTAACGTAGAATAACCATTTTTGCTTTAAAAATATATATATATATTTTTTTTTTTTGTAAATAAAGAGGGGCTAAGCCCCAGAAACAGAAAGAAATTACAAATCAGAAACTAACAAGCTAGACATATTTCTAGCATCAGCAACTATAAGTTCCATCAACTGAGGAGGAGGATCTTTAAAAATCTTGAAATGGAGATTATTAGTCTGCCCAGCTTTAGCTAACCAATGAGCACATTTGTTGTTTTCTCTCTTGGTATGAACAAGATGAATAGTCCAATCTGCTTTTAACCATAATCTCAATCTGCTAGTGATTTGAGAGTCCCTAGGATCTTCATGCTGCTCCTTTAACATCTGGATGGCTTGACTAGAATCACATTCTAGCTCTATTCTTTTTAATCCTGTTCCCCAAAGCAGTTCCAAACCTTTTAGTAATCCCCATAATTCTGCATCAAGAGGATTGCAGGAACCTAAATTACAATAGAAGCTTCCCAAAAAGGATCCATTTTGATCTCTTAATATACAACCACAACTAACTTTTTTCATGCCACTGGAAGAAGCTCCATCACAATTCAACTTAACCCACCCTTGCTTGGGGGGCTGTCCAAACGCTATCGTTGGAATCACCACGGCGCTGATAAATTCGGGCTTGCAGAATCTGTTGGACAAACATCCAAATTGAAGCCTGTGATTGCTCATCATGACAGAAATGATCTTCATGGATCTCCAAATTTCTCCACTTCAACAAAAACCAACAAGTAGTAAAGAAAATATCTCTCCAGTCCTTCACTTTATTGGAGGACCACATGTTATCGATATTTAAAGTCAACCAATCCTGCAAATTCGAATTCATAAAGGAATTGGGTATCGAACTTGTAAACCAAGATTGCCAAATTTTCCTAGCATGTCTACAATCACGAAGAACATGAATAATAGTTTCCTCATGATTTGGACAACTGGGACAGACATTTGAACCTCCGCTCCACTTACTGGTTCTGCTGCGCACTGAAAGTTTAGCAAGCAAAGTCATCCACATAAACACTTTCACTCGTTCTGGTCCATTCCACGACCAAACTTTTTTCCATAAGCTAGTGTGAACATCTGCTGGGAAGTTCATAAGATTACAGTAAGCGACCTTAACCAAAGAAGTTGAGTGATGATTATTGATCCAAACTAATCTATCCTCCCCATTCCTTGGAATAAGCCTGAGATGATTTGTTACTGCATCAGCCAAATCTGACTCCAGAAATTGATGAACAACTTCAAGACGGAAACCATCATCCACCATGTAATCTGCAATTGATTTCTGACTCTCCTCCCACAGCACCTGATTGCTCGACAACTGCTGCAAATTTTCCTCCCATCCCAACCAGTTATTAGTCCAAAGCTTTACTTCAGAACCATCTGCTATTTCCCATCTAAGGCCAGCAAGGAAATTACTCCAACATTTAGCAAGATCACGCCAAAGTTTAGAGTCATATGATTTTGCCTTTATACCTCTCCTTAAGTCTTGACCTCTACCATACTTGGCTACTAAAATCTTAACCCATAAATCATCTTTCTTAGTTAACACCTTCCACGCCAGTTTATGAATATAAGCTTCATTTTGGAGTCGAAGGTTAATTATTCCCAAACCACCTCTATCTTTGGGTTTATACATTTGATCCCAAGCTACTAAATGAGCCCGCCTTCTGCTATCCTGATCTCCCCAAATGAAAGCCCTTTGTATCTGCTCAATTTCATCACAAAACGTTACTGGTAAAAGACCATTCTGCATATGGAAAGAAGGGATTGCAGCAATGACCGATTTCACCAAAGTAACTCGACCAGCAAAAGAAAGGCAATGGCTTTTCCAACCATCCAGTTTTGAACGTATCCTATCCTTGATAGCTCCATAGTCTGCTTTAATATATCTCCCTTGTTTAACAGTAGAGCCTAAATATCTGCCAATACTAGAAGTGCGCTTAAAGCCCATTCTGTTGACAATCCTTGTAGCAACTTGAGTATCAGTATTCGGGGAAAAATAAATCAAAGATTTATTTGCACTAACACTTTGCCCCGACATCTCACAAAAGAGATTAATACAATCCATAATCACCTTAGCTTGCTCCATATCTGCTTCCGCAAAGAGAATGATATCATCTGCAAATAAAAGGTGGGATACACTCGGCCCTCTTCTGCAGACTCTAATAGGCTTCCACGAACCCATAGTCACTTTTTCAGCGATCAAGTGGGAAAACTTCTCAACACACAACACAAAAATATAAGGAGATATTGGATCCCCTTGAAGAATTCCTCTCTGAGGAACTATGCAATCCGAAGCCACACCATTTATCAAGACCCTCGAACGATTAGAAGTTATAGAAGCCATTATAACACCAATCATCCAATCAGGAAACTGAACTTCAATAAGCACTTTATAGATAAAACTCCAACTGAGTTTATCATAAGCTTTTTCAAGGTCCAGTTTGATTGCCATTGTACCTTTATTTCCTTTTACTCTCCCCATAGAATGAACCAGCTCCTTTGCTACTATAATATTATCCTGAAGCTGACGATTTGGCACGAAGCTAGCTTGGTAAGGAGAAACTAAATTCTCCATTGTAAGCTTAAGCCTATCCACAATGATCTTGCTCATACCCTTATAAATGACATTACACAAAGAAATAGGCCTGAATTGAGAAACATACATTGGCTTAGGAACTTTGGGAATCAAAGTGATCAGAGTACCGTTGACTTCCTCAATGCTGGAAGGGTTTTCTGCATAATACTTGATATCTCTCCAAATCTGTTCACCAATAAATTCCCAGTTCTTTTTGTAGAATGCCGCGGTATAGCCATCCTCCCCTGGAGCTTTCGAATCTTTCATAGAAAAGAAAGCTCGTCTGACTTCATCTTTTGAAATTGGAGCACCTAAGTTAACAGCAGTCTCATCGTCCACCTTTGGCCAAAGAGTCTGGACCCAAGGACGATCATGGTTTTCTTCAGAAAATAGTTTAGATAAGTAAGCATTTATTACCCGTGCAATGTTGTGATCTTCTCTAATCAAGTTTCCAGCATCATCTTTCAACTCCAAGATCTTGCTCCTTCTACGTCTAACAATTGTTTTCGTATGATAGTACTTTGTATTCCTATCTCCTTGAGCTATCCAAGTAGCACGAGACTTTTCAAACCACAAAAGTTCCTCCTGTTCTAAAACTTGTTCAAGTTCACCCCTTATCTTGCCTTCAATCTTTTCCAAATGGCTTTTATTCTGCTCAGAAATTGCCCTCTGGATACCTTCAAGCCTACCAATCAACCTGTTCTTCTTATGATGGATATTACCAAACACATCTTTATTCCACTGCTTAATAAGAGGAGTGAAATCACGAAGACTATCAACTGTTCTTTGATCCTGACGCCAGTTTTCCTTGATGAAATTGTTAAAAAATTGATGATCTAACCAAAAAGAATGAAAACGGAAAGGGCGTTCCACCCCATCAACTTTGCTTGGCTCTAAGGTAATAAGGATAGGATTATGGTCACTGTTAATACGAGGAAGCACTCGAACCTGGCCTTCATGAAACATCAACCTCCATTCAGCATTGCTACAAGCTCGATCTAAACGTTTAAAGACTCTATCTAAATGAAGAAATCTTGGTCCTCGCCATGTAAATTTAGAACCTATTCCTTCAAGATCAATCATCTTTATATCAGTTAGAAGAGAAGCAAATTTATTACATCTGCTAGTATCAACTGGAGCACCACCACGTTTCTCACTTGGAAAGGCAATTTCATTAAAATCACCTGCAATTAACCAAGGAACCGAGATATCTTCTGATAACTGAAGTAAATCATCCCAAAGTCTCTTCCGAATTTCTTCTCTAGGACTTGCATAGATAACAATATAAAGAAAAGCTTGATGATCTGCCAATGTAACACGAACATGAATAAATTGATGGGTCTGTTTTAATGCTTGAACCTGACACCTATCATTATTCCATAGTAACCAAAGACCTCCCGTAAATCCATGAGCATCCTCCACTATTGAATTATTAAAACCCAGCTTTTTTATTATCTGTATTGCTTTTGAACCACTTACTCGAGGTTCAAGAATAGCTGCCACCTCAATCTTATGCCTTCGAACCATCATTTGAAACGTTGATTTGAGCACTTTTTAGCCGCCCCGCGGCAATTCCATGTAACTAAAGACATTAATCAATGGTAATTTGGCAGGATTGTGGGTCCACTGCCATCCCATTGTCATTGCACTGAGTTTCAGATTCTGAAATCATCTCCACCTCAATATTGAGCTTATGGTTTATTGGGATATGCTTTCCTTTATCTCTACTTGGATCAGGCGCTTTTGGTTGGGACAAGCCATGATCTAAGCCGTTGATATTTTGACCATCCTTATCCACCTCTATTTGGTAACAATCTTTGTTATAATCAGCAACAGTACTCCTAGCCACCATGGAATCTCCACCGCTTTTACCTCCAATGTCCTTACTATTATGAATCGCAACTTGCCTCCTCAAGTTCGTTGTATTATTGTTTGAGGTACCCCTGTCAACTATCTTCCCATTTATTTGATTTTCTTTTTCATGACCTGTCGTAATCCCACTTAACGTAAATCGGTTGGGGTGTTCCTGTAATTCAACATTAGGACGGCTTCTAGGGTTTCTGTGTTTGGACCCTTGAGATGTACTAATATCAATATTAACAGGAGGGCCCACCATATTGACGTCATTATAACAGCATCCGGATTAGTCGCTGGGATATCATGAGTAATATCATCTTCTTTAGAGCCCATTAAAGCAGCGTAACGGGAATTTGATTGATTATCAATCATAACCGGCTGATTTGATTGCGGTTGATTACTCCCTTGATTACTCCATTGATTATTCCCTTGATTACTCCCTTGATTACTCCCATGATTATTCCCTTGATTACTCCCTTGATTACTCCCTTGATTACGCCTTGATTCCCTTCGAACCGGTTCCTGCTTCCTGTTGTCCGCCATTGAAGTTTGAATTTTTGATCGACGTTGACGTTGCACCACCATCCAAGGACCTAATCCATTTTTCTGAAACTCAGCCTCATCTTTTTTCCCGTCTTGATTTTGCTGATTATCCTTTCCTTCAACTGGTATCTCAGGACAACAATCTTTACTATGTCCATAGCACCCACAATGGAAACAAATAAGGCCTAAACCTTCATATTCTATCTGTTTAGTTGCTCCGTCCAACACATATTCACCCTCCAAAGGCTGAGCAAGATCCAGTTCCACGAAAATTCGAGCAAACTGTCCTCTTACATGCTCATTAGTTGTCTTATCGATCTTCAACATTTTACCTAGCCAGTTACCAATACGGCGGAAAAAGGCTTCATCATAATACTCCAGTGGGATACCCGGTAATCGCACCCAAGCTGCAATCTTCATCACACTTGCAGCATTTGGTCTAAAAGCTGGCTCCCAACGTCGAAGTGATAAATAATGGCCTAAAATAATCCAAGGACCACCATTTAGAGCAAAAAGAAGATCATCTTTGTTGCTAAATTGCACCACATAGAATCCATTACCTACATCTGTAACGTTAATCTTTCCAGCTCTAGCCCATAGTATTTCAATCTTC